>NW_023270454.1:6586391-6914234 GCF_011800145.1 Mirounga leonina | reverse complement strand
TCTATTTTATTATAAATACTCAAGATTGGCAAGAAGCAATAAAAAAACAACAGAAAAGAGTTCGTCATACACCACTGTTGTGAGTTTACATGTTGTATTTGCATTTATAAAACCTTTCTAGAAGGCAACATTGTGACTTAATACTGCATCAATATCATTCTGAGCACTGTTTTTCATTTTCCTCCCCGTTTAACTTTTTAAGCCTTAAGAGAATTAGTTGAAAAGCCAGGTCTTTTGGGTAGATACTGACATTAAGCCCTCTATTGTCACTTGGAATCAAAAGCCTGGGAAAACAGCTCATAATTCCCTGGTGTCTTGTCTTCTAAGATAATGATTGACAGATTTTTTTTTTTCTTCTTAAAGCCTCCTATCCTTGTTGAGTTTCTCACCAGTCACTAACAGTTCTGCCAACCGAAGGTATAAGGTGTATATTGATTGCAAGCTCTTCTTCTCCAATTAGACCCCAGTGTCTCTGAACGCACACATACAAGCACATGCACATGCACACGTGCGCACACCTACAGACACACACATTCTGTTGTATGACTGTTGTTGACTTGCCTTCCTGACCTTTGCCTACCAGTCTGACTCCTGCTTATCCTGCAAGCCCTACATCAAGACATATCCTCCCATGAGCCTTCCTGGAACCTCCCCTGCAGTGAATTTCTCAGCTTCCATCACACCCTAACGGTCTAGAGAGTAGCACTGTTAGGTCCAGGCAAGAGGACCCCTAACTTGGGCTTGGGGCTTTAAAGAGCCCAGAATCCATAAGACTACAGGACTGAGGTTAGTATCTCTGACTGGAGCCTATACCCTTCTTTCTAGATTATGCTCTGGGACCCAGAATCTTCTGCTCCAAATGGCCACACAACCACTTTCAGGGCCTTAGGCCTTTTTCCTGGACCCATCTTCTCAAGGGCAGACCACATGACAGACCACGGCCAAAGGCCAAAGGCCAGCTGTAGTATTTGCACATATTTTCATGGTCCTTCAAGATGTGGGACAAGGGGGAGTGGGAAGAAAGGGGGAGTAGCCTGTGACCAGGGCCAGTCCCCTACTTTGCTTTGTTGGGTCACTGTGCTTATAGCACTGGGCTTAGGCATAATTCTCAGGTCATTGCACAGATTTCTCCAGCTGAATATATCGTGCTCGTGTTAATGTGGGATTGGGACCACTCTGGATTAGAAATATGTTTCACTGTAAAGTAGCACACAAAATGAACAGAAAGGGAAAGCGTTAATAAGATTACTAACAAGAGGGTGGATGAGCCCTATGAGATATAATTTCAGTCGGTTCTCATAACAACCTTGGGGGGTTTTATTGTGTCGCTTTAAAAATTAGGAAGTCTAGGCTTGGAAAAGCTGGGTTTTGCCCCTGGTTTTATAGGAGGGCAGGGACAGCATCTTCATGACTCTACAGGCTACTCTGTCTTCACCCCACCTCTCCAGGGATCTAATTCAACACCTTCTGGGACATTCACCTCAACTAGTCTTTAAAGGAAACCCACAGATGGATAGTTCCCTGTATGTGGGTCTATGGCTACCCAAGAAAAATTGGTTCCAAGAGTTAGTGTCACAAATATTGATGTTCGCTGCCTGGCAGTGTGTAGGAACCAAGCTACAAAAAAAAAAAGAGTTCTCAGCCTTGGTTCCAACTAGTTAGCCCACGGGGGAAAGGAGGGATTGCATGCTTGTTTGTTGGGGGCTGGAGGACTGGGAGTTCCAAAGACCTTGTTACATTCTAACCTTGCAGAGCTGAGCAATTTGGGGTTGCTTTTCTTGCTGATAACACTGTTTCCCTTACCTACCGTAGAACAGATCTTAATAGAAAGCTCGCCTTCATGGTATAAGGTTAATGAATATGAAATCAAACAATAATAATATCTGTCTGGTGGATGGGATTTCTAAAGAACATATGTTATATACATATTTGAGGACAAGATGTAAGAGTTAGGGAATTAAAGTCCAGCTCTCCCTACCTGAGGGAACTGACTCCCAGAGACAGCAAGTGACTTCGTTACTTAATTAGAGTGAACCCAGATTTCCTGTATCCTTATCCACTATGTTTCTTCTACAACCTAAAATTCAGTTTATGGATGAACAAGCCATTTTTGTATATTTTTAAAAATAATATTAAAGTCAAATCAAACAATATTAAAGTCTAATCAAATGTGATAGGTGTAGGTACTACCCTGAGAGATGTGGGAGGTGAACGGCATTGTGTATACGAGAAAAGGAAATCTAAATATTAGGTCTTTAATGAAGAAGTGCTCCCTGATCTTTCCATGGACATTACTCCAAGACATTAGAGGTATATTGCTATAAAAGGGCCTCCCAAACATCTCCTTGGAAAAAAACAATATTAACAAACTTTTGTTCAGGGGAGAGAATTCCAATGCAAACCATTGGTCAAAGTTCTCTCTTTGTTACTAGTAAATACTTTTAAGAACAGTATTTTGTCTAAATCAATAAAGATGAAAGAGGATGATGTAGGAGGTGGGAATCAGAGTGGAGAAAATTCTAGTATTTTCCTAATATTCCAAAAACACATATGGCTTTATTCAATTGCAAGGTAAACAGAACATGGAATTTACCAGAAAAAAAAAGTAAATAAAAGTGGTGATGTCAGCTTTTCATATGCCAAGTATTATGAATCAACGAGAATTAAAAGAGAAGTAACAGAAGTAACATTCCCTTAAAAAATACATTTTCTTATAAAAACTGGAAGAGAATTTGTGGCACTTTACCAACACTAAACTGTGTAAGAAACTACAGCGGGACTATAATGCTTTTTTAATTCCATTTGTCTAAAGAAATGAGAGATGGATCATATTTAATAAAGGTTGATGTGCTCACATTATCTTCCTGGAATCATAATTTTATTGCAATCAGATTTATTAAATGTTATCTGATTTTACTCTCATCTTAAAACATCTGCAAATGATATAATTTACCTGCGTATTTGGCATAACAACATGCTCTTCTTGATTTTTAACAGAACCTAGTTCCAGTGTTAATTGAATAAAGCTGTTCAAATGTAACTTTTTTTTTTTTTAAGATTTTATTTATTTATTTGACAGAGAGAGAGAGACAGTGAGAGGGAACACAAGCAGGGGGAGTGGGAGAGGGAGAAGCAGGCTTCCCGCTGAGCAGGGAGCCCGATGCGGGGCTCGATCCCAGGACCCAGGGACCATGACCTGAGCCGAAGGCAGACGCTTAACGACTGAGCCACCCAGGTGCCCCCAAATGTAACTTTTAGGTCATGTCTTTGAACACACTATACATGCAATAATATCTGTCCGGCAAGTGTCAATTTTTCTTTATTTAAAAAAAAATCATATCATTTAAATAAGTTATTTACTATAAATAAAAGTTACACACAAACACATACCCATACACATATCTTTTTAAAGTAAAGCGAGAACTTAATCCACCCAAGACAAGCGGGAGCAGAAAAAAAAAAAAAAAATTAAAAAATACGGCTGTGCGCATTCTGCCTGTTGCCGCAGAGTAATACGGTAAACAGCCGATTACCGTACTCGCTGGGGCTACTGCCTGTGTGACGTCAGCGAGAGCTAGCTGCAAAGTTCCTTGCCATTCTTTGCTGATGTCGGGGAGCTTGAATATTTAAAAGGTGAATGTGGAATTCTTGGTTGGCTGTTGGGTTTTTTTTTTTTTCTCTTTTCCTATTTTCACTATTTTAAATTCTGCAGGTAAAGCGATAGTGAGCTGGGAGCTTAAAGACATCTGTGGTGGAGGGGTGAGTCAGCGGGTGCAGAAGAACTAAGAACTGGTTCCTCGGTGAGACGGTCGCCTCTTCCCCCAGAGAGAGGCGGCAGGGCTGCTCGTGGGACCGAACTCCCGGTCCGCTCCCCGCTCCAGGTGAGTGTGCGGCGGCGCGGGACGCGGGCGTCCAGCAGGGCCGGGTGGGTGAAGGCACATCTCCCTTGCTTCCCCGTGAGCCGGAACCCGCACTTTCCCTAAGCGCCCCCCGCTTTCTTCACCCGCTGTGACACCAGCATTCCCACCCCACCCTGTTTCCCTTACATATTCTAGAAAGTTACCTCCTAGTTAACAAGTGTGTTTTTCTGCCCGTATTTATCGCGCCGTGGTAAAGAGGCTTTCTGCAGTTGCTTGCTTTTAGTACCACCTGTGAGCTCTTGAACTTGTGATTTTTCACAAGAGCCTCTGCCCCTAGGGTCCCGCCTCAGGGCCCCGACCCCAGCCAGAGTCCGTAGAAGGCAAGATGGGTCCCCAGTCCTCGCATTCCTGCCTGAGTCCCTGTGGTCGGCTCGCGGCCGTGGAAACCTGTTTCTCACACAGACCATGGCCCCCAGCGCAGAAAACCAAAGCGTGCCCCTTTCCGCTTGATGTTTTAAGCCCACCCAAGCCGCAGTGACCGCCACTTGCAAAGCCCCTTCTGCAGAGTAGCGCTTGCCCTCCCCACCACTTCGCCTGCACCCGCGCAGCCCGTCCGGGTGTGGCTCGAGGCTCAAGTCCTCCGACACCACCGATCCTGCGGCTTGAAAAGGGCTCCTGGACCGACCTGGGTCGCGTTCAGCCCTCGCGCCCCGCCAGGCTTTGCTCGGGACCTGGCTCTCGAGCCGGCTCGGCTGGTCGACAGACCGGCGCGCACCGCACACCCGAGTGTGAATTCCTCCGGCGTGAACGTGCGCGTGGCACGGGCTCGCCTGCGGTCCCCGGGTCGCTGCGGTTCCCTCTCCCAGGCCGCCCCCTCCAGGTGGCTGCGAGGCAACCTGTTCAAATGGCAACCGCCGGTTTTCACCGACTCGGCTCTGCGCTACACACACAAACGCACACACCAGCCGCAGTCCCGCCTAGCGAGCTTCGCGGGGTTTAATTTCGCTGTGCGGCCGCTCGTAATCGGCCGCCGCAGCTTGGGGTTTGTTTGCTTCGGATCTTGGAGCGGGCCAGCGGGCGCGGGCCGCGCGCCAGGGCAGGTTCCCAGCGGCGGGGAGCCGGGCGCGCGGTCCCCTCGCGCGCCGCCTGGGCTGCGGCAGGGCACGCCGCTCCGGGACCGCAGAGTCGGCGGGGCTCCCAGCCGCCGCCCACGGTCCGTCGAGCCGGGTTTGGCCTCGCTCCCCGGGGCGCCTGCTATACACGCCGCCTTTCTCTTCGCGCTCTTTCAGGAGGACGCGGGCAAACAACGCCCCGCAGCCGCCTCGGTCCTGGCCAACGTTTTATCCACTTACCCCGGTCTGCGCGCGGAGAAGCTGGATCTATACCACGAGTCCACCGCGGGCCACTCACCCTGTGGGTAACTGCGGGCCGGCAGAAGCGCCCAGATGCCAGCGGTCCCCGCCTTTGAGAGTCGACGGCAAACCGGTACTTGGCTGTGGTTTGCGGGGAGACTGGCGCTGCACTGTTGAATTCCCAATTACGTGCAGAATGCTGAATCTTCTAAGCAGGACGGATCAGACAGTACGCAGAAGCGGGCCCCTGTAATTCTGCGACTGCGTTTTGCAACGCGCCTCCTCGAGCGTCGCGGCAAGCCTCGGGTAGGAAGGGAGTTGGGGCCGGAGGCCAGCGCAAAGGGTGGATAGGGTCCGCGGGTAGCCCCGCGCGCCCCTGGCCATGTCGCCTTTAGCGCCCTGCCCCTTTGCGTGGCCTTCTGAGGGTTTGCACGGCAGGCCGGGGTTGCTTCCCACCCGCGCGCTCTCTCTCACCCCCAGCTAACCCCAGCGGGCAAGGCTCCCCCGAGCCGAGACCTTTTGACTCTGCCCCCTCGCTTCCGCCTCCGCCCTCGCCCGGGGGTGGCTCTCGAGAGCCGGACCTCGCCGGCCCTGGCTGGGACCATGGTGTTTCTCTCTGGAAATGCCTCCGACAGTTCCAACTGCACCCACCCGCCCGCACCGGTGAACATATCCAAGGCCATTCTGCTCGGGGTGATCTTGGGGGGCCTCATCATTTTCGGTGTGCTGGGCAACATCCTCGTGATCCTCTCCGTGGCCTGCCACCGGCATCTGCACTCGGTCACTCACTACTACATCGTCAACCTGGCGGTGGCCGACCTCCTGCTCACCTCCACCGTGCTGCCCTTCTCAGCTATCTTCGAGATCCTGGGCTACTGGGCCTTTGGCAGGGTCTTCTGCAATATCTGGGCGGCGGTGGACGTCCTGTGCTGCACCGCGTCCATCATGGGACTCTGCATCATCTCCATCGACCGCTATATAGGTGTGAGCTACCCACTGCGCTACCCCACCATCGTCACCCAGAAGAGGGGTCTCATGGCTCTGCTCTGTGTCTGGGCGCTCTCCCTCGTCATCTCCATCGGGCCTCTCTTTGGCTGGAGGCAGCCGGCCCCGGAGGACGAGACCATCTGCCAGATCACCGAGGAGCCCGGCTACGTGCTCTTCTCGGCGCTGGGCTCCTTCTACGTGCCATTGACCATCATCCTGGTCATGTACTGCCGGGTCTATGTGGTGGCCAAGAGGGAAAGCAGGGGCCTCAAGTCTGGCCTCAAGACCGACAAGTCGGACTCGGAGCAGGTGACGCTCCGCATCCATCGGAAAAATGTCCCCGTAGGAGGCACCGGGGTGTCCAGCGCCAAGAACAAGACGCACTTCTCCGTGAGGCTCCTCAAGTTTTCCCGGGAGAAGAAAGCGGCCAAAACACTGGGCATCGTGGTCGGCTGCTTCGTCCTCTGCTGGCTGCCTTTTTTCTTGGTGATGCCCATTGGTAAGTCTTTAAACACCCGACCTTGGTATTTAGGGATCTTCATCCTGTTCCCCTGTGCTACCCCAGACTCACAGCCGGGGGGCGGGGGAGGGGCGGCGTGCGGGGGAAAGAAAAAGGATCTGCATTTCAAACAGCAAAGCGGAGGCGGGGGCGGGGCAGTTAGGAAAATGCTCCTTTATAGAAGAGTGAATTTTAGTTTCCTTTCTTCTCCCAGTCTCATTTATATTATTATGTCCTAGGGCACTTTTTCAACTACTGTAAAGTGGCTTCCAGCAGATTAATTGGTCTCCTTAATAAGAACGTCAACTTTTCTTAATGCCGTTAAGCATGTGTTTAATTTAAATAGATCCTTCTTCTTTGGAGTCTCAGAGTCTCCAGCACACACTCCGGCAGGGGTTGTGGAATGCCACTTTTCACCTCTGCTGCTATGGACTGCAAATTCTCTTGGCCTAAAAATAAGCACCATACTTATTCTGAACAAATGTGTAATTTTATTATTAGATTAGATTATTCCTAAGGGTTAGTCATAATGGTCTGCTTATGTTCTATATCTGTGTTAATTTTATTTTCTGGATTCAGTATGGAAGAAAGTGTGGCCAGCCACTGACAAGAAAAAAAAAGATGAGTTTATGTCCAAACGAATTTAAGCTTTAAAGAATTCAACATAATGTTTCCAATAAGTGATACTTTCCCCTTTATTTTAATAGTATTAAAACAAACAGTACTCTTATCCAAGATCATTCTGGAAGTTGCAGATGACACTGTTTGAAAATAATACAGTAATGTTACAAATCCAACTTTTGCAAATGCCATATTAGCTATTGTCAAAGCTAAGTAGCTCATTGTAAGTATTAGCAAGCTGATCCACTTGGAATAGTCATCTATCTCTGAAAGGCTTTCAGGAGATCCCAAAATGGTTGTTTGCTATTTTTAGTTTGTGAGCTCAAATATAGACCCACACATTTGTTGTCCACTAACTCTAGCAAACAAAAAAATTTATGATAAAAATTAATAAAAGTCCGTTTTAGGCACTTTAGAGTCAAAATTTAAGTGGCATGCATTTAAAGTACTTTAATTTGCAACTCTGTGTCATAATAGCAGCTGGTCGTTTTTGAGGGCTAACTCCAAACTTCATTTGTCCGGGCTCTTTATTTCATTCATCCTCTCCACAACTCAGTGAGGAATGCATTATTATGCTGAAATCCCATACTGGGGTGGGGATAGATTCTGCAGGTTCTAGAGCTTCGCTGATACCATAGCCACCAGCCACATGTGGCTATTTAATGCAAATTAAAATTAAAGATAATTAATATCCAGTCCCTCATTCCCACTAGCCAAAGTTCAGGTGCTCAGTAGCCACACATGGCCAGTGGCTACTGTTGGGGACAGCAGAGATATTGAGCATTTTCATCGTTGCAGAAATTTCTATCTAACGGGGCTGCTTGAGAGGCCCTCTGAGTCCACTAGCTGGCTTTCGATTGTGCCTGCCCATCGTTATTGCTGACTCTGTCCCTGGAAGTACATCACAGCTTGGAATTTATTTAAATAACACTCTGCCTGAACCACCGCTTCCCTACCTTTCTGTGTCCCGTCTCTTCCTCCTGAAGCTTATTCGTGCATCCATGCCCTCATCAAGTATATATGAAGCACTTGTTCTAAGCATATAGTTTGAACAAGGCAACAAACTCTTTACCAGTAAAATGTTTGCATTCTTTTAGAGGAAATGGACAAACAAATATATCTTTAGGGGAAATGGACAAACAAATATATATCTATATCAAGGATTACTAAGTATTATTTAAAAAGGAAACAGGATAAGAGGATAAAGATTTGCAGGGCAGTGGGGTGGGTGGTCAGAGGAGTCCTCTCTGAAGAGGTGATATTGGAGCAGACTGAACTGAAGTGAGGAGCAAATGTTGCCAAGTCTGGAAGGGCCTTTTGAGTAGAGGGACGGCAAGTCCAGAGATGAGAAATAGCCTGACCTGTTCAAGGCAGAGCAAAGAGGCCAGAGTGGCTGAACTACAGAGAATGCATAGGCAGACAAGTTCAAAAACTGGTTGTGGAGACAGACTAGGTCAGAGTGATGTGGGTCTTTTAGGCCCAAGTAGAATTTGCATATTATTCCAATTGCCATGGGAAGCCATCCAGACAGGTTTTAGGAGGGGAGTGGCTGGTTTTATATTTTTAAAGGATCACTCTGGTTGCTGGGTGGAGTGTGGGCTGTTTGGGGGGATGACTGTGGAAGCAGGGAAACCAGTTGGGAGGCTATTAGAGCAGCCAAGGGTGGAAAGGTCGTGATGCCTAGCGCTTGGGTGAAACAGGTGGGGGTGGTGAGAAGTGATCACAGTCAGCACTTATTTCACAGGTGGAACTGACAAGTTTGGACATAGGGTATGAGAAAAAAAGAGCGGAATTAAAGATAACTTCTGGGTCTGGGCCCTAAGCCCCTGGGCAAACAGTAGTGCATTTGGCTGAGACTGGGAAAACTAGAGAATGATGGAGTTGTTAGGGGCTGGCAGGAGCAGAAGCACACGTGTTTATTTTGTGTAGCCACGCTGAGTAGTGTCTATTCAACATCTAAGTAGAGATGCCAAGTGGCAGGTAGATACATGAGTTCGGAGCTGCAAGGGGCCGCTGGGCTACCGTGTAAACTGGGGACACATCAACATATTCAAAGCCACAGAAGTGGACGGATCTACAAGGGAGGACATACGGAGAGAAAAGAGAGATAAGAACTGAACCTGGGGCATTCTGGTATTCGAGGGCCGGGGAGAGGAGGAGAACCAACTAGCAGAAGAAGTTGAGAAGGAGCGACGAGGGAGGAAGGAGGAAAACCAGGAGACTGCGTTGTTCCCAAAGCCAAATGGAAATGTCTCGAGAAGGCAAGAGTATCCAGCTGTGTCACAGGCAACTGCTTGGCCAAGTCAGAGGATGGCTGGGAATCAACATTGGACTTGGCCATGTGGAGGTCCTTGGTGATATGAGGATGCCCGTTAAGGATAATAGTCTCATGGAATGAGGGAGACAAAAGCCTGACTGTGTGCTCCCTAGAAAGAATAAAAGATGAAGAAGTGGGAACAGTGAAAAGAGACAAGTCTTGGGAAAGGTTTTCCTAGACAGTGGAGCAGGGAAATAGAGGAAAGCCGGAAGGATCTAGAGAGAATTTCCAAAAGTGGGAGATAGGATACCACGTTTATATTCTGAGGGAATGATGGAATAGAGTTGCTGATGGTATAGGCCAGGGAGGAGGTGGGATTCAGTGCCCAAGTGGAGTGTTGGGAAGTGAGGGAGAAGCCAGGGACTATAAGCACAGAGGCAAGCAGATCCGGAGAGGAGAGGCAATCAGTTCTTCAGAATATATTTATGCCCTTGACCTAATGAAAAGCAAGATCATCAGCTACAAGTGAGGAAGGAATAGGAAATGATGTTGGTTTGATGAACAAAAGATGTGAAATACTAATCTTTGAGGCGAGAAAGTAAATAGTTTATGGAAATTTAGTGGAGTCACCAGAAAGTCCTAAGGACATATTTGAGATTTATAGTCATAAGTTGAAAGCAAGACCTGTCAAGAAGGTTGTGTGTTACTCTCTAATAGCTAAGAGGCTGAGGATTATGGGGAATGTTGCTGATGATTGACCATATCTAGGAACCACAGTAAAGACATGTTTATGCAGGGACATAAACTGGAACATATTAGGAGTCATACAGATTCAGATAGTAGACAAAAGGGAACTCTGGTCTAACCAGGGCCTACCTCTTGTATCTGCTCTCCTGGGGAATTATTAACATTGAGGTAAAAGGTTACAGTGGCAGGAAGTCATGGTAAGACAGGAGCACCCAGAATCACTGGGTCTCCTTTAAATCCTAATAATGCAGTGCAGCAGGAGGGAAATTGAAAATGTACAGTTGGCAGTCTGACCAGGCTGCTCGGTCGGCAAAAGGTCCCCCAACGTACCAGGATCTGTGTTCCACAGTTTCTTCATGCCACCAAGTGAGCAAGAGACTATTTCTTCCAGGATTTATAGACTGTGTAGTAAGTACCAGGCACTGAGTTAGAACAAAAAGATGAATAAAGCACATTCCCTGCCCTCAAGGGCATCACAGTCTAGTTAAGGAAACAAATTAGGAACAATTATCACAAGTCTGTGAAGTGGTATTAGAAGTGCGAAGGAATATCACAGTTAACTGTGTCTGGGGGGCACTGTGGAAACTTCTAGATGTACCACTGTTGACTGAGCAGGGACTTGAAGCCTGCACTGCTTCTGCTGGGCCATCAGTGAGATGTTACCTGTTTTTAGTAACTGTCTTAAGTACATTTTTCGTGCAAAGTGTGAACAGGAAGAATAAATAGGCCATTAGATTATCATACACAATGGACACAAGCTCTTAAGTATAACAAGTACTTCCTGGGAAGAAGAGATTATCAGTCTGAGCTAGGCTGTCAGAGAACAGCAGGATTAGAAACTAAGCCAGGCAGGGATGTGTGCGGTATACAAAGCTGAGAAGAAAGCGCCCACACGTGTAGGAACCGGCCCAGGATGGTGAGTGAGCACTCTTTCATGGCCAAAGGCTGCCCTTCTACCCTGTGAGAGGGCTCCTCATTGCCTCCACACTTCCTTCCTCCCCAGCTCCTCCCATCAAGGCCAGGTTGGTTGCTGGACTCGACCGAATAGTGTGATTGCTGGTAGAAATCGGACTTGCCCACCCTCAAGTCTTGTTTTCTTTTTGCATCCTCAATGTTTGGCTGAAAGTCAGAACCCCTTGTAGGGAGGGGTGTCACCTCTGAGGCTGTTATCAGTCATTGATACCTTGGAGTGAATGTTTGGAAAAGCCAGGTTTTGATCATGGAGATGAATAGGGAGAATAGGAAGGTGAAAGAAGGAAGGGTGAAAAACGTGGCTCGCGGGGAGCTCCAGCGCCTAAAGCGTGTACATCATCTTTGCTTATTTTATCCCTTGGTCTAGAGCCTGCCAGTTCCAGAGTCATTGGGCTGGGTGGAAAAAGTGGTGGCCTGAGATTGAAAGCTAGGCTTTCTTTTTCATAAAATAGGACGTGTTGAACAGATCAACCGCCTGGCACAGTGCCTAGCAGAGAGTAAATGGCCATAAATGTGAATTTTATCAGTGCGTATGTGACTTTCAGACTGTTGCCGACATAGGTAGTGTGCAGATGCCTTTGGAGGTCTGAGAAAGAGAGAACGTCAGAAAGAAAGGGATAAAGGGGGCAACATTTACTGAATGCATCGGGGTATGTCTGAACTCTGGTTCTCTGATTTCAATACAAAATAGGCGTTATTATTGGACCTAGTCATTGCTGTTACCTCTGAGTCAAAGGAAGCTGTGTTGGGCTGAGCTGTGGTTCCTGTGGACATAGAATATTTGATATTTATGTTAAAAAGATAGCAGACCATGCAGTAGTGAGGAGAAAGAATGTGTTTTAAAATGGGGTGTTTGAGGGGCACCTGGGTGGCTCAGTCATTAAGCGTCTGCCTTCGCCTCAGGTCATGATCCCGGGGTCCTGGGATCGAGCCCCGCATCGGGCTCCCTGCTCGGCGGGAAGCCTGCTTCTCCCTCTCCCACTCCCCCCGCTTGTGTTCCCTCTCTCACTGTGTCTCTCTCTGTCAAAATAAATAAATAAAATCTTTTAAAAAGGGTGTTTGAGGGCAGATAGATCTTGCAAGGGGCTTATCGGGTAGAAGCAGTGAGGTAAAGAATGATTCACTCATTCAGCAAAATTTCACTGAGCATCTACTATGTGCCAGGCAGCTAGAATTGCTGGAGAAAAAAAACAAGAAAAAAATCCCTACCCTAATGGAGCGGAAAATCTGCACAATGAAATGCATAGCAAAGTTTCAGATGGTGATGTGTGAGACATGGCAAGAAAGAAGGGCAAGTGCAGGTAACGACATATAAAGGACGTATAACAACTCTGACTCTTGTGGATGCCCAAAATAACCAGACATTGGGTTGCTTTGTTACAGGCCCCTGATTCTTAACCGAGAAGGTTGACCTCCTGGAGATAATGGTGTGAAGATAATCTGAGAGCCGTTATGATTTTTAAGATAGAGGCCAGTTTCTCGGTTACTCTGGCTGTACCACAAACCATCCCAAAACATAGTAGTCTAAAGCAATAACTTTTATAGCTCATGATTCTGTGGGGCAGGGATGAGTCAAGACCCAGTACATCTGACCATTGATTGGGGCTGGCTCTCAGAATTGGTGGCCTTTCTTCCTCCAGTGGTGTAGACCAGCTTGCTCTCTTTTCTTTTCTTTCTTTTTTCTTTTCTTTCTTCCTTCCTTCCTTCCTTCCTTTTTTATTAGATTTAAGTATTTATTTTAGAAGGAGAGAGAGAGCGAGAGCATGAGCATGAGCAAGGGGAGGAGTAGAGGGAGACAGAAAGGGAGAGACAGTCTCCAGCACACTCCCTCCAGAGCGCAGAGCCCGACACGGTGCTTGATCCCACAACCCTGAGATCATGACCTGAGTCGAAACCAAGAGTCAGACACTTAAGTGACTGAGCCACCCAAGCGCCCCTAGACCAGCTTTTTTACAGCATGGCTGTTCTCTCTAAGAGAGCCAGGGCAGACACTGCCAGGCCTTTGAAGAGCTAGGCCCAGACCTAGGCCCAGAATGAGACCTGCTGTCTCATTCTGCAGTGAAAGCAAGTCACAAGGCCCACATAGGTGCAAGGGCGAAGGACATAGCTTGATGTCCTGATGGGGTGAGTGGCAGATGCAGAGAAGGAGGGAGGATTATTCTGACCATCTTGCGGCATATCTACCTCACAAGCATATCAAATGACATTTCTCTTTCATCTGCTGGTTATTTATTGAGGACTTCCGGTATGCTGGGCTTTATGCCATGCACCAAATAAAAAGAGTCTGGGTCCTCGCCTTCCTGCGGGCTTCTAATCTCTTTGGATCAGATAATGTCTGATTAAAAAATCCAAACTGCACAGTGAAGAGGACGTAGGTGGTGCCTTGAAAACATATACTGTGGCTAAAAACGACCCTGAGCAGGGAGGGCAGAAAGAGGCTTGCTGTGAAGGAGGGCTTGACCTTTGAGCCGAGATGTGCAGGATGGGGAGATGTTTGGGGGCTGAGAGGGTGGGGGGGGGGGGGACAGAACGGACAAGGACTCCAACAAGGTTGGCCAAATGTCCATGAGGATTTTCCAGACGACTGGTGTGGCCAGAACTGAAGGTCTGTGAGATAGCTGGTAACAAATGAAGCTGGGGAGAAAGGAACCAGACCAAATACACTTTTCGAGCCATTTTATGAGTTTTTGACCAGGAACAAGGGTGACATGACCAAGCCTATATTTCAGACTGTCAAAGGCTTCGTGGAAAGAGGACTGTGGAAGGCCAGTGGGAGACCTTTACACCGGACAGATGAGAGATGTCCTGCCAAGTACCATCCTTACCACCTGCGGTGGCAAATAGTTATTTCCACGAGCTGCTACATAGTTCTGGAATGCCTCTTTGTCATGGCCTCCAGAACAGATTTATGACAAAACCTTTCACTGATCACAAATAGTGTAAGCAGACTTGGCTTTAAATTAATTCTGGCTCTTTCCATGAGATGAAACTGTCAATGAAGATTTACCATCATATTCAAAAGAATGTGCTGTAGGCTCAGAAAACATCTAGAATGAGTTCCAACAATGCTTTGAACAACAGCCGACTCTCAAAGCAGGCTGCAGACAGGCAAGTCATTACTCTGAAGGAGACGACACTTCAGGACGAAAGCACTGCTGTGTTTTGTTGCCTCAGGGTTTCAGGTTCAGATGGGAAGACCCACCTTCCTTGTCTAGCAGGTTCCCCGTATTTTAGCGCTATTTGCTTTGCCAGCTGGACGCTTGCATTGTGGCTTCTCATTTTTAAATTGTATGTTTCTTTACTATTTGAAAAATCTCCCCCTGTATTCTCATTAGTCATTTGTATTTCGACTTTTGTAATGTGAAATTGTTTGTCTGTGCGTTTTGGCTGCTTTTTATAAACCCATTTATTTTTATTTCTTTTCTATTTGTAAGCTTATTTTATACATTGAAGATATTAATCGCTTATTTATAGTATATACTGGGTTGCCAGTTTTTTTTTCATGCTATAATCAGATATTGCTGAGAAAATGTAGCTTCTTTACTTTCAAAAAAGCAATGCTATCTTTTTCATGAACTTTGATACACACACACACACACTTTTAGTCAAATCCGATAAGCTCAGCCTGATCCCATCATTTAAGCAGCGTCTTTATATACTTAGCCTCTTTGAAGTAACACAAGCTGTACAGATTTGCCTGCTAAGTTGCTGACCAGGTCCAGGGGCTCACACGATCTCATGGGTATGTGGATAGGAAATTAGGACCCTTGACTGACCCTTAAGTGTGATTTTTAGTGTCCTGCATTGGGGAGGTTGGTGTAGTCTAGTGACTAAACACTAGTTGTCCCCTGATGAGTCTGAGGCTGTTCGTTGTGGCCCGTTGTCCCACTTGATGACCCAGCCCCACACAGTCGTCCCTGGGACTTCAGACCCTCAAAGTTTGACTGTGACTCCATTCGTTCCTGGCTGGGGAGATAACTGCTCTGCTGCCATTGGCCAGGGAGTCACTTTGTCCCTGGAGCCCCCGTGATCACCTCTTGCTCCTGAGCTAAAATCCTCAGCAATGTTTCACCGCTGTCTCAGGCATGGAGAGCCCCATGGGTTCTTTGCATACCATACACACAACAGGACACCACACCACACACACCACACCCCATACACCATACCACACCACACCACACCACAGCACATCATACCGCACCACACAGGTGTGTTGACCGGGTTTGCTCTCTGCCGAGCCGTGCTGGCTGTAACTTTCATGGTGCGGTAGCTGTCATGTGGCATCTCCCAGATACCCAGAATGGAGGATGGGAAAAATCACCTTCACTCCCACCTTTATCTTTTTTTTTTTTTTAAAGATTTTATTTATTTATTTGAGAGAGAGAGCATGAGATGGGGGAGGGTCGGGAGGGTCAGAGGGAGAAGCAGACTCCCCGCGGAGCAGGGAGCCCGATGTGGGACTCGATCCCGGGACTCCAGGATCATGACCTGAGCCGAAGGCAGTCACCCAACCGACTGAGCCACCCAGCGCCCACTCCCACCTTTATCTTAAATGCCTCAAAGTCCTTGTTGAGAGGGGAGCTCAGAACAAACACCCAGCTGCCTCTTTCCACTACCTCCTTCCCCATTTCCCCCCATAGTCCACCTGTAGAAGGTAGATGGGGAAGACAT
Organism: Mirounga leonina; assembly: GCF_011800145.1. NCBI lineage: Eukaryota > Metazoa > Chordata > Mammalia > Carnivora > Phocidae > Mirounga > Mirounga leonina. The sequence goes on along the minus strand of NW_023270454.1, from coordinate 6,898,268 downwards.
TCCCTTCCTTTTTCTGGCTAAATGGGACGTTCCTCTGAATCATGTCCTCCTCCTTCCCAGGGTGGCGTCCACCTTCTGTGGAAAGGCAAATGGATTGCAGACAGACAGAGGGGTTTGCTAAAAAGGAAATAAAGATGAGGAGTATTTAATAATATAATTCTTGCACATATTTAGCAACTATGCTTCCCATTGGGTTTTTTTCGCATTTTATTGTTTTTGTAAATATATGGGCATTTAACATTTTTATGTAGTCACATATTTTATTCTAATTATTTATGAGTTGTGTCTTCCTGGGGATGCTTGGAGAGATGTTCCCCAATGCCAGTCACATAACCTCTGTTTTCCCCCAGTTCTTTCAGGGCATCATTTGTAATCTATCTGGAATTTATTTTTGTATTTTGGTAGGTGATGTCTAACCATATCGATTTTGAAATGGTTAGCCAGATATTCTCTTTTTTTTTTTAGCCAGATACTCTTAAAAGATTTAGTGAATAATATATCCTTTACTCTCTTATTTGGAAAACCACCTTTGTTGTATTAAAAAGAATCTTGGGACTCCCACTTCTGTTCCATAATTTACATCTCTCTGCTCTAGCATTGGTGCCACACTATTTTTTTTATTTAAAAATTTTTACTCCTTTTTTATTGTAGTATGGTTGACAAATAATATAATATAATATTTATATTATATTTACATGAAATATTAATATAATATATAATATTTATATTTATAACATAAATATAATACTTATAGTATATTTATGTTTTTATGTATAATATGGTAGTATATAACATAATATATATAATAATACATTAGAATATAATATAATAAATATTATATGTATGTCAGATGTACATCACAGTAATTTGACAGTTCTATACATTATTTTAATTATTGTGGTTTCATAATACATTTTAACATTTTCTGGTTTAAGGCCCCTGGATGAAAATTCTTTTTCAAAATTATCTTGTCTGTCCTTGCACATTCATTTTTCTAGAAAAGCCCTGTCCCCCACAGACCCCCACCACACACAGATCCTGTCACATGTCAATCATAAATTTTTAGGATGCATAGATTAATTTGAAAAGTGACATTTTCATCATGCCGAGCCCTCCTGTTAAGACATGACATGTCGCTCCATTCATTTCCCTAACTACTTTTGAACTATTGTTTACACTTTACTTTTTTCATCACACTTACTAACATGTCCTAGAAAACTATTACAGTAGTGGATTTGGGAAATGCTGCTTCGATGGTTCAACATTAGATATGCCACTCATTGTTGGTTTTAGATCAACACACTTCATCATATCAAGGTGTAGTATCTTTCTATAGTTTATAGAAATATCTTATTAAAATTGAATTTTTAATTTTATCACATGCTCCTTTTGTGCTACCCATCACTATCAACTTTTTTCATTGACACTGATATGATAAATTTTATTTCATAATATTAACCTATCCGTGTATTCTTGGATTAAATTCTCTCTTGATCAGTGGCATTATTCTTTTTTATTCTACTGTGTTATACTAAATCTCTTATTTCTGGATTGCATCTGTATTTCTATGTGAAGTGAATGTATTGTTTTATTTTATTATGCTTGTTTTGTCACATTTTGGTATCAAGTTTATGTTAACATCATAAAGCCAACTGTGACACTTTTCATTTTTTTCTACAATCTGTAACAGTTTAAATAGCATAAGAATTATGTGTTCTTTGAAGGTTTGAAAGAACTTGCCCATAAAACATTTGGGCACAGCTCCTTTTATGGATGCAATTCTTGGAGACTGGTTTCTATTTCTTCCATGGATAGTGGTCTATTCTGATTGTCAGATTTGATAATCTTTGTTTTCTTATTTTCCATTTTCCTTCTCATTGAGGCTTAACATTTTCGCATAGAACTCTACAGGAAATTCTTTAATTTTTCATTTTTGTTCTCTCTTTCTCATTTCTCACATAATGTGCTTATGTTTTCTTCTTTCTATCTTCACTGAGATATCCTGGAAAATTGTCTGTCTTACTAGTCTTTTCAAGGAACCCGTGTCCTGGATGTAGCGATCGTTTTAATCTGTTTTCCAGTGCAATAATTTAATCTTTAGAAATTTCTTTCTTTTACTTTGGTTATATTTTGCTCTTTTTTTATTACTTTTCACAGAATGTCTGCTTCATGTATTTTAATTCTTCCTTGTCTACGATTCAAAACAGTCAAAGCTGTACATTTTCCTTCAAGCAAACTTGAGCTCCTTGTCTTATGTTTTGCCAAGCAGTGCTCTCATTTAGTTGCCCTGTCTTTCCCCTTTTAATGTTCCCTTTGTCCTGTGTAGACAGAAGAGGATTCCTTGCAATGTTCTTGTTGTTTGTTAATTTGAAAATAATTGGCGTTTTAAATCTCCCACTTCTAAAAACCAATTTCAGATTTACTACATTGTGGTCAGAAGATGTGAACTAAATCACTTCTAGCTTATGAAATTTATTGAGGTTTTCTTTATGACTTAATATGATCAATAATTAGCATATTTAATAGATTTCATATTTAATAGGTACATGTTAACTAAACTTTACTAGTGGCATTTTAAAGATCTTCCTAATTTGGGGCGCCTGGGGGGCTCAGTTGTTAAGCGTCTGCCTTCGGCTCAGGTCATGATCCCGGGTCCTGGGATCAAGCCCCACATCGGGGTCCCTGCTCTGCAGGGAGCCTGCTTCTCCTCCCACTCCCCCTGCTTGTGTTCCCTCTCTCGCTGTGTCTCTCTCTGTCAAATAAATAAAATCTTAAAAAAAAAAAATACTGTATTAAAAAAAAAGATCTTCCTAATTTGCTATTCTTTATCTTTATCCATCATCTACTTTCTTCGTCAAATATCGAGAGAGGTATAATTAGCTTCACACAGCTACTGGGAATAATTCTCCAATTATTCTATATTTAACAGGTCGGCTTTATATATGTTGATGCAGTTGCTTGATACTTAAAAGACTAAATCGATAATATCTTCATAAAGATAGACTTTTTGTCCTATTTATTTTTCCTTGATGTACACTTAAAAAATTAATACTGTACCCTTTAATATGTTTTTGTTTGCATTTGTCAACATACCTTTGCCTGTCTTATATACCAGCTTGTGTATCTTGCATCACATAGATTTTTTTATAGTGTATGCATCTGATCTGGATATTTTTCTCTCAGTAAGGATTTAACTAATTTCCAGCGATTATAACAGATATATTTGGTTTGATGTTTGTCTTCTTGCTTTATGCTTTCTGGCTTTATGCTTGCTTCCTTTTGTTTTCTGCCTCTTGCAAATTGGACCATTTATTTTCTTTGCTTTTTAATTCTGCAGTGTTTTGGAAAGGTTGTCTCCTATTTTTATTTCTAGGAGAAGTTATCTTAGAGCTTTTCTTTTTCTTTTCTGTTTTTTTTTTTTTTTTAAGAGCTTTTCAAAAACGTTTTTTTTAACCTTCAGTTCTTTCTTACCACAACTTCTATCAGTCACCTTTGCCCATGTAAGGGAAGCAGTTTAGCATACTTGGACTTTCTTTTCTCCCTGAAACTCACACCTTTGTGTTAATAAAATTTCACGTTTAAATTTAGATTATTGCTATTAAATGATTGCATTATTTACCCTGCATTTGTGTCTTTCTATAATTTAGCTTAGTAATACTAATTGCCCTCTCATTATATACTGTGATTTACTCACTCATGAGCTCAGGATATTGCTTTGTCTACCATGTGGAACAAGGGCCAGCAAACTCTGGCCTGTTTTTATAAATAAAGTTTTATTGGAACCCATGCCCATTGGCTTACAAATCGTCCATACCTGCTTCCATGCTAGAGTGATGGCAGACTTGAGGAGTTGCTACAGAGCCTGCATGGTTCACAGGGTTTAAAATGTTTACTACTATACTAAAGCCAAGTATAATACCTAAAAATTTTTACCAATGAAGATATAAGCAAAACACATTTTCTAAGCCCTTACATGCCTGAGGCTAAACACACGAACAGCAACTTCTCTGTATATAAAACTTAAATTATATACATATATCTTTTTATTTCAAGATACTGTCCTTACTCCTTCGTTTCTTGGTATTTAACACTTTATAACTGACTTGAGGTCAACTTGATTATTGTTTTTGTTTTTGTTTTGTCAAATATTCTCTTTGTATATGTATATATTTTCTAGCCAAGATGCTGATAGAATTTTTTTCCCAGTCAAATTAAAAAAATGTCTCCTGGAAATTTCTGGTGTGGGGGCAATTTTCATTGCTGTTGCCTGGAACCTACTGCACATTTTTTTGGCCTGGATTTAAAGATAGCTTCTTCAGTGCTCACTTCCGCTGCTTCATTCTTTCCCTTGGAATTCACTGTAGCTATGTTTTGGATCTCCTGTATCGTCCTCTTTTTCCTTTTGCTTTTTCCCCCTCGTATAAGTCATCTTTTCAACTGTCTTCCTCTGGCTTCCATTCAAGTTTCTCACATTTGTATTCCATTTTATGTAGTTAGTCTTAGTAATGCTCGGTCTCCTCCACATTTTCTCTACTCCACTCCATTTTATTGGCACATTGTTCTCTCGTCATTCTTGCCTATACTCACTTTATAAACCCAGCAGCTCCTTATGTCCCATTGCAATACAGCTTAGAGATTTTCTTCCATAGTAGTGTCTGAAAGGTGGACTTTTGTTCTGACTTCTTTGTCTACTGAACAGCTAAATCTTTTCATGTGAACAGTAATCCTTCTCTTTTTGTTCATCCTCATTAAGGATGACCTGAAAATAAAATATGAAGTGGGCTCTGGTTGGAACTGGGTGGGTCCCTGTGCCCATCTTTCAGACCCAGATTAAGGGGAGAATGAAAAGAATTATCTTTGTTGTAGTTTACGTTTGCCAGAGTACAGACCTGTCCATCCATAGGGAGCCAAGAAGGACCTAGAAGGAAAAGGTTTCAGTTTTATGCAGCAGTTTGTCCTGTTTGCTTGGCACAGGGGGTGTGGTGGCATCTTTTTCTTGTGGCGTGACAAGGAAGTCTGGGCTCTCTCTGGGATCCACTTCCCAGAGAGCTTCCTTTTACTTCTCTGCTGACCTTGCCTGGGAAAAGCGACGGGCTTCCCACCCTGTGTGAACCTCAGCATCGTACTCTTCTCAGAAGCTTGAATACAGCTCAGGTTTGCCTTTGAAAAGCTATCCCTGAGTTTGCCTGTGTCTCCAGCATCATTATTCAAAGCCCCTGGGGGGCGTCACTGAGTAGCAACTGTGCGAAACCTTACCTTTACCCTCTTTTCCTGAGATAAACTGAGGATTTATCAGTCCTTCATTCAGGCTGCTTATGACCAATCTGTAGTTTCCAGAAATTTCCCTCAGAGGTTCTGGCTCACGGATATTGCCTTTCCCTCATGTCTTTCAGCAGTGATGTAAAATGTCATTCTTTTAGATTTACTAAGAACTTAGAAAGGGGATGAGGAAGTTCAGCTTGACCTTGACTGACATCACCTCCTCGGCTCAGGTACCTCTCGCAATGATATCAGAATGTGAAGCAGAAATGAGAATAACCCGATGCTTGACCATTTCCTTTGGCACCATGGAAGCTTGTGGTTCCAGACAAGACAGCTAGAGGAAGATACCTATGGGGCTAGACAGTGGCAGAGCCCCTGGATAGTCCCGTAAGCTGAGCCTTCTCTTGTGGCCCTGACCATATGAGGTTTAGATGGAATCATGTGAAGAGTTAACAAGCCTCTTCCTAGAGAAAGAGATGAAGTAGTTTACATAGCTAATGCGATAGGTTGTTCTCTTAGTCACTTCAAGCTGCTATAACAGGATACCACAGACTGGGTATCTTAAACAACAGTTATTTCTTACAGTTTTAGAAGCTGGGAAGTTCAAGATCAGGGTCTAACATGGTCAGGGGCTTGGCCTCCTCCTGCTTCACAGATAGCCAGTGTCTCACTCTGTCCTTCCATGGCAGAGCGAGGACAAGCTCTGGTCCCTTCAGCTTCTCACAACGGCACTAATCCCCTCATGTGGGTCCCATCCTCATGGCCTTATCTAACCCAAATCACCTCCCAAAGGTCCCACCTCCAGAGACTTCCACACTGGGGTTAGGGCTTCAACAAATGAATTTGGAGGAGGACGCAAACATTCAGTCCATAGCAGTGGTGCTTACGTGCTGCTTATTACATCAATTTAATTCCCAGAATGAGCCTGTATGGTAGAAGTTGTGTGCTCATGTAGGGAAGCAGAAACTGAGGCAGAGCAGACGTGGAGCAACCTCTTGCTGGGGCTGCTTGGTGCCGTCCCTGGAAGAGGGGAAAGTGGTCTGGCCATGAGTTGAAAGTCTGGGTTTCGGTTCCTCACTGGCAGAAAAGGGGGCTTGGGTGGGGCCAGTGGTGTTCCAGCTTCTCAGCTTCAGAACTCCTGGTTCACATGAAATCAAATGAAACTCCAGCTTCAGATGAAGTAGTCAGAAGCCAATGATAGGAAACAGATAAAAGTGGCGCTGGGGGGTAGGGGTAAAGCAGCCAGGGGAATGGGGTCCTGGACCCCCAGCCTTGCTTCCCTGGCAGCGGCCGCTGAGGGGGAGGAGGGTCTAGAGCGCAGGTTGCTCTCTGTGCTAACGGTGTCTGATTCCAGACTCAGCAGAGGGTATCAGAGGAGCTTCTGGAAGGAGTTAGGTCCGCATTTTCAAAGAAGGAGGGAAAGTTGACAAAGGGCACATCAGCTGTCATTATTCTGGAATGCTGGCAGAGCTGTAGTCTTTGCCCAAAAAGGGTTTGAAAAGGGAACGTTGCACACTAACTTTCTTTCTTTCTTTTTTTATGTGCTATCCACATTTAGCTTATTGCCAGGCCATGTGGTTGCCAGTGAGAAACTGCTGTTTACAAGTTGATCGTGTAGTTGATCCCTTATAATGAGAGGGGTTTTTGGAAGCTTCCTTGCAATCGACGACCATGTTGTTTTTTTAAAAAATGATTTCGCTGTTGTCAGGAGATGACTAAAGGACGATCTCAGAAGTGGATTCTTTTAAAGGAAGCTCTCTGGGAAAAGGTAAAATCCCAGAAAAACAAACCGTCCTGCAGAAGTCATAACGGTAGTTCTCAACCAGGGGTGACTTTGCTCCCCGGGGACATCTGGCACCGTGTGCAGGCATTTTTGGTTGTCACAGTGTCCCGGTCGGGCTGGGAGGTGCTGTTGGCATCTAGTGGGTAGGGGCCTGGGACGCTGCTAAACCTGTCAAAGCGCCCAGGACAGCCCCACCACGTGGCGGTATCCAGCCCAAAATGACAATAGTGGCCAGGCTGGTGAGCTCTGCTTTCTACTCCTGGAGTTCCTGAAATCTGTCCCCATTTTAGAAAAGCACAACACCAATTTTAATGATCACTCAGATTATTTTTAGTGTGCTTCCAACATCCTGGCTAGTCATTACAAAAAAACCCCTAAGGTTTCCAGATGCCTTGGTCCTTTAGGAGCTAATAATTGTCTACTCACTGTCTTTGAGGTAAAATTCACATAACATAAAATTCACCATGTTAATCATTTTCAGTGTATAATTCAGTAACTTTTTTTTTTTTTTTAAAGATTTTATTTGGGACAGAGAAAGACACAGTGAGAGAGGGACAAGTAGGGGGAGTGGGAGAAGAAGCAGGCTTCCCGCCGAGCAGGGAGCCCGATGCGGGACTCGATCCCAGGACCCTGGGATCATGACCTGAGCCGAAGGCAGACGCTTAACGACTGAGACGCCCAGGTGCCCCAATTCAGTAACATTTAGTACATTGACAATAATGTGCAACCGTCATCACTATCTGCTTCCAAAACATTTTCACCCCAAAACAAAACCCTGTACCTATTAGCAGTCGCTCCTCATCTCCCCCATCCCAGGCCTCCGGCAACTGCCGGTCTGCTTTCCTCTGTCTGGATTTGCCTAATCTCAATAGTGCAAATAAATGGAAACATGTAATATATGGCCTTTTTGCCTGGCTTCTTTCACCTAGCATGTTTTCAAGCTTCATCCGTGTTGTGGTGCAGACCAATTCTTCACTCCTTTTCATGACTGAATAATATTTCATTGCGTGGATGCCATATTCTATTTATCCCTTCCTCGGTCAATGGACATTTGAGTCGTTTCTACCTTGTGGCTCTTGTGAATAGTGCTGCTATGAATATTCATGCAAAAGTTTTTGTTGTGATCAACTTACTGAGGAACCAAAAAACTGTTTTCCACAGCTCCTGCCCCATTTTACATACCTCCCAACAACAGATGAGGGCTCCAGTTTCCTCACATGCTCACCAATACTTATTTTCCTTTTGTCCCTTTTAATTATAACCATCCAAGTGGATGTAAAGCCATATCGCTTTGTGGTTTTATTTTGCATTTCCTTCACAACTAATGATATTAAACATCTTTTCATGTACCTGCCGGCCATGTGCATATATTCTTTAAAGCAATTTCTGTTCAAGCCCTTTGCCCATTTCTAAATTGTCTTTTTGTTGTTGAGTTGAGTTGTAGGAGTTCTTTATATATTCGAGATACTAGACCCTTATCAGATAATATCATTTGCAAATATTTTCTCACATTCTGCTGTGGGTTGTCCTTCCATTTTCTTGAGAGTGTCCTTTGATGCACAGATGTCTTTCATTTTTATGAGTCCAATCTGTCTACTTTTTCTTTTGTTGCTATGTTTTTGGTGTCATAGCTAAGAAAACATTTCCTAACCCAAGGTCACAGAGACTTATCACTCTGCTTTCTTCTAAGAGCTTTAGAGTTTTAGCGCTTACAGTTAGGCTTTGGACCCATTTTGACTTAATTTTTATATTTGGTGTGAGATAAGGTTTCAGTGTCATTCTCATGCATGTGGAAATCTAACCGCCCAAGAATGACTTGTTGAAGGGACTGTTTTTTTCCCTCACACCCTTGTTAAAATTCAATTAACAACTGATATTTGACTCCTTTCTGGACTCTTAATTCTCTTCCATATTCTCTACATGTCTGTTATTCTAATGCCAGTACCACACTGTTTCGATTACAATAGCTTTGTAGTAAGTTTTGAAATTGCTACCCACTATTTTTTACATTTCCTAAAGCTTAATGGACTCTTTCAAAAAGACTACCTACCTCTTTTTTAAAGAACTACATATAATAGTTTAGGTACACAAGTCCTTTGGAATTCCTGAGTTCAACAACTCTGAAGATGCAGAGTTCTACATTACTAATTTAGGGCCAAAAACCTAACTTGATCAGAGCTCATTTGGCAGAGAACTTAATCTGCACTCATGTGATCTAGATTTCAGAATATAGAACAGATTTTATAGATTTTTTATAGATTTTATATTCACACATTAAATTGTAGAAAGATGATGTGTTTGATTGTGCAGTTCTGCCCCCTACCCTTCTGGTGGTGGTCTCTGGCGTTCAATATATGGCCTGTGTGATCTTTATTAAATCTGAAAAATCTTGAAATCCAAAACTCACGTACTCCAAAGGTTTTATGAAAAGGAATGGTAGACCTGTTTCCTATTAGGACAAGCCTGGTTACCTATCTCATGATACTCAGAACTCTGATGATATTCTGTCTTTGTTTAGAAAAACATGAGGAGAAACAAATAATCACGTGTTTTACATGACTAACATTTATGGCACAACTGATCTGTGTTAGTCAATGTGTTAGGCATTTTATCTACTCTGTCGCATTTACAATTTTTCAAAGCATAGGTTCTGTGGGGGAGAATAACAAAGCGACTCTTGGCAGTGAAAAGTTGGGAGTGGTTTTTCTGAGCCTCTTTCTATTAGCAGGAGGAAGTGAAAAGAGAGGCTTTGTCCAGAATTCAAGGTCCTGTTTAGCTCCTGTGGGTGGGAAGCCAAAGAGTGGTTTCCTCCTGCTGTTGGGTAGCTGCTGTCTGCTCTGGCCTCTGGATGAGGACTGCTTTTTTCCCTTTTATAGTTCCATTCTGCCTCATCATTCCTGAGAGGAAGGAGACCTATCTTGATTCCCTCTCACGTCTGCGTGGCTCTGTGCAGCCATCTTGGGCTGTTTGTGATTTCCAGATGATTCTTTTCCTTCAGATTAGTTGACACAGTCTGGAATTTTGCGCTTTCAGGAGTTCTTCTGGTTTAAATATTGCCCTTCTAGATCATTATCTAAAATGAAAATGGCTAGGTCATCCATGATGTGCATGCATTCTGTGTCTGGTACATCCAATCTTATATCCTTAGCCCATTGTTTGTTATTTTATTTAACTTTGTAGTTCCCTAGTAAAATTACAGTAAGATGTTTTTATCCTTATTTTACCTGCCCAAGAAATGAGGCTCATGAAGGTTAAATTGTTTATCCAGGGACACCAAACTAGTAAGTAACAGATGTCTGTCATGATTTTACCTCTGTATTCTATAGCATAACTTCCTCAATAGAAACACATAGATTGGGATGCCTGGGTGGCTCAGTTGGTTAAGTATCTGCCTTTGGTTCAGGTCATGATCTCAGGGTCCTGGGATGGAGCCCCGAGTCGGGCTCCTTGCTCAGTGGGAAGTCTTCTTCTCCCTTTTTCTCTGTGTTCTCTCTCTCTTGCTCTTTCTCAAGTAAATAAATAAAATCTCGGAAAAAAAAAGAACACGTTGATTATGTGGCATAAGAAGCATTAACCATGGACACCATCTCCGGGAGACAAGAGAAAATCTTACACTCTGTACCCTGACCTGTCATGATTAGCTCATCTGATTTTCTGAAAGAAGGGAAGAAGCAGACATATGAGAGAATTGAAGCTGGAAAAGGCGAGAACAAATGGAGGAGAAGGAGAGGAGGAACAAAAGCAGGGAGTAAATAATTAACAATGCGGGTTTACCGTTCACTGAGTTCTTGGGTTGTGGCATGTCCAGTTCTTATCCTGAACCTGCTGATGAGTCCAGAAGTGTTTATGAAGCACTAAGCATCTACCACATGCTCAGTTCTGAGCTAAGTCTGATGGAGGTTACTGAAGAAGACGACTCACTGCCTTGTGATCTAAGTGGGGAGAAGAAGATAATACCCCCAAAACAATAATTATCAGGACAAGATAACATTCTTTTAAATGCCCTAGCAATTTAGGGGTGAGATGTGTCCGGCAGGGCTTGGAAATCTCTGGATTTCCAGAGAAATGCAAAGTGGAGGGAGGGAGTATTCAGCTTTATCTTGAAAGGTAGAAATTGAAAAGCCAAGCTTCAAGGCAGGAGTGAGCATGGTATGTCCATGTGCTAGGGAGTTGATCCGCCAGGAAGGGGTGGTTGAGTGTGCGTGTGTGTGTGTGTGTGTGTGCTCGTGCATGCAGAGAGAACCATGGAAGACAGCAAGTCTAGGCTCAATGGCACTACATTCTCCTGGGTGGTTTTCTTGAAAAGCAGACAAGGATTTGGGCCTTGAAGCGAGAGAATGTGGGGAGGCCCTGCGGGTTTGGTAAGGCAGGGAAACGACATGGTAGAGCAGCGTTGGAGTCAGATTAGATCAGCAGTGATGACAAGATGTGTTGAGGTGAGAGACCCAGCTGACTGTGTCGGTTTGAATGAGGACCTAAATGGGGCATGGCCATGAGACACAGGGGTGACCCAGGGGTGATGCAGAGAGCGGGGATACTTCCAGGTAGAGTAAGTGGGAACCAGAGGCTGCTTATGAGGAATTGGAGTGGGAACAAAAGGTAGCATTTGAGGGTTTTTTTTAAGATTGATTTATTAATTTTAGAGAGAGTGTGTACCCCAGGTGGGAGGGGTGCAGAGGGAGAGAGAGAGAGAATCCCAAGCAGACTCCCTGCTCAGCACAGAGCCTGACACGGGGCTCAATCTCAGGACCCTGAACCGAAACCAAGCGTCTGATGTTTAATGGACTGAGCCACCCAGGCGCCCATGGAGCATTTGAGCTTTGAGTGTGGACAGAGATGCTAGGAGGAAGAATACGTTCTGGAAGGCCTTTGGTTGTGACCATATTCCACTGGAAATCATGGTGCTTAAGTGAAAGCATCTAGAACTGTGCTGTTCAGTGCGGTAGACGCAAGCCACATGTGGTGAATTAAATGTGAGTTAAATTCATGGAAATAAGACAGAATTATAAATTCAGTTTCTCATTCAGGCTAACCACATTTCAGGTGCTCATTAGCTACATATGATGAGTGGCTACCCTCCTGGCCAGGGCAGGCATGGACCTGTTTCCTTTTTTTTTTTTTTTTTATTTTTTATTGTTATGCTAATCCCCATACATTACATCATTAGTTTTAGATGTAGTGTTCCATGATTCATTGTTTGTGCATAACACCCAGTGCTCCATGTAGAATGTGCCCTCCTCAATACCCATCACCAGGCTAACCCATCCTCCCACCTCCCTCCCCTCTAGAACCCTCAGTTTGTTTTTCAGAGTCCATCGTCTCTCATGTTCGTCTACCCCTCCGATTTCCCCCCCTTCATTCTTCTCCTCCTGCTACCTTCTTCTTCTTCTTTTTTTTTTTCTTAACATATATTGCATTATTTGTTTCAGAGGTACAGATCTGAGATTCAACAGTCTTGTACAATTCACAGCGCTTACCAGAGCACATACCCTCCCCAGTGTCTATTACCCAGTCACCCTCTCCCTCCCACCCCACCCCCCACTCCAGCAACCCTCATTTGTTTCCTGCGATTAAGAATTCCTCATATCAGTGAGGTCATATGATACATGTCTTTCTCTATTTAACTTATTTCGCTCAACATAATACCCTCCAGTTCCATCCACGTCGTTGCAAATGGCAAGATTTCATTCCTTTTGGTGGCTGCATAATATTCCATTGTATATATATACCACATCTTCTTTATCCACTCATCTGTCGATGGACATCTTGGCTCTTTCCACAGTTTGGCTATTGTGGACATTGCTGCTATAAACATCGGGGTGCATGTACCCTTTCGAATCCCTACTATCTTTGGGGTAAATACCAAGTAGTGCAATTCCTGGATCATATGGTAGCTCTCTTTTCAACTTTTTGAGGAACCTCCATACTGTTTTCCAGAGTGGCTGCACCAGCTTGCATTCCCACCAACAGTGTAGGAGGGTTCCCCTTTCTCCGCATCCCCGCCAACATCTGTCGTTTCCTGACTTGTTAATTTTAGCCATTCTGACTGGTGTGAGGTGGTATCTCATTGAGGTTTTGATTTGGATTTCCCTGATGCCGAGCGATTGAGCACTTTTTCATGTGTCTGTTGGCCATTTGGATGTCTTCTTTGGAAAAATGTCTGTTCATGTCTTCTGCCCATTTCTTGATTGGATTCTTTGTTCTTTGGGTGTTGAGTTTGATGAGTTCTTTATGGATTTTGGATACGAGCCCTTTATCTGATATGTCATTTGCAAATATCTTCTCCCATTCTGTCAGTTGTCTTCTGGTTTTGTTGACTGTTTCCTTTGTTTTCCAAAAGCTTTTTATCTTGATGAAGTCCCAATAGTTCATTTTTGCCCTTGCTTCCCTTGCCTTAGGCGATGTTTCTAGGAAGAAGTTGCTGCTGCGGCTGAGGTTGAAGAGGTTGCTGCCTGTGTTCTCCTTTAGGATTTTGATGGACTCCTGTCTCACACTGAGGTCTTTCAACCATTTGGAGTCTATTTTTGTGTGTGGTGTAAGGAAATGGTCCAGTTTCATTCTTCTGCATGTGGCTATCCAATTTTCCCAACACCATTTGTTGAAGAGACTGTCTTTGTTCCATTGGACATTCTTTCCTGCTTTGTCAAAGATGAGTTGACCATAGAGTTGAGGGTCCATTTCTGGGCTCTCTATTCTGTTCCACTGATCTATGTGCCTGTTTTTGTGCCAGGCATGGACCTGTTTCCATCATTGAGAACGTCCAGTTGCACGGGACCCATGCAGGGGTCAGTGGTGAATATCCACGTTTGGGGGGGTGCAGCTCGGGAGATGGGAACGGAGAACCGGTGATGCCAAGTCAGGGGGCCGTCCAGCAAGGAGGAGGGCCTAGGGCTGGCTTTTAGGATATGTACTAAGTTGGGAGAAGGAGGCAGAAGGAGAACAAACAAACATTGCCTGGGGTTTTGGAAAAGTGGAAGACTCAGCATAGCATAAAATCCTGGCAACAGAAAGGGAGAAAATGTCAGTGAGGAGGGAGTGGTGCCAATGTCAGATGCTGCAGGAAAATCAAGGAGAAAAAGAACCCTGGGCGGGGGGGGGGGGGGGGGGGATTGTCTTTAGTAATCTGAGGTCATCAGTGACCTGTGAAACTTGATGGAGGGTGGGGCAGAGATGTCATCAAATAGGAATGCCACCGGCTTCCTCTGAGACGACGGCAGTGGAAACGGTCACGGTCTCGGTCTCGGTGGAGTGGTGGGGGACGGGAGTTAGGGGGAAGAGCATCAGGTGGGGAGCAGAAGGGAGAGGAGTGAAGGAGATCGAGCTGTCACCACCACCAAGGGCCTCATTCAATCATGGCTTTTTTCTCCAAGACAAGGACGACTGGGACAAAAGAAGAGGGAATCGTCCAGGGCTGGTTAAGAACAGGGTACTCCCGAGAACCAGACGCCCTTGGGATGGAATGAGGAAAGGGGTGCGAGGAGAGGGGCTCGAATTTGGGGGGCTCGGGGATGGGCATCAGGGGAGCTGTGGGCAGGCTTGCGGCCACTCTGCCCTGAGATGGAACAGTTGCTTGAAGCCAGAGAATGCATCAGCTTGGTCTGCTTGCTTTTGCTCTCCCATCTTCCTTACCACCCTTCCACTGGATTCTTCCTTTTGGTTGATTTGATTTTGATTTTGTTTTCTAATATGCATTAGACCTTCACATTTATGTATAGCTTTACTACCTAGCTTTCTAGATTTCTCTAAGACTGTCGCAGCTAGACACGCCACGTATTATTCACCCATGTCTGTGTCATCTGTTTAGGATTGTACAAACAAGGACGGGCTCTGTTTTCCTTGTGCTGTACAGGGCTCATGATATTACTGTGAACATATGGGCAATGAATTCAATACTGCTTAATTATAAAGATCAGGAATTACACTTGTATTTGAAGAGCTGCTTTTAAACATAGATGTATACAGTTGAATATACAGTTTACGTGAGTGCCTGTATGCATTGGCAACGCCGCTGACCCAAGATAACCTGTCCTCCTTGCCATTAGGGTAAACAGTGGTTAGAGATGGATTTAATTTTGGATCTTAGTTTACAATGTGCTAATACGAAATGCTTTGCGTGCATCATTTTATTTAATCCCTGAAACTGGAGCGGTAGGTATTCTGATTGTCATTTCCGAGATGAGGCAATTGGGGCAGAGGCTGGTTAAGTCCCTTGCCCAGAGTCATGCAGCAAGTATGAGTGACAGAGTAGGAATTGCAACCTGGCTCTCTCTGGCGCCCAGTCTCGTGTCCTTAATGTCCTCTGTGTCTCAGGCCAGTACTCTAAAGTGACCGGTCTGTTCCTGAAGCCATGACTGGCTTGGCCGCAACTCTGAGCATGCCCACATAAGGACGTGTTTGCTCTCTGTAGCCGTAATTCTCCTCTCATTCCTGAGAGGTGGAAAATGATCATGGGGAAGTAACAAATAACACCTCTTGGTGTCAGCCCAGCCTTCACGGGGGACAGAATGCTTAGCAACTCTTTCAAAGTATCCAAGACAAAACTTGACCTTTAAGCAGTTTCTCCATTTAGAGTTAAATTTGTCTTCAACAAATATGGTTTGAATAAATCAAGACCTCCTGTTTTAGCTATTTAACTGGGAAGGTAATATTTCCAATCTGATTTAAAATTTTTTCTTTTGCCAAATTCCACAGGGGGGAAAAAAAAGGAATGCTAAAGTTCAGGATAAAAAGAAACTTCCCAGGAAGCGCATTGGTACAAACCATAGCTGTGGTCATCATAAATATCACTTTTACTTTCCAAACTAAAGTCTGGGGTTTCCATGGTAACTGTTTTTAACCCCAGCTGGTTTGTATCATGTGTTTTGTTTTTTTTTTTTTTTTTTGCAGAGAAGCCAGTGGAGCAGGACCTGGCTATGTTACAAAGTCCAGGTATCAATATCAGATGGGTCTCCTGGGACCATTTAGAAACCAGATAGAAAAATACTGCATGCAACACCTCTCCCACCCAACCGCTACCTTCCCAAACCCTTGCACTTTGCTACTGTCCTGATCAAGTGCCAGAGCTCCCAAAGTCTACAGTCCCCTCAAAGGCAAAGCATAGGCTGCATCCAACTGTGACTTTGATGTCTAATTGTGTGTATTGGCCGGGAATTAGAACTGCAGGCTTTTGATTTACTAATGTTGCATCCATTAGAATGTTCTTGGGTAATAGTGTTTCATAAGGGTCAGAATGTAGATTTGACAGTCCGGGCCAAATGCAAACTGGAGAAATTGCATCTTGCCTTCCTGTGACTCACCCAGGCTTCCAGATGGAAGTGATTTCCCAAGGTCACGGCAAAGCTCAGTGCAACGGTGTCTCTCGTGTGGCGAACATATGGTGTGATGGTGCAGGTCAGAACTTCTTTTCCTGTTCTCATCCTTGACTTTGGCAGAGTGAGCCTGCCCCTGAGAACTTCTCTCCAATCATGGGAGACTCGCAGGAACAGCATGTGCCTCTCCTCTCCCCCCTGCATTTCTCACTACACCCGCCCCAAGCCCTGCTCCTGTGTTCCAGGCGTAGTGAAGGGAACTAAGGAAGAAATGCGCCTGCTTCCACCAAATCATTTCCATTTCTTAAAATAAATCCCAGCTTTCCTCTTCTGGGAAGCCACTCCAGAGTGGACTGGGATCTCAAAATATCTTTTATTTACTTTACGCAAGAAACTTATTGAGAGCCTCCTGGGTGGCAGACACAAGTGGACCCTGACTTTGAGGTGGAGACCAACAGATCACGGAGCCCAATACAGGGTCATGACAAGTACAGGGGCACAGTTGGAAGAGGTTGGTTTTCCAATCTGGGGGGTAGGATGTCAAAAAGGCTTCCTCAAAGGAGCAACTTGACTAGCATGAATCAGAGGCTGCTAACATGATTAACGTGTACATTCCATAATGCTAACATAGGTTTTATTGCACACATCTGTATATAAATCTGTCTTGATATCTCCCTAGATTATCAAAATCTCGAATGCAAACACCTGGTCTTTATTATACAAGGCTCAGTGTCTGACTTACCTAGAATAGAGCTGAGAACATAGTGAGGGGCATCGTGGCCTTGACTCTGCTTCAGAAACAAAGGACAGATTGGAGGCAGTTTATGTGAGTGGGTGGCCTTGTGTAGACAGCTGGGGTGCCGCATTCAGGTGGAGCAGTGGATTGACAGTGACATCCAAAAGCAACACAATAGGGGACTGGCACACAGGACTTGTATCTTCAGCCGTCTGTCTTATTTTCTACCATTTCTTTGATAGTAATGGCCCCTACATCGTAGCTATGATTTTAGACTTTGGAGTTACCCTGGTTTAGAAGGATGACTTTTGAGAGTTCACACCCGCTTACTGTATGACTCTGGGAAGGTCTCTTCTTTCCAGGCCTCAGATCTTCATCAGCAGAATGGCAGGATTGGCTTAGATGATCGTCTCTAAGACTCTGAATTGTATTCTAGAGGCCTAACCTGAATCAGTCTTAATCAGCTTTGAATCCTCAGGGCCTCAGCATAATAGCAAGTCCTGAATAAATATCTATTGAATTCAATTAAAGAGATTCGAAATCCAGTCCTCCATGCGAAGTGATGCAACTGCTCTCGATGTAGGATGCAGAGAACCTGATCAAATTTGTATGAATGGCAGAACGAAGGGTTGGGGTTTTCTTCCTGTCACAGACACTCGGACGGAGGGTGGCATCAGTGACTCTGGTTTTTAAGCTGGTCCGACTTTGCTTCTTCAGATGTACATTCAGGCAAAGGGCTCATGTTAAATATTTAAATAGAAAAGGAAAAAATTCAGTTATCCAAAGTACTAAAAAGTGGTCTTGTAAAGTTAAGAAAGTCTTCAAGGGTCTTTTGGTGCCAGAGAAGAAAACATGGCATGAAACATCTGTATGATTGAACGCCTGTCCTTGTTTGTACTCAGTTGCTTGGCTTAACTTTACACAGTCCTGAGAAACAGGAGTCTTGTGATCAGTATAGACAGCCAACTGGGACAACTCAAGCCAAAAAAAGAAAAACCTTGAATTGTCCTAATTGTATGTTGTAGTGCTTCCAGTGACTTAAAGATGATTTTTTTTTTTTTTTAAGATTTTTATTCATGAGAGAGAGAGCACAAGTGGAGGGCGGGCAGAAGCAGAGGAAAAAGCAGACTCCCCGCCAAGGGGGGAGCCCAAAGTGGGGCTCAATCCGTGGACCCTGGGGTCATGACCTGAGCCGAAGGCAGACGCTCAACTGACTGAGCCACTCAGGCGCCCCTTAAAGATGATTCTGCTTCCCTGTCCTCTGAGTTGCCTAAAGTATTGTGTTAGGATAGGGATCAAAGCCAGCAAAGGTGGGAGCACAGTGAGCCATAGATATATCTCCACACATGTGAGCTTCTTGAGGGGGGCGTCAATCGCCCTCGCAAAATTGTTTCATAAGGCAAAGTTTTTTTATCCTGTCCTATCAAACATCCCCATTGTGGACATTAGTCAGCCCTCAGGCTATTTAGTTGAGTACCAATGACTAGTGTAGACTTTAATGTGACTCTTACTACTCTTTTTAAGCATGGTTTTTCATGTAGATTCCGTACCCCACCTGAGGCTGTTTTAATACTATGGAGTCAGTGTGGAGGAAAAATAAATAAAAAATCAAAAACCTTCCCAGAGTGGCTTTTGGAAAAGATGCAGGCAGATGCTGGGTAGAGGAAGGTGAACTTTGTATGCTTTAATCCTATTTACAAAGACAAAAATTTTCCAGCATGTATGTGCTAAGCCACTTTTTATATACCTTTTTTCTATAGCCATAGCTCTGTTAGCATACCGAAGTCAAGGCCCATTACCCATTTAGGGAGTGGCAGGGCTAGGATGGGAGCCAGGACCCTCTGACTCTGGAACCCAGGCCTTTCCCCTGCACCATGCTGCCTTCCTGGGCTGGGCCTTTGCATCCCCGAAGCTCTTTTGGAACTGCCTTTAACTGCGTGAAACCTGGCCTGAGCACTTAGCTCTGCTCTCACCCACCTCAAACACACTGCTGGCCCATCCTGCAGAAGACAGAGAAAAACATCCCCTTCTGAGTAATAAGCAGAGATTTTGTTTGAAATTTCCCCCAATCTTCATACTGTAATTTGCAAACTTGACATCTGAGAGGCTACCTGTTTGCTCTTACTTGCAGTTTGGAAAAGCAGCTGGGAGGTGAGTCATGCCACCTTGGTTATGGTCCTATAACCTCAGTAATTTGCTACACTTCTTCAGGAGTTTACTGAGAGTTTTTAGTGACATAGCTGCAGTTTGAGATTTGCTATTGTTTTTGAGAACTCTGGATCATTTGAACTTTTTCTCCTAACACAGTAATTCAGTGTAAGAACAATACCATTAGCCCAAGAGCTCTGGACAATTTCAGGGCACTTTCTCTTCAGGGATATGGGGTAAAGAAAGGCAGAAAGGGACTTCTGCAGGATTAGCACTTCAAATGCTTGGGTTAACCAGGGCCCTGCGATGAGACTCATTGAGTCGATCAGTCTGCCGTTCATCACCTCGTACATGGCTCCACCAAGGGGTGGAAAGAACCCAGGATCATGAATCAGTACACTTTAGGTGAGTTCCAGCCTTATCACTAAGCACCACGGGCACATCCCTGAATGTCTCTGTGAGGAACTGCATTACTTGTCTGACAAATGGGGTTTGT
Organism: Mirounga leonina; assembly: GCF_011800145.1. Classification (NCBI taxonomy): domain Eukaryota; kingdom Metazoa; phylum Chordata; class Mammalia; order Carnivora; family Phocidae; genus Mirounga; species Mirounga leonina. Next base: position 6,878,535 of record NW_023270454.1, on the reverse strand, counting down.
TTAAAAGGTGCCCCAATTGCCTCAGAATAATATTAGAGAGTCATCTGAAGGAAAAGATTTGAGAGCTTATAAAAAGCGAAGTATTGGAAGAAGGTAAGATTGTCTTCTTACACAGGCCACAAGGCATGAAGAATCCTTCACTAAAGCGGTAGCCAGTCTGTTGATGATGAGGTAAGAACAGCGTAGTCAGTGGGCAGGTGGCCTGGTGCCGATGGTCCGTCATCAGTCTGTGAAAAGTGTTTAGAGACATTTGTAGCAAGATGACAGAATAATTTTAGGTCTGTTGAATATCATAATAAAAATCGGGGCTTGTGTTTGCTTGACTTTTTTTTTTTCCTTTTTTATTTCTTTGTAATTTCTTTTTCTTACTTTTAAAAAAAGTACTGATGCATGCTGGATTTAGAAAAAAGTAGCCCTTCTCCCAGATGATTTGAGAAGCTCTGGTATGTGAGGCATCAAAAGTCCAGGAGACAAGTGAAGAATTAAAGTAAGATTCTGCATATTTTATTCACACAGTGAAAGGCCAACAGGAAGCAGAAAACATAAGTGTTGGTTCCAAGGGGATGGGTCACTTCTCTCCCAGATGTTTGTGTCCTGGAGGGACAACCAGAGGACGTGTCCTGACCTTGGAGACTGACTCAGCATCATCAAAAGGAACAAAGGTCCATAGCGTCGGGCTACAAGTGCTTTTCCTAAGATGGTGCTGAGGACCATGGGGGCTGATGGCTCCTTTCCTGGGCTGGTGAGACCTGGGGGAGGATGACCACGAAACTAAATAACATTCACAAGAGTCAACTAAGGAAAGAGAGAATGCTAATAGGACAGCCCCCATTTCATGTTGGTTTTTCATTCATATTTATTCCTCTAGATGAAATTTAGAATTGTTTAGTTCTAAACAAACTGTTAGTTGGAATTCTGTTAACTTATGTGTTAAAATGAACAGAATTGGTATCTTCACAATACAAAAACTTCCCATCCAGGAATGGATCGCTTTGTTGAAGGCAGTTAGTTTTTGTAGCTTTATCTTTGTTTATTCTATACATTCCCTGTTAAATGTATCCCTAGGTATTTTATATTTTTATTGTTACTGTGATGGAATCTTATCCCCCATTACATTCCAACAATTCTAACTATTGCTAGTATATAAGAAGACTATAGATTTCTACTACGTTTAGTGTTTAATCAGCCACCTACCTGTTTTCTTATTATAATACTAGTAAATCTTTTTCCAGCTAATTCTTTTGGGTTATCCAGATATACAAAAATCCAGATATGCAAAAATACATTTACTAACTCTCGGCCTCCTTTCCAATATGTATAACCCACCTTTTTCTTGGCTGATTACCTTAGCTGTTCTTTCCAGAACAACGTTAATTATATGAGGATATCCTGTTGGAACTCTACAGGCTGCTGGATCTTTCTTTCCATATCAATAGAAACATGGAACTTAGAAGCTCTGTATTAGCCTCCTCTTCCTCACCACTGTTCCTCAAACACTGGTTGATAGACATGACATCTTTCAGATGACTGTGGAAGGTAATCTTGGGAGAAATATGCAAGGTGAATGCATTATGTCCACTTTGCCTTAGTAATATGGTGCAAGAAGAGAAGATGGGATTGAGGGACTGATTATATGTCCAATTATGAGGTTCCTGAATTTTTCAGAGCATCTTAATTGGTCTCAAGAGGTGCCTAACCGAGGCATCACTGGGCTTCCTAGTTAGGGCTGGGTCAGGCCAATTGCTTCAATTTCACAGCACCCTATGTACCCTGCCTTGCTGTCCTTCTGAGGTCTGTACTTTGTATTTTATGCTTGATTTCACTTTGGACGCATATTCAAGGTACCCGACCCTGACAAGCAAAAGGGAGACAAAATTTATCCCTTGGTTCTATTTCCAACCCATTCAAAAATAGAAGGCAGTCAGAGTTCTCAGGAGCAGACCTTAGTTCAGCTGGGAGCTTGGTGCCTGGTTTCTATTGTGACAAGGTCAGGGGAAATCATCAGGCAGTATTACCACCGGAATTGCCCGGGTTGGGAGTCTTGTCTTCTTGTCTGCTTCCCCTTGGTATGGAGGCTGGCTAGGCTTCAGAATTGCCAGTGTTAGAAATAGATTTAAAATCCAAGAATCAAAGAGGCCACTCTTCACTCGTTTTCTTTATACGTCAGCACGCACACTCTACCTATAATTTCACAAACACACAAATGTGATCATGCCCCCTACAGTGGATGCTGGGCCGTGCGGTTGGGCCCCTCTGCTCCAGACTGAAGCAGACATCCCTGGTGCCCACGGGCTGACACCCCACAGCTCCCAGCTGCCTCCCCTCCTGGTGCTTACCCTCTTCTGATGGGAGCCGCCTCCTTCCTGGGAGCAGCCCGAGTCCAAAAACTGGTCTTCATCCTAATTCAGAGTAACTGTCCAGAGCACAGAGCACTACTAGCTCCGTTGGGATTGGCTGAGGCCCAGCTTACTTCTGTCCCTGACAGATATGATCCTGAGAGCACGTCCCGTAAACCTCAATCCACTTCTCTGACTATACCACCTGCTTGAATTTTTTGTCATCCTTTTTCCCTTTTCTTTCTTCTTCTTTTTTTTTTGGTGGGAGGGGCAATTCCTTCCCATCTCTTGTCCTGTACATTAACATCAGCCCCACCACATTCTCCCAAGAAATCACATGCTCACCCATGTTTTGTATTTGCCTATGTTTTTCCTCTGTTTGTTTAGTTCTGTATGAAAGCCATCTGTGATCTATCACATTCATTCACTCCTCTGTCAATGGATGCTCACCCAGTTTCCAGACTTTTGCCTCCAAATAGTGCACATGGTTTGCAGAAGTGCTTATGGACGTGGGTGCTTTTGCTTCAGTGAGATAGATTCCTGAGAGGAGGGTTGCTGATTTAAAGGGTATGCGTGCTTTCAATTTTAAAACATGTTGCAGATAACCTCTTCAGACTCTGTTTACGCCATTTCACCAGAAGTGTAGGAGAGTTTCCCACTGCTTACGTTCCCACCTTGAGCATCCCATCTAAAGATCATAGGGCTCATCTTTGATCAGGCCTTTGTTCAGGTCTGTCATTTCTCACTGCAGACTGAAACTGGCCCCCTTCCCTTTGTCTTTTTTTTTTTTTTCCTTAAGATTTATTTATTTGAGAGAGAGAGGGGGGCTGGGCAGAGGGAGACAATCTCAAGCCCACTGAGTGTGGAGCCCAATTCAGAGCTCTGTCCCATGACCATGAGATCACGACCTGAGCAGAAACCAAGAGTCGGGTGCCCAACTGAATGAGCCGCCTAGGCGCCCCAACCACTTCCCTTTTGAATGGAAAGAGAGTTTGATGAGGGAAAGACAAGGCCAATGGGCTTGAGAAAGTCCCTTGGTCTCCAGGTGGCTGCTTCCTCTAACTGGATGAGAAAGATGGAGTGGAGACCAGCGGGCCTCCTCTCCTGCCCCAGCCTACAAGCCTGGAGCACCTTGCTGCACAGGGCAGGGGAGTCCTGGTGCAGGGGGCCACTGCTGCCCGCCCAGGGATGGGAAGAGGAGCAGTGCAGGGCAAAGGAGAGTCAGGGAGGGGCATGGGAAAGAGCTGCATGCAGTGTGCTCCCCATCTTTCTGGGCCCAAAGGGGTCCTTAGCCAGTTCTCTTTGAGTGGAATTAGGTTCTTGTCCCAGAAAACGAATAGGAAGAGAACGGGCATGTCAGTGATGTGCCCAGGCTACGAAAGGGGAAGACTGCTGTGACTGTTCTTAAATTGAGGAAAATCTATTTAGGATATTTGGGCACACAGATACACCTTCTCCGATATCCGAGACATTGGATGTGGAAGGGCATCTCTGTCCTCCGCACCTCTCCCAAACTGGCCATGATCGGTGGTGAGGGTGTTGTGGGGGATGCAAATGGCCAGGCGGGGGTGTCTCTGCCTGCCAGGTTGGGCACTGGCCACAAAGCATTGCAGTTTCTGTCTCTTTCTGCCTCAGTATCGTCTGCATCTTCTCTCTTCTTCTTGGTGTGTGAAATTAAGCCAACCCAATTTGCTGTTATTGTGACACAGAATCATTATCCCTTAATAAGCGTTTCATAACTCAATCTATTTTTGCCAATTGTTTTAAATCTCTCTTATTAGCTATGTTAGGCATGCTATTATCTTAATCTTCTTAACGTCCATGTGAGAGTTTGACAAGTCAGCAGGGGATCTTGCCTTAGCTGCCAAGGCTACATGATTAGGTACCCATGCTCCAGAGCCCCAGAGACTCTTCTGAGCCTCTTTCTTTTTATTTTTTTGAAGATTAATTAATTAATTAATTAATTAATTTATTAATTTATTTTAGAGGTGGGGAGGGGCAGAGGAAGAGAGAAAGAATCTCAAGCACACTCCCCGCAGAGCACAGAGCCTGACACGGGGCTCGATCCCACGACCCTGAGATCATGACCTGAGCCGAAACCAAGAGTCGGACTCTCAACTGACTGAACCACCCAGGTGCCCCTGAGCCTATTTCTTTTGAAAAAACCTCAGTCTCCTGAAGTTTAGGAAGTTATATGCATCAGTGAGACCAATATGAAGACCAATATCTTGGTCTTTCATCAAATTCCTTAACCTTGTGAAAATAAGTAAATAAAGAAGAGGAAAATACGTATGTGTTCGTGAGAGAGAGACAGAAAGAGAAAGAGAGAGAGAGAGACCCCAGCTGACCTCATCTAGGAGGCTACTGCAATAAGCCAGGTCAGTTTGAGAGGCCGAAGAATCGTATTTTAATATTCCGAAAGAGTTAACACAAAGTCGAGAGGGAATAGTTGACACTGTGGTAGAACTTGGACTGTTCTTTTCCTAGGATCATTTCAGGCTAAGAAATAATTGGGATTTTGGCAGCTGAGATGATTGTGGGCAGAACAGCTTATTTTTCAGTTAATTCCTTAAATAAACCATCATCTCTGTGAACTCTTGCCATAGCCACACAGATAAGAAGGTTTGACTGTGCTGTCCCCCCAGACAAACCATCTCTGGTTTTACCTTCTGTCAAGTCTTCCCCTTTTTGTGTTAAAAAATATCATCTGGCTCTGCAGCCGCCTCCTTTCATGGTCATTTCCCTGTGGTTCCAGACGTGTGTCATCCTCACACTTAAGAACAGGAAGTCCTGATGATTAAGTTTGGGTTTCGGGAGATAGCAGAAGAAAGTCAGGCTCAGAACCAGGTTGATAAGAATGAGATTACAGAGAGCATCATAATCTCACAGCCAAGTTTCTCCATGTCCTCCCCTCTCTTTGAAAGACAAGGATGCAATGGCTGCTGCCAAGGTTCAAGGGTAGGTACAGACAGAGTAAGTCATGAAGCATCTTTTGGTAAGAGTGGTTCTTGGTTGTTAACTAGCCTTCCATCTCCCCACAGGGGACCAACGAGCCTTGCCCAAGAGCAGCCTCGGGGGGTGGCAGGGACAGCTTTGGGGGGGGGTGCTAAAGTGGTGGTTCTCAAACTTTGATGAGCCTAAGAATGATCTAGAATGCTTATTCAATTTATGGATTTCTAGGCCTTCCCCCCGCCCTCCCAAATTCTGCCTCATGTGGGCCACAGTGGGTCCTTCTGGTTCTGATGCAGATTGTTGAATTGAGTCTAGCAGAGGCTCATTTGCACACACACCTGCTGTTCTCTTCAAGAGTTTGCAACACCCCAGTCCACCCTCCCTCCACACCCTTGGCAGTTAGGGATGTGGAGGCACTGTTTCCCTCATGGATTTGCCTCCTCTCAGCTTGCCTGCTCCTTGGCTCAAGATTTTCACATCTGTAGAAGCTCACCAGGTGCACATGGAGTTGTCTCTAAGGGGGCTGGTGTGTTACAGAACTACTGATCTCTTTCTAAGTGTTCATTTTCTGTTAGGCTATTCTGAGTCCCGGGGCTGCCTCTTTGCCCATGTTCATAATAAGCTCCAGACGCAAGCTCCATGTGTTCAGAAGTGGAATCAAGGGTTATGTGACTTCTAGCTGCGTTTCTTTGATATGTGATTAAGCGTTTTATCACATCGCCTATTGTTCGTTTCTTTTTATTTTCTTTCTCCATCTATTGAATCATCCATCTCTTCCTTGCCAGTTTTTCTTACCGGTGGAATTTAGAACACAATTTTAAGTGCCAAGGAAAATTCCATTCGGATCATTTTAGATTTATTAAAAATATAGGATGAATTGAAGTCTTTGCAGTAGTGTTCTTTGCTTTAAGGAGCCTGCATATATTTTCATTTTCACGGTTTTTTTTTAATGCTCTTCGGGACCCATCTTGTGTTCCTGTTGCCCTTTCCCCAGGGAGCTCTGTTTTATGGATACTACTGGTAGCCATTTGAATTTGCCTTGTTTTGTGGTCAGTTTTTGTCGGCCCTCTATTTAGCCCTCTCTTCATATGGTCTTGAATCCAGCAGGGTTTATCCACATTCTGGCTTTGCCGGCAAGTAAGACAGGCAGGCCACCAGTGGCTCCGTGGGTCTCTACGAGTGATGTTTCCATCCTCGGCTCAGGTGACAGCTAGAAGGCTGTCACCCATATTCCTGGTGTGTGTCCCAGCTGTCTTCTGTAGCATCCCTCTGCTGTCCTGGGATGTGACACTTCTGCAAAATTATTATGTGCCAGACAGAGTGAACTTGACATGCACCACCTCATGCATACAACCCTATAATGTAGGTACTGTATTCTTATTCAGATTATAAGGGAAGAAACCAAGGAATCCTCATCCTAAGTGATGCAGCTCATGGAGCTGGTATGTGGCAAAGGGAGTACTGGAATCAGGTCCTGGGTTCTCACCCAGGTCATCCTGCATATGGTCATGACATGTCCCTAGTGGATGGTCAGCTCACCAGGTAGTAGGCAGGATTGCTATTTTTAGGGTTTAGGCTGTGGACCACGAAGACTTGAAAGAATTAGAATTCACATCCTAAGACTTCATTTAATAGAGGAGAGCTGTACAAGGAGCGTAGTTACTCTAAAACCAAGAGGATTTCATCATATTGTGGCAATGCAGGAAACAAACAAACAAACATATATAGAGAGAGGAGGGTGGTGGGGAAGTCAGGTCTCAGCATCCTGGGCCTTTCGCCCCCCAGCCCTGGGTTCTTGAATCCTCCCTTCTTCCCTCAGCTGATGGAACTTGCTTTTTGGAGACAAGAAGCACATGCAGGTAAAGTTGTTAATGACTGATGCCGGACTTCCCTGGTTTGATTCTGACAGGGCTAGGGCCAGAGAAGAGAGCTAGCGTTCTTGAGCTTAGCACCACATTTCCTGGCCTCCTATAAAGACTTTGAGGCTTTCATAACCACAGACAAGTGGGAGATATTTGTTTACACACTAATCTTCCTCAACAAAAAAGGAAAGCGGCCTGGTGACAGGGAGATCCAGGATAATTGTTTAGTACTTGTGAAGGAAGTACTACTGTCATTTGATTTTTACAGATGAGAAAACAGAGTCTCATAGAGACTAAATACGTGTGATATGTCGCCCAGCTGGTGAGTGGCAGAGTGGGATTGAAATCCACACCTGTCCTATTCCAGAACCTTTCTGCTAAACCTCATAGTTTCCCATAAACAAGCTTCGGCTGCGAGGAGACATAAAAACCATAGGCCTGTCGTCAGCCTGTGGCAGTTCTTTGAGAACCCAAGCATTCTATAAATATGCGCTGCTGTCGTATTCAATCAGAATGATAAAAAAGTGACCAATTATCTAGTGCTTATCATGTACCAGATGCTGTAAGCAGGAATCATCTCATTTTATCCACACAGCAGTACCAGGAGGGGGATCCAGAGCTTGCACTCCATTTTGCAGATGAGGAAACTGAGGCCTAGTGAGTTAAGGAAATTGTCCAGTGCAGGACAGCTATGTCATCCAGACAACGAGAGCCCTCGCTCTAGACAAAGCACTGTGCTGCGTGCAAGAGAGCGAGCACAAGGCCCCAGATCCCGCTGTCCTGCTGTCTGTCTGGTGAGGCTGAGGGGTACCAATCAAGTGGGCACAGCAAGGCAGTGTGAGCTGGGTGCCAAGGGCATGGGGCAGCCAGCTCTGCAGAGGCTTAGACCAGGAGGATATAAGCACAGACTAGCTGAGCACAGTACTTAGGGACCCACAAGACTTTTCAGGGCTCATGGAAATGTATTAATTTTTTAAAATCAGAATTTAAAAAATCAACTTTTAGATCAAAGAAAATACATTAATACACAACATTTTCACCTTTATCCTGAGTCATACAATACAGTGTGTAATATGATGTAGGAAAGAAGGAGCCCATGAAGGCCAAAGTCGCTAGATCCATGAAAGCCATAATGTGGCCCCGCCATTCCTCCTGGGTCCAGGTCACCCCGAGGTCTTGGGGCACTGCAGAGCCACATACAGAAGGAGCCTGGGTCCCTGAATATGGCGTGCAGGACTGCCTGCCAATCAGAAACACTCAGCAGCCAAATGGAAATAGATTCAAAAGATCATCCCCTCAATTATTCTAGCGTTCTTCATTTCATTTTTTTTTTAGGAATCACAGTCTTATGGTTACATAGTCTGAGGAAGGTCACAGAAGGAAATTGAACTTGAGATGAGCTTGACAGGCATGAAGTACTAGCTCAGCTAGAATGGACCCTGTTTTTACTATCTCCAGGATGAGAATAAGACCAGCTTGTAGGTGGGTTGGTTATCTCTTTTTTTTTTTTTTTTAAGAATTTTTATTTATTTATTTGACAGAGAGAGATACAGCAAGAGAGGGAACACAAGCAGGGTGGGTGGGAGAGGGAGAAGCAGGCTTCCCGCGAAGCAGGGAGCCTGATGCGGGGCTCAATCCCAGGACCCTGGGATCACGACCTGAGCCGAAGGCAGACGCTTAACGACTGAGCTACCCAGGCGCCCCTGGTTATCTCTTATAAAGAAGAGGTTAAAGACTGCTCTGGACAGAATGTGTTTCTGATATGGCCAGCAGCCAGCTCAGTACCTAGAAAATTAGAGGCATTCAAGAAATGTGTTCTGTGCTAACTTAAACAATTATACCATGGACAGTTGTTTCTGTGGCTTACTAAGCTCATGCCCTCATGCAAACACCAGCATGCTGAACTTGGAAGTAAGTTTTCTGTCTTAAGCAGGTATCAAATTGGCAATGAATTTTGTGCATTGCCTTGAACCAAGACACATATGGATGGTACAAGATCGATGAGAGGTTTGGTCACTTCCCTCAAGGATCATTAAATCAGAATGAGGAGTCTAAATTACATGCACAATATAATTTGTATATAGTTAGTATACTATAATGAACTAAACTTTGTTGTTTTTTTCTGAAGAAGTGATAGGAGTTGTGTAAAGGCTGAATTAGTTAAGGAAGACTTTTTGAGGAGGTGGCACTTGACTTGGGATTTAGGAAATAAGTAGAATTTAAGTAGGAGGGATTAGGACATTTTGACAGGAATGGCTAATGTCTTGCAGGTAGGGTAAACATGACCTTTGAAGACAGACCCTATGATAGTCACTGAAAAGTGCTCATGGTCACTTTGTAGGTAAGGAAGTAGGACCGAATTAGGAAATGAAGGACATCTATCTTCCTCCCTACTTGCCTTACACCTCTTGTGAAACAAGGAAACTGACTTTGGTGTCAGATGGAAGAATGGTTGAAAGCAGGAAGAAGAGAGAAGGAAGGAAAAGAAGCTACAGGTGGAAAGCAGAAAACAAGCTTGGGGATGGGCAGTGATGATTCACAGTAGCCCTCGGTGATGAGATCCCATTGAACCCTCCTAAAGAAGGCACTCTCTCCCCGCTCTCTCTCAGCACAGTGTGGGGACTGAGGTCCTGGAAGGTCTAGAAGGTTCAAGGTGAGACACGTGGTTGTTGGCGGTTTCTCTGCAGCACGCAGAGATTACTGTTTGATGCAGTGCTTGAATTTAGAAAAATCAAATGCTGACAGAACAGAGCTGGCACATTGTTATGCTGGTAATTCAGTCCCAACCCGGCAAACCTGCCCACTCGCTTAAGAACAACTACGGATGCAATCGAAATCCAATGTCCAATATCCTCTCTTTCTGTGGAAGATTAAGAAGCAAGCACACTCACAGATCAGAGAGCCTTGCTGTCTTTTCCCCCAGATATAAAGATGGGCTCATTTAACATGATTTCTACCTGTTCTTCTGCAATTAGTGTTTAAGTGACTATCTCTGGGTATTAGTCACTGCGAGGAAATGAAATGATGCTATGGTAATTGGCCATGTGGGTTTCTTCCCTTCCCTGGGGATTTCACTTGGCTCAGAGAGCATTTTTTTGCATAGGCCCTGTCTGCACTCTTTATTTAGCTAATTAGAGGGCTTAGGAGACTGAGCTGGCATTGGGTAGGAGGGAGGGAAGAGGAGGGGCAGCATGTTATAACAGGAAGATCGCTTGATTGAAACAGAATATCTGGTTCTAGTACAAACAAATTTTAGTCTAGTACTTTTATTTATCTAGTACAAATAAATTTTCTCTTCTATTGCGTTCTTACCTTGGACAGCTGTGCTACATACATTTTCTCATTTAATCCTCACAATAACCCTGTGGTGTTGGTATCACAACCCCCTTTACAGCGATGAGAAAAATAAAGTTCCGAGAGGCTGCCCTGACCAACGTTCCCCAGACGGAAAGCAGCAGAACTGAGATTGGAACTCCAGTGGGCCTTAACTCACAGGCTCTGCTGTCCCTGCATCTGCTTACTAAATAGACCTCGTTAAAGGGAACAAAGCCGCTTCACCTCTCCATCTTCACTTTTTTTAACTGTTCATGATTCTGTGAAGGTGCTAGCTCTTCTAGAAAGTCTAAGTGCCTTTCTTTCTGGACAGATGGAAACTATTAAGCATCTTCCTACATTTCTCTCACTCCTTTTTTTTTTTGTTCCCTATCTCTCTTGTTCTGCTTTTCTTCTCTTTTTTCTCTTTTCTATACATCCAAACCAGGGCTGGTGTTAATGGGTGTGAAGGTTGAGCAAGGAGAGGAAGGGGAAGGAGAGAGAAGCAGTTCTATTCTTTGTTTTCCAGCCCTGAGCAACGCTTCCTTCTAAATGAGATCAGAGCAACATGGTATGGGGCAAGGACCTGAGGGCTTAGAGTTTGAGGATTTCGTTTCCAGTTCTGCCACCATCTTATTGTGAGGCTTTGACCAAATCATGGCCTTATTGCACCTCTGGTTCTTCATATCTACAACTGTACTGTAATATACATGAGGGAGTGGTTGTTTCCTTGAGGTCACAGAAACGTACAAATGTTAGGTGTAAATAATGGAATTATGATCCTGGTGGAGGTCATGGGCCATCAAGTCCTGAGCCTCCATTTCACATGGGACAAAACGAAGGGAAGTTTCCTGGTACCACATAGATCATTGGTGGCAAGCATAAGTAAAGAACTCAGGCATCCTAATACCCATCCTGGTGCTCTTGGAGCTGGTCCACTAGTCCTCATTTGCAGAATGGAATCCACAGCTGCTGGGGGTGGAGGGGGGGGCTGGAAAGGGTGGGGGAAGGACAGTAAATAATCTCTCAATAAATCTCATCTACTTACCTTAGATGACTTTTTATCAGAGGGGAATCTTTTTGAGATAGGGCTCACCGGGGACCAGTTTTTCGTAACAGAGCGCTTTCTCATTGGTGACTGAGCTCCATGTGAGGCAATGCTCCATGAGGAAGCAGATGGAAGTTGCTACCCATGCTTAGCTCCCAGCACATAGCCATCATGTAGGATGGGGCTCAGCAGGTGACAGAGTGTGGAAGGTAGACGCTGTAGTGTGTGGCTGAATGAGTATGTCACAGAGAGGAGCACACATTGGAGGAAGGCTAATCATATATTTTGCTTCCTATTGCTGTCCTTCTCCATTTCATTCATTTCTTGATGGTATTTATTCTTCTTTTTATGTCTGTAACAAAAATTGTCAGTTCTCATTTGGAAGGGGAAAAATAACTTTCTGGTCTCTACTCAAAACATACTTTAGTTATTATATTGACTAAAAAATACCACGTTAGGTTGTATACTAGTGTCTTCAATGCAGTTTTCTGTATTTTTCTTTACTCTGCATTAATACTATGAGGCTTATTGTTATCATTTATAACAATGTAACTCTGCATTGTCAAATACAGTAGCCACTAGCCTCATGGGACTATTTAAATTTAAGTGACTTAGAATTGAGTAATTAAAAGCTTTACTGCTTCAGTCATACTGGCCATATTTCAAGTTCTCAATAGCCATATGCTAAGCACTTGTACACATAATTTTTTTAGCCCTCAAAGCAAGTTATGAGGTAAGTATGACTTTACAGGTGAAGAATGTAAGTCTTGGACAAATCTTTTCCCCTGCCAAGATCATGTATGGCAGAAGAGTGGTAGATATTGACTGGTCTAACTCCAAAATTTCCTCCATAAAGCACCATAGGATACTGTACTCCTGGTGGAGAAATAGCAACAACAACAACAAAAGATTTATGAAATGTGACTAGTGACTTCTACTTCCAGGAAGATGGAGTAGATATACCTTTACCTATTCCTCCCATTTAATTACAACTAGAAATCCCCAACATTATATATAACATTATATATGAAATAAACATAAGAAGATTCTGAAAGATAGAGATAAGGCAGACCAGGTAGAGACCTTCAGACCCAAGGAACACCACAGGGATAAATTTCCTGGGTTTTCTTTTTTGCCACATATATCACAGACTTAGCAGAGTGAATTGAATAAAAAACATGACTCACCTATATATTCTGTCTACAAGAAACTTACCTCAAATATAGTGATATATGAGAGTTGAAAGTAAAAAAAGACAGATCAAGCAAACAGTAATCAAAATTAAAAAAGCAAGAATGGCTATTATAACATCAGATAAAGTAGTTTTCAGAGCGTGCAAATCACTCTCACTGCAAGGTCAATCCAACAAGAAGACCTAGCAGTCCTAAATGTGTATGCACCAAACAACATAGCTGCAAAACATGTGAAGTAAAAACTGATCTGACTGAAATGAGAAATAGACAAATCCACAGCTATACTTGGAGATTTTGGGTTTTTTTGTTAAGATTTTTTTTTATTTATTTGAGAGAGAGAAAGCACAAGCAGGGAGAGTAACAGAGGGAGAGGGAGAAGCAGGCTCCCTGCTCAGCAGGAAGCCCAATGTGGGGCTTGATCCCAGGACCCTGGGATCATGACCTGAGCCAAAAGCAGATGCTTAACTGACTGAGCCACCCAGGCACCCCAACTTGGAGATTAGAACACCCCTCTCTTGGCAGTTGACAGAACAACCAGATAGAAAATAAGCAAGCAGGTCTAGACCTCAACACACTATCAATCAAGAGGGTCAAATTGACATTTATAGAATATGCCCACCCAACAACAGCAGAATTACACACTCTCTTCAAACACTTGTAGAACACATATCATGATATACCATATTCTAGACCATAAGGCACACTTTAACAAATGTAAAATTAAAATCATACTTGTTTGGAATCAAACAAGAAATCAATAACAGAAAGATAACAGGGAAAACTCCAAACACTTAGAAGCTAAACAGCACATTTCTAAATAATCATGGACCAAAGAGGAAATCTCAATAGAACTTTAAAAAATACATTGAACTGAATGAAAATGAAAATAAAACATCAAAATGTGTGGGACACAGCTAACGTAGTGCTAAGGTAGACATATTTACATTATAAATACATTATTAAAAAGGAAAAGTCAAAAATAAATAATCTAAATTCCTACTTTAAGAAACTAGAAAAAGAAAAAAATAAATCCAAAGCAAGAAGAGAAGACCTAGCAGTCTTCTGCTAAAGAAATAAGAACAGTCATTCATGAAACTGAAAACAGAAAACACCAAAGAAAATCAGTAACACAAAGAGATGGTTCTTTGCAAAGATCAATAAAATTAACAAACATCTAGCAAAACTGACCCAGATAAAAGTGAGAAGACAAAAGTTACCAATATCAGACATGAAGCAGGATATCACTATAGATCCTGCAGATGTCAACAGGAGAGAGAGGTTACTATGAACAACTCTGTACACATCATTTTGACAACTTAGATGAAATAGACTAATTTCATGAAAAGTACAAACTACCACAACTCACCCAATATAAAATAGATCATTTAAATAGCCCTATAACTATCAAGGGAATTGAATCCATAACTTATTACTGCCAGAAATCTCCAGACCCAAATGGTTCCAGTGAAGAATTCTATCAAAAGAAAAATTGACACCAATACTACACAATCTTTTCTAGAAAATAGAAGAGGATGGAATACTTCCTAACTATTTTTGGAGCTAGTACCAAAACTAAAGACAGCAAATGAAAGAAAGGAAAACAGGTAGGCAGGTAGGAAGGAAGGGAGGAGAGAAAGAACTATGTCTAGTATCCTTTACCCTTCCAAAATTTCTTAACAAAATAATAGCAAATAGAATTCAGCAATATAGAAAGAATTCTATATCATTATAAAGTGGGATTTATTCCAGGGATGCAAGGTTAGTTTAGTATTTGAAAGTCAATCCATGTAATTCATCGTACTAAAACACTACAGAAGAAAAATCACATGATTATATCAACTGATCCAGAGAAACATTTGACAAAAGCCAACATACAGTTATGATTAAAAAAAAAAAAAAAAAAAAACTCTCAGAAAATTAGGAATAGTTGGGAAACTCCCTCAATTTGATACAGATTACCTACAATAGACTACAGGTAACATTAAACATAATGGTGAAAGAGTAGTTGTTTTCTATCTACCGTCAGGAACAAGACAAGTATTCCCACTCTCACTACTCTTATTCAACACATTGCTGGAAGTTCTAGACCATGCAATAAGGCAAGAAAAGACATACAGATTAGATAGGAAGAAATAAAATTGTCATGAATTATAGATGATATGGTATCATTATTTGTAGATTTGGTATCCCTGTTGAGAATTACAAGGAATCTTAAAAAAAAAACAAATTCTAGTAGTAAAAAGTGAATTTAACAAAGTCTCAAGATACAAGATAAACAAAAAGCAGTTGTTTATTTATATGTTAGTAATGAGAACATAGACACCAAAATTAAAAATACAACACCACCTACAATTGCTCATAAAAATGAAATACTTATATTTAAATCTAACAAAGTATGTACAGTATTCATATGCTTTTTACAGCAAAATGCTGATGAAAGAAATCAAAGCAGATCTGAAAAAATGGAGAGAAATATTGTGTCCATGGACTCAACATAGTAAAGTTATCAGTTCTCCCCAGATTCATATCCACTTATCATGCAATTGCTCCCAAAATCCTAGCAAGACCTTTTTGTAGTTACATACAACAGAAGACTCTTCTAAAATGTATATGGAAAGTCAAAGAACTAGAATAGCCAAAAACACTTGGAAAGAAGTTTAAAGGAAGAAGAATCACTTTATTTGCTCTCAAAACTTATTATATAGCAATAATAATCAAGACTGTGTAGATTGACATAGGAACAGACACACAAAGTGTAGACTCCAAAAATAGACTCACACAAATATATCCAACTGATTTTTTTTAAAAGATTTTATTTATTTATTTGACAGAGAGAAAGCAAGAGAGGGAACACAAGCAGGGGGAGTGGGAGAGGGAGAAGCAGGCTTCCCGCGGAGCAGGGAGACCGATGCGGGGCTTGATCCCAGGACCCTGGGATCATGACCTGAGCCGAAGGCAGATGCTTAACAACTGAGCCACCCAGGCACCCTATAAGGAACTCATTAAAAAACACCCAGGCAATCCAAGTAAAACATGGGCAAAAGATATGAACAGACATTTCACTGAAGAGGGTATGCAGATGACAAATAAATACTTGAAAAGATGTTCAGCATCATTATCCATCAGGGAGATGCAAATTAAAACCACAGTTAGGTATCATTACAAAACCGTCAGGATGGCTAAAATAAAAAATAGTGACAATATCAGGTGCTGGCAATGATGCAGAGAAACCAGATCTATCATTTTTGGTGACAATTGTAAAATGATACACTTGGGAAAAGTTTGACAACTTCTTAAAAATCTAAACATGTAACTACCGTACAACCCAGTAATTGCATTCCTGGGCATTTTTCCCAGAGGAGTGATATTTATGCTCACACAAAAAGCTGTACAGGAATATTTATAGCAGCTTTATTTGTAAGAGCCCCAAACCAGAAACAACCCAGATGTTCTTCAGCAAGGGAATGGTTAAGCAAACTGTGGTAACACTCCTACTCAGCAATAAAAAGAACTATTGACACATGTGACATTCTCTGAATAAATTTCCAGAGAGTTATGCTGAGTGAGAAAGAAAAAAGCCAATCCCAAAATGATTACAGACCTTATCACTTCATTTATATAACATTTTTGAAACGACAAAATTATACAAATGCAGAATGGATGTGTGGTGGCCAGAGATTAAGGAGGAGGTGGAGTTGGGAGGGAAGTAGGGGTGCCATCTTTACAGTGATGGAAATGTTCTGTATCTTGACTGTATCAGTGTCAATATCCTGGGTGTAGTATTGTACTTTATTTGCAAGATGGTACCATTGGAGGAAACCAAGGAATAAGAGACCCCCCTCTATTATTTCTTACAACTGTATGTGCATCTGCAATTATCTCAAAAAAATCTTAAGTTTTAAAGAATGTGACCATTTTTATACACCCAATCTCTATAGAAGCTGCATCTTTTCAGAATCTCAGTGTAATGAAGCCAATTATCTTTTGTAACAGTGTTCATGTACAGGGGTGTGCATATTCCCACAAAGGCATGGCTTGGTAGGGTGATTGGTAGAGAAGCAGAGAGTGCTTGGTATATGCCTTAGGAAAGATAGTGAAAAGTCTAATGAAAAATTAATGTTTACCCTGTCCAACTGAGTGGAAATGGAGTTGTAGGTCGAAAGGATGTTTGATCAAGAAATTGCTCCTAGAGAGGAGATTTAAAGAATGTTTTTTAAAGAATTTAAGCAACTCTACAGAATAAAATCTTTTTCATTTAAATAATTATAGTATCTATTTCATAAGGTGACTGTGAAGAATTAAAGGACAGGATACATGTAGAAACACTAACCACGGTGCCTGGCACATAGTAAGAGATTCATAATGGATGGCTAATTGCTATGTTTTTAATAGAATGTTCCCTATGAGATGTAATTTATATACAGCAGAATTCATTCTTTTTTGCTTCACAGTTATGTGAATTTAACACACACATACAGTTGCATAACCACCAGCATGATCAAGGTACTGAAAAGTTCCATCATCCCAAAAATGTTCTTCCTGCTCCTTTGTAGTCAGCCTCTCTCCCCACCCTCAGCCCCTGGCAACCACTGATCTACTTTCTGTCTCTATAAGTTCTGCCACTTCAAGAGTGTCATACAAATTGAATTATACAGTGTGTAGCCATTTGAATCTGGCTTCTTTCACTTAGCATAATACATTTGAGATGCATTCATTTTATTGCATGAAGTAACAGTATATGATCCACCTGGAATTGATTTTTATGTATGATATGAGATTGGAATTCAGTTTAACTTTTGTTCCCTACTTGGCTAACCAGCTTTACCATGGCCATTTATTGAACCATGTCTCTTTTCCTCACTAATCTACAATGCAATCTCTGTCATATATTAAGATTCTATATATATATGGGACTGTCACTGGGCTCTCCATTCTTTTCCTTGGTCTGTTTAGACTTAAACAGACTTCTAAAACAATACAGCTTATTTTATAAAAGCTTTATGATATCTTGAGATTTAGGAAATTGAGTTCCTCCACCTTCTGTTGATTTCCCTTACAGGTTAATTTGGAGAAAATTGCTATCTTTGCAATAATGAGTCTTTTCCATACAAAATCATGATATCTCTATGATGACTAATTTTATGTGATGCCCAGGTAGCTGAGAAAACATTATTTCTGGCTGTGTTTGTGTGTCTCTGGAAGAGATTAGCATTTGAATCCATAAACTGAGTGAAGATTAATGACCTCACCAGTGCAGATGGGCATCATCCAATCCACTGATAGCCCAAATAGAACAAAATGGCAGAGGAAAGGTGAATTCACTCCCTCCTCATAAGCTGCTTTATATATCTTCTCCTGCTTTCGAATATCAGTGGCTCCTGGTTCTCAGGCCTTTGGGTTTGAACAGGAACAATACTACTTGCTTTCCTGGGCCTCCAGCTTACAGATGGCAGATCGTGGGACTCAGCTTCCTGTAGTCATGTGAGCCAGTCCTTCATAATAAACCTCTTTCTCTATATCTCTTCATGTATCCTATTGCTTCTGTTTCTCTGAAAAGCCCTGATTAATACAATACCTCTCAATTTATTTAGGTTTTTCAGTGTCTTTTAAAGTTCTATAATTTTCTCCAGAAAGATTTACTCTTCTGTTGGGTGTCTTCGATGCCTTATACTTCCAATGCTATTGTGAAATGCATTTATTTAAATACATGCTTTAGTCGGGTGATGGGTATTAAGGAGGGCACGTATTGCAATGAGCACTTGGGTGTTACACACAAACAATGAATCATGGAACACTACATCAAAAACTAATGAAGTACTGTATGGTGACTAGCATAACATAATAAAAATAAACGAATGAATGAATAAGTAAATAAATAAATAAATGCTTTAACAATTTGTTGCTAAGTATAGGAATAAAATTTACTTTTGTATATTAGCCTGATACCCAGAAAAACTGTTGAGTTTGTATTCATTCTAATGATTTGTCTGTGGATTCTCTTGGACTTTCTACATAGTATTCGTATCATCTGTGCATCTGGGTCATTTGTTTCTTCCTTCCCAATGTGTTGCTTTCTTTTCTACTGCACTGGCCAGGACCTCCAGTACAAGGTTGAAAACAAGTGTCCAGGAACCATCACTTT
Organism: Mirounga leonina; assembly: GCF_011800145.1. Classification (NCBI taxonomy): domain Eukaryota; kingdom Metazoa; phylum Chordata; class Mammalia; order Carnivora; family Phocidae; genus Mirounga; species Mirounga leonina. The sequence goes on along the minus strand of NW_023270454.1, from coordinate 6,859,690 downwards.
CTTACCTGTGACTTTAAAGAGGATATTTTGACATTTCACCACTGAGCCCAGTGTGGCCATAAGTTTTTGGTGGGTACCCTACCTAAAAAGTAAGAATGTATCTTTTTTCCTTATTTGCTAAGAGGTTTTGTCATTTGTGGGCATTGAATTTTATTAGTGCTTTTCCTGAATTTTTTGATACAGGCATATGTTGTTTTTCCCTTTAATATGCTAATGTGGTGAATCATATTAATAGATCGTTCCAATATTTTCTAATAGACAAAACAGTTCTCTAATATTAAATCATTCCTGGTTTAATTAGGATGACCTATATTAGTAATATAATGATATGTATTTTTAAATGTATATTCTATATTATTAGATGTGTAATTATAATAATGATGTATATTTTTAAAATATAGGTGTGGATTCAGTTTGTTGGTACTTTGATTAGGAATTTTTCCTCATTTTTGCAAGTACAGTTGGGCCATAATTTCCTTTTCTCATAATCTTCTTGCTTGGTCTTGTATCAAGGAAATGCTAGTCATACAAAATGAGCTGGGGAAATTTGCCCCCTTTCCTTGAATGTTTGGTAAAACTCAATCTGTAAATAATTTTCTGGGCCTGTTATTTGTGTGTAGAAGGTGGCAGGTGTAGTTGTTTGCTTGTTTGTTTTTGTTATGATTCCAGGAAGTGTTCAAGACAAAAAATGGTAGTAATGTCTTTGGATAGTGAGATATAAGGGAATTTTCTTTACTTAATATTATTTCCTTCTCTTAAAAATAACATTTAATTTACATAGAGTAAAAGTCACTCTTTTTTTTTGTGCACAGTTCTGCAAGTTATGACAAATGTCAGATTGTTTTCGTTTGTTTTGTTTAAGCCAAGCCATTCTAATAGGTGTGTAGCGGTTTCTCATTGTTTTAATTTGCATTTCCCTAAAGACAAATGATGTTGAGCATCTTTTCATTTACTTATTTGTCATTAGTATATCTTTTTTGGTGAAGTGTGGGTTCAAGTCTTCTGTTCGTGTTTTTATTGAGTTTTGAAGCCTTTTAAATATTCTGGGTATACATCATTTCAGATATGAGATTTACAAATATTTTCTCCCAGTGTATGGCTTGCCTTTCACTCTGTTAGCAATGACTTTTCAAATAACCTGCTCTTCATTTTGATGAAGACCAATTTTCATTTTTTTGTTTTATGGATCACGCTTTTGGAGACATATCTAAGAAATCTTTCACTAGCTCCATAATCTTGGACTGATTCCAAGTCACAAAGACTTTCTACTAAATGTTTTATAGATGTTTTATAGTTTCAGATTCTACAGTTGAGTAATTTTTTATGAGGGGTAAGAGGCAGGGATTGAGGTTCATTTTGTTGCAAATAAATATTCCATTTTTTCAATACCATTTGTTGAAATGGCTATACTTTCTTTATTGAACTGCTTTTGAAACCTTTGTAAAAAATCTATTGGCCAGATATAAATGGGATTATTTATATACCCTCTATTCTGGTACATTGATATACATCTTTTTTTGTTCAACATCAGACTTTTTTTTTTTAATTTTATCTATTTGTTTGACAGAGAGATAGAGAGAGCCAGAGAGCATAAGTGGGGGGAATGGCAGAGGGAAAGGGAGAAGCAGGCCCCCTGCTGAGCAGTGTACCTGATGAGGGGCTGGATTCCAGGACCCTGGGATCATGCGAAGTCAGACGCTTAACCAACTGAGCCGCCCAGGCACCCCAGTATTACACTGTCTTAATTACTGTAGCTTTATAGTCGATATGGAAATCAGATAAGGTAAGTTTTCTAACTTTGTTCTTTTTTTCTTTCCAAATTATTTTGGCTATCATTTTTTGCCTTCCCACATGAATTTTAAAATTAATGTCTAAAAAACATCTTTCTGGTATTTTCACTGAAATTGTGTAGCATTTATAGATGAGTTCAGGAAAAATTGTTATCTTCACAATATTGAGTCTTCTAATCCATGAACATAGTATATCTTTCCATTTATTTGGGTCATTTATCTTTATCTAATAAACTATTTTCCCGTTTTCTTTTCCCTCTTTTTTCAACTGAGATATAATTGACATATAACATTATATTAGTTTCAGGTCTACCACATAATAATTTGATATTTGCTATATTGTGAAATGATCACCACAATAAGTCTAGTTACCATCCATCAAAACAGAGTTATAATTTTTTTCCTTGAAATAAGAACTTTGAAGACCTACCCTCTTAGCAACTTTCAAATATACAATACAGTAGTATTAACTGTAGGCACCATGCTGTACATTATATCCTTGGAAATTACTTATTTTATAAATGAAAGTTTAGGGTTTTTTGTTATGCTTTGACATTTTCAGTTATATATATCTTACATGTTTTGTGAGATATTTACCTAAGCATTCTAATACATAGAAGCACAATTAATTTTTATATTTTGCCCTTCTATCCAATGGCTTTGTTAAATATTCCAGTGGTTTTTTGTAGATTGTTTGAAATTTTCTATGAATAGAGACAGTTTTAATTCTTCTATTTTTTTTCTTATCTGTGTGACTGCTATTTCTTTTTCTCTCTTCTTCACTGACTGGAGCCTCTAGTATAACGGTGAATGTGCATAGTGAGAGAAGGCATCCTTGCCTTGTTCCTGATACTAGAAAGAATTATTTAATCTTTCACCATTAATTACAATGTTGACTACAGGTTTTTTTGCAACTAACCCTTTATCAAATTAAGGAAGTTCTCATCTTTTCCTAACATCCTGTGAGATTTTATTGTAAATAGGTATTAAGTATTTTCAAATGATTTCTTGCATTTATTAACATAATCATATGTTTTTCTTCTTTAGTCTTTGCCATGGTAAATTACATGGACTTATTTTCACATTTTTTTTTTAAGATTTTATTTATTTATTTACAGAGAGAGAGAGACAGCGAGAGAGGGAACATAAGCAGGGGGAGTGGAGAGGGAGAAGCAGGCCTCCCGCTGAGCAGGGAGCCTGATGCGGGGCTCGATCCCAGGACCCTGGGATCATGACCTGAGCCGAAGGCAGACGCTTAACGACTGAGCCACCCAGGCACCCCTTTATTTTCAAATATTAAGGCAGTCTTGCTTTTGGAAGATAAACCCCACTTGGTCTTGCTATCTTTCTTTTTATGTATTGCTGGGTTTAATTTTGTAATATTTTGTTGAGGATTTTCTTTCATCTTTGTTCATGAAGGATATTTGTCTGTAATTATCCTTTCTTATAATGTCTTCTCTGGTATCAGGGTAATGCTGACCCTCAAAAATGAGTTAAGAAGTTTATTTTGGAAGAGTTTGTGTATGAATAGAACTATTTATTACTTAAAAGTTTGGTAGGATATTCCAGCAAAGCCACTTGGGTGTGGATTTTTCTTTGTCGTAAGGTTTTCAACTGCAAATTGAATTTCTTTCTCAGATAGAAGACTAATTCGGCTATTTACTTCTTCTTGAATAAGTTTAGCAGCTGTGTCTTTCAAGGAATTTGTCCATGTCATCTAACTTGTTGAATTTATAATCATAGAATTGTTTGTAGAATTTTTTCACTAATAATTTAATAATCTGTATGGTCTGTAGTTCTCTAATAATGCTTTAACTTCAAACCACATTTTTTGATGTTATGTTTCCATTTTCATTCAAATAAAAACCTCTAGATTCTCTACAATTTCCTCTTTGATTCATGAGTTTTTTAAAAGTGAGTTGTTTACTTTCTTAGTATTTGTAGATTTTTCAGTTATCTTTTCTGTAATTGATTTTTATTTTAATTCTGTTATGGTCTGAAAACATACATGGAATGATTTCAATTCTTCTAAAATTATTAAGATTTATTTATTGGCCAGAATACAATCTATCTTTGGGAATGTTTCATGTTTGATTAAAAGAATATGAATTTTTAAAAAAATGTACTTTGTTCCTGTTGAGTGGAGAGTTCTGTAAATTAGGTCAAGTTGTTTGAAGTGTTTTCCAGGCCTTTTATATCCCTACTTTTTCTCTTTACTTAAAAGGAGTGTTGAAGTCTCCAACAATAATTAATGGATGTGTCTATTTCTTTCATTTCTTGGTCAGTTTTTTCTTATGTATTTTGAAGCTTTGTGATTAAGTACATACACCTTTAGGATTGCTATAGCTTCCTCAAAAAGTGACTGTGTAGTGTCCCACTTTATCCCTGGTTGAAAGCTACTTTTTCTGACATCAGTATAACTCATCTAGCATTGTTTTGATTCGTATTTTCCTAGTATATCTTTTTCCATCCTTTTGCTTTTAACATATATATGTCTTTATATTTAAAATTGGTTTCTTATAAACATGGCATATATATGCATATATACACATATAGCTAAGTCTTGCTTAACAACCAATTTGATAATTTGTCTGTTTAGTCTTTACATTTATGTAATTATTTCCATTAAAATTTACTACCTTGCTAGCAGTTTTCTACTTGTTCTGTCTTTGGGTTTTTTTCTTTCTATTTTTGTGCCTTCTTTTGGATTCATTGAGTGTTATTTATTATTTCAATTTATCTCTACTCTTGACTTATTATTCTTTTAAAATTTCTGATGAAGGGGCGCCTGGATGGCTCAGTCATTAAGCGTCTACCTTTGGCTCAGGTCATGATCCCAGGGTCCTGGGATTGAGTCCCGCATCAGGCTCCCTGCTCAGTGGGAAGTCTGCTTCTCCCTCTCCCACTCCCCCTGCTTGTGTTCCCTCTCTCGCTGTGTCTCTCTCTGTCAAATAAATAAATAAAATCTTAAAAAAATAAATTTTTTAATGAATACTCTAGCACTTATAGTATACATCTTTAATTCTGCCCTCAAAAAATATCATACTGGTTACCTCTAATGTAAAGACCTTACAATAGTGTATTCCCAATTCCATTCCTTATGCTAATATTGTCATGTATTTTACTTTTGCAAACATTATAAACACATTATACATTACTATGATATTTGCTTTAGTCAGTTAGCTGTAGAACAATTAAAATAAGGAGAAATTATTTTATATTTACTTTCAGTTATTCTGTTTGTAGTGTTCTTAATGTGTGTGTGTGTATGTGTGTGTGTGTAGATTCAGATTTCTACCTGAATAATTTCCTTTCACATGTCTTAAGAGTACAGGACTCTTGGCAGTAAAGTCTCTTAATTTTCATTTGTCTGAGAAAATCTTAATTTCTCCTTCATTTTCAAAAGATATTTTCTCTGGGTGTCAAATTCTGGAGGGACATTTTTCTTGTCAACACTTCAGAAATGTCACATCTTTGTGTTTTGGTTTGCATTGTTTCTCATAAGAATTCTGCCATTATTCTTATTTTTGTTCCTCTGCTGGTAATGTGTGTTTTTCCCTCTCTGGCTCTATTCTAAATCTTCTCTTTGTCTTTGGTTATGAGCAGTTTTTGTTGTGTTTTATTGTGGTTATCCTGCTTGGTTTTCTCCAGTGCTTTAAAAGAAACAAAGTTTGTTGCCCTTCCCATATCAGCTTAGGTTTTTGTTCCACAAGGGATATAGAGGAGAAGGATCCAGGCAGGATTTTATGCCTTTCTTCTAAGGGCTGTTATTAGCCTCCCCTAGGCCTACACAAAAAGGGACACTTTCTCAAGATTTTATTTTCAGGCTCTATTTCTCTGGGTAGGCTGTCTGGAGATACGAAAAGGTGGCCAAATTGATACACCTGTCAAGCAATCAGTTGAGTCTTATCATGGCTTATAATAAATCAGTGACCAGTGTTATAACACAACACATTTCATTGTGTTCCTACCTTTCCTTCCTCTCTACCCTTTTTCTCATTCTTTCTCCCCTGGGAATAGACCTTCCAAATAAAGCATCATTACTTAATCCTTACATCAGTCTCTATTTTATAGAAAACTGAGATAGATACCTTGCTTATTAATTTTTCAGATTTCTTCTTTTCTAATAGAAGTATTTATGGTTGTAAATTTCCCTCTGAGTACTACTTTGGCTGCATCCTACAAGTTTGGATATTTTTTATTTTTGTTATGTTTCAGTTCCCAGCAGAAACTTTTCTCTCCCACAACAGGATCCAGACTGATAAGGTTCCTACTCACTTCCTTTCTACTGGAGGCCTAGCCCTCTGAGGATTTCAGGTTTCCTGCAAGGATCTCAGTGTATATTCCATTCAGTCTTATACAGGCTCATGGCCTTGTCTTCTGCCCTTGTGTGATTCATAAAAGTCACATCTTTTGATAATCAAGAACAACAAATGCCCATAAGGCAGGTTTGGGTCAGTATTATGTCAATACTCTGTTTTCAACTACTTCTTGTTGCTGGGCCTTGGAGACTTTTTTGCCATCTTGCTGTTTAGCTATGTACTTAAAGGGGCACCTATTAAATATATCTGTTACGTTTAGGTGTTCTGCTATAGGAGGTTTTTCAATATATCTTGCCTTTCCTATTTCCAGAAATGGAAGTCTACATGTGATCTTTAAGTCTCTTTAAGAATATTATTTTACAGGGCACGTGGGTGGCTCAGTCGGTTAAGCATCTGCCTTCGGCTGAGGTCATGATCTCAAGGTCCTGAGATCCAGTCCCACATCAGGCTCTCTGCTCAGTAGAGGGTCTGCTTCTTCTTCTCACTCTTCTTCTGTGCTCTCTCTCTCAAATAAATAAAAAATAAATAAAAAGAATTTTAAAAGAATATTATTTTACTATTTGGTACCCATAGAATTTAATCCAGTATGTCTTGATGAGAAGTTGGTAGTGAAAATTTTTGACATTTTGGCCCATATATCTAGATGATATTAAACAATAAAAGGAATAAAACATATGTCTTTCTAACTTTTTAAAATAAGTTAAATACTTAAAGATTGATATTAAAGGAGAAAGCAACTTAATAGAGAAACTGGTTTTTTATTTTTTCCTATAATCTGAAAAATGACATTCATTACTAATTTAGGTTTTCTGAGCCACATTCATTAAAAGTTCAGTTGAAGAGATAAAAGAAAAAAGATATATTTGAATTTTAAGGGAGTTTTTTTAAGTGACAAGGACTATTGTTAGGTAAACCTGATATGTGTTGAATATTAAAAATGACAGCAACTCAAAAAAACACACACACAAAAAAAGAAAGAAACTTAAAATCCCAATATCCAGAAGTAACCACAATTATCATTTGGACAGCACAGTCTAGATAACACTCAGATAGAAAAATGGATGGATTACTGGATGGATGGATGGATGGATGGATGGATGGATGGATGGATTGAAAGAAAACTATGAAATGGTGCCATATATGCTTTTTATTTTAAAATATTAAATTTTATTTAGCAGAAATAAAAAATATACTAAAGCTAAGTTGAAGGAACCATTTAATTCCAGAAAGTGTTTCTTCACCACATCAGATAGTAATGACTAAAGATATTCTTTTAATGTTAAAAAAAAAGATCATGAAAATCACTCAGCACCATCTTTTTGTCATGATAAGCCAGATCAAGGTTTATGTGAAATAGTCTAATATTAAAACTTAGCAGCTGATTCATTATTTTGGAAATATGGTGCTGACCAAACAACATGTGTGTGGGCCCCAGGCTGCAAAATTTGACCAAATAAGAATTAGGACCTTGTCAGTTGTAGAAAAATTATTCTGCTTCAAATCTTATAGAAAATTTTCAGCTCTCAGAATTGCCCTTAATTTTGTCTAAGTTTTAGAGTCCAGTCTTAAAGACTTTTGTGTATGAAATTGGTTTTTGTTTTTAATGCCGTATTGCCCCGTGGTTGAAACAACTGTTAATAGCAATGGAGAATAAAACAATGAGAACAATAAAAGAATGCTAACTCATGAAAGCTGCTTATTGACCTTGTAACTTTATCGGAATGAAGTGGCTGCTTGGCTTGTGTGAGTCTCGTATCACTGGAAAGAATTAAACATAGACTGAATGTCCAGTGGGGAATACTGGTCTAGGATCCAAGCGTTGGTTGGATGGATGGTTGGATGGATGGATGGATGGATGGATGGATGGATGGATGGATGGATGAGGGTGAGTGGATGGGTGGATGGGTGGATGGGCAGATGGATGGGTGGGGTGAATGGGTGGATGGATGAGTAGATGGGTGGAAAGATGAATGAGTGGGTACATGGGTACGTGGCTGGGTGAGTGGGTTGGTGGGTGTGGGTGAGTAGGACGGATGCATAGGTGGATGGACAAATGGGTAGGTGAATGGATGGATGGATAGATGCAAGGGTAGTTAAGTTCTCTTTTAGCCACAGTTCCCTTCTAGGAAGAGTCTTCATTAATTCACTTCTTTGTAAGGAGTAGGATCAGTGGGGCAGAAAGTTTGGGAGGCATAGGTTTGGGAAAGGAAAGGCAATAGGGTGCCAGTTATTTGTTTTGCCTTCTTTCTGATCTTTCCTTAAAAATCCTCATCCTAGGGGCGCCTGGGTGGCTCAGTTGTTAAGCGTCTGCCTTCGGCTCAAGTCATGATCCCGGTGTCCTGGGATCGAGCCCCGCATCGGGCTCCCTGCTTGGCGGGAAGCCTGCTTCTCTCTCTCGCTCTCCCACCCCTACTTGTGTTCCCTCTCTCACTGTGTCTCTCTCTGTCAAAAAAAATAAATAAAATCTTTAAAAAAAAATTCCTCATCCTAGTCTTGTCACTGAAAATCATTTTGCCTGCTCCTTTGGTGGTTTAGAATAGGTAACCCACCCCAGATATAATGAGAAGAAGCAAATATTTACCAGTTTTTGTTTTTTCAGAGCAACTAGACAGCTTTCACTATTCTGAAACTCTAACTGAAAAATCTTCCTCCAGTATGTTTTACTATTTAAGAAGGATAATCTTTTGTTACCTCCTTCTTGGCTGGCAATTTATAAGAAGAATATGGTTGTAATTAATCCTTAAAATTTTTAGACGATGTTTCCTTTGTTGCTGTTAATAGGCATGCATCATCAGGAAAGTGGTGTCATTATTATTTAAACCTAAATATTAGTTCTTTGATTATAATTTTTTCTGAGTAGATATAAGTTGAAAGAATATGGGAGAAAGCCCCAGAACAAAAATGAATGAGTAGGAGTTGCCGTTGCTAGGGGTGGAAGCAGAAAGGGGAGGAAGAGTCAGGAGTGGGAGTATCAAAGACAGAAAAGATACAGTTTTGCAGAGGATTCACCTCTGGATTCATCTGGCCAGAGTCCAGTTTTCTCAGCTTCCCATTTCAAAAGACCACTGTGTCTTCTTCTTCCAAAAATAAAATATATAAAATAAATCCAGTTTATCAAATCAGACATTTATAAAGGCTGATGTCTGCCAAAATATATTTATAAGTGTTCATAGCTGTTTTATTTGTATAGCTGAACAAGAAACAAACAAATGTCCATCATTTGTTAAATAGGTGAATAAGTTGCGTTATATTCTTACAGTAGAATTCTTTATAGCAATAAAAAAACAAACTACTGATACATATAACAATATGAAGGAATCACACAGACATGATGTTGAATGAATAAAGTCAGACACAAAAGGGTACATACTACATGACTCCATTTATATGAAGTTCAAAAGCAGGTAAAACTAAGCTATAGTGTTAGAGGTTAAAATAGTCATTACCTGGTGAGGAGCATTAACTGGAAGTGGGCATGAGGAAGCTTTATGAGGTGCTGGAAATGTTCTGGATTTGAATCTGGGAAACAATGTCCTGTGTGTGTACATATGTGTAAAACCATTGAGTTAGACACTAAAGATTTGGAAACTTTACAAATCTTAAGTTATACCTTATTTAAAAAAATGCAATAAATTTGAGAACTGATCCCCATCTACGTGCTGCCATGGGTTGATGAAGAGTTTCGTGAGTGGACTCTGAGTGGACTGGATTTTAGTGGCAATGAGTGAAGAGACATTGGGGTTAAGGGTCAGTTTGTCTTCACACAGCTAGATGGTGAGCCCTCTGCAGGCAGGATCCAGCCTTCTACTTTTGTTTCTCCCTCAAGGGTCTTGCACAAAATGATGATGAACAAGTGAATGCACCCAGAGTGAGTCTATGCTTGTTAGTGAACTTAGTGTTTGACATAGAATGTCCCACATGGGTTCAAATCATTTCCTTTAAATCCATGATTTCATATTAGTTAACTCTAAAAAGTGGTGGAGCACAGAAGCACATTTAGAAGAAATGATGAAAGAATAAAATGCCATGCCAGGTGAATCTTGATTTTTTTTTTTCAGATACTTTTCCAAGTAATTGACTAATCATATTTTAAATTAAAGCAACTTTTTTTAAATTTTACTTTCACATTATCTGGTGGTTAGTCAAGTAGGAAGCATACTAATTATATATATATATAAAATACATATATATAACATATATAATATTTGTGTGTGTGTATATATATATATATATATATGTAAATGATTGCAGAACCTGCCATCCAAGGAAGAAAGATGTGTTGGCCATACATGTTTCTATGGGAGTGAGTATTTTGGTTTTGGAGAATGGACCTGAAATATGGGTTCTGGTCTCCACCAAACATTCTGTGCCAAATCTCTAATAAACTGATTTTCTGCAAGAAAGGTCACTGGACATATTTTAGACTGGAACATGCCAGGTCTACATTGGCAGTGTGACATTGGAGTGGGATGCTAATAAGGGCTTGACTTCTTATTTGAGATGTTTTATATCATTCCATACCATTAGGTACCATTAGTTACCTTTAACTGAGTTTCTTGAAAGATTCCCCACCATTTCCTTCCTTAGCACACTGCTGGAAGATCTAACAGATGGTTTCATTTAGAGTACACATGTAGTGTGTCTCCCTAGTGAAACAGAGCGGCTGTTTTAAGCTTGTTGCCTGTCACCAACTCTTAGGATGGAGAGAGAGAAAAAATCCACAATCATGACTACATTTGCTAGAAATTGCAGTGGGAATTCAGAAATGCATTGTGAAATTAACCCAAAGTGGAATTTGCCTGAATTACTAGAACTTGCATGAATACTCTTTGGTAAAAATGGCTTTGGTACTTGACCACAAGTTGGTCAAGATCTTGGCTTTATTAATTTGACCTGAGTTTAAAGCATTAATAGTTAACACAAAAGATATGTGCAAGCCACTGGAGTTTAGTTAAGGGAAGGGCATCCAGTTTTCACAGTAAGATCTCTTAGAACCAGGATTCTTCTGCTGTCATGAAAGTTGCAAGCAGAGACACAGAACAGAGTGTAACAGTCTAAGAAAGAAGTTCCATTAACTGTTAGGAAATCTGAGGACCAAATCGCTTGAGAGACTTTGCCAAAATTATACAACAAGCCATTCACAGAGGTAAGCCATGTCCAGAATTATCACTCTTTTGTCTTTGTTTGAGTAGATGATACCATTTTGCATTTTATGAGGCTAACTCAGTGGCCATGACTGTGTCTCAGCCTATTGAGGGAAGAGGTCATCCCTGCACTCCATATATATATAGGACAGTGCTCAGTATATAATGGAGGTACAAGCTTAACTCACGTTTGCTTATTTGAGTTTAAGTGTGTAATATATGTTAGTGAAGCAGAAAAGATTTTGTGTTTACAAATAGTGACTGTGTATTATTCCATGGGATCCTCCCTATTCTTTAATACAAGTTGCAAGGCAAGTATCAGTCTGGCTTTCTATGGCAGGATGACATGGTTTACTGGGAAACAGAAATGAGTAGTTCCTGATTTTAGAGTCTCTACTTCTTGGCTCATGGAAGCTGAGACATCAGGATTCTGGCTCAATTTCCTCTACTGAATAAGTTGATTCCTTTGGGGATTCCATATAACACTTCTCAGAGACGCTAGGTTTTGGAGACTAATGAGTTTTCAGAATGTGGCCAGCGTGAAGAGAGAAGAACATTCCAGGTAGAGAGAATGGCATAATCCAAGTCATGAAAGCCAAAAAAACATATCTTAACAGTAGTTCAGGTGGCTTTGGGGAAAAGTTCATTTGAGGGATTAGTGAGAGATAAGATTGGAACGCCTATTGGCTTTACATTGCAGAAACAAAATCAGCAGCTTAGCACACCGCATATGCCTGGCATAGGAGATGCTAGAGTTAAGATGGTATACAGGTAGGCAGGTCCCTACTCTTAGGGAGCTCACTGATACAGACATCTAAATCTCTGATTACCAAAAGTGATGTAAACTTTTTTCACTAGGGAGTGGGATAACCTGATGGCAGGAAATAATCCCATCAGAATTGTGGGGATTTCCCTCCCAAAACTTTCTAGATGGTTATAGTGGAAAAAATAATTCTATATTGTTTTTTTAAAACATCCAGGTATGAATTAACAAGGACCTGAACTAGATAGTAGCAATCAGAACAAAAAGAAAGGATGTATGCCTAAAATATCATACAAGGAAAAAAAAAATTGAGTTTGTTGCCCCACTGGATGTTGAGGTCAAGTAAGGGAAGAAATCAGAGGCAACAGAAGTTTCACATCTTAGTGAGTAAGAGAGTGAGCATGACATCTTGGTGTATACATTTTTTTTAATATACCCACCATTAACTATTTTTTTTAATACCCAATGCCCTATGCAATTTATTTATTTCTTTTGCTTTTGCTTTTTATTCAGTTAGCCACTGTATAATACATAATTAGTTTTTGATGTAGTGTTCAATGATTCATTAGTTAAGTATAACACCCAGTGTTCATCACAGCATGTGCCCTCCTCAATATCCATCACCCTGTTACCCTCTCCTCCCACCCGCGAAACAGTCTGGGGGTTTCAGAGTGGTATATACATTTTTATTAGGAAAACCTATAAGCAGAAGAGGTTCAGAAGAAAAAATTGAGGTCAGTTTTAGAGTTGCAGTTGAGTTGTTTGTGAGATCACATCATTACTACACAGGCAGGTGGATAGGGGAGAAGACACACGCTGGCAAGAAGACTTTGTTGTCAGCATGGAAATCATCTGTGGAGTCCTAAGAATGGCTGAGATCACCAAGGGACAAAAGGCAACAAGTTAAAAAAAAAAAAACAGATTGAAAAAACTCTTCAAAATTACGAGGTTCTCCATTTCCTCAATGTATATAGTAGGAAAAATAAGAACAAAGCCAAGTATTTGGCAATAGGGGACTGGTTGAATAAACTATGCTAAATACACACAATGGAATATAATCCAGCTATTAAAAAGGATGAAAATGTCTTTACACATTGATAAGGAAGTGAGTACCAAGATGTATTAAGTGAAAAAAGCCAAGTGTTGAATCACTAAATTCTACACCTGAAACTAGTATTACACTGTATGTTAACTAACTGGAATTTAAATAAAAACTTAAGAAATAAAGAAAGAAATCTATATTTTTTTAAAAAGCCAAGTGTAGAAGTATATAATAGTATGCTACCTTTTGTGTAGGAAACATAAGCAAATAGGACTGTATAGAAATACTTCCTTATATTTGCATTAAATAAAACATTGGAAGAATAAAGATGAAGCTAATAAAAATGGTTACCTAATAGAAATGGTAAGAATTTAGTGGGGTAGGGCAGGCTAGAGTAGATGGAGTCTAAGGGTATGATATCTCAATGTGTACCTTGTTAGATTGTTCTAACTTTTGAACCAAGTAAATATACTAGTTATTCAAAGTATGAACTTTAAAAAGTACGGAAGTGCGGAGAGCCCTATGTCTAGCATAAAAAACTCAGGAACTAGTTCTTCTTCCAGAAAGAAGCAGGAGGTGACAATGGAGACAATTAGCTACTTTGTGAGTCCTTGAAAAGGAAGGAGGGAACAGAATTTACAGGTGAGGAGCAAAAGCAGGTGGTCCTGGCCTCTCTGGTATTCTCAGTATTCTCAGTATTCCCCAATCCTTGTTCTGTAGCCGGGCCACCTCCCCCATCTTTTCTTGAGTATTCTAAGTATGTGCTCACTTTTGTTCATGCCACATTCCCACCAAAGGAAGTGCTCTTCCCAGTGTTTCCCACCAACACAAATATTCCTTCCTTTATTCCATAAATGTCCAAGCACCTCCATTCTCTTGACACAGTGGCAGACCCCAGACCCAAATGAAGCACAATTCCTCTCTTGAGGGCATTCACTGTCAAGAGGGACAGACATTGAGATTAATAATGCAGCATGGCATTCTGGAACAGCTTCTCAGAGAGGTGACATTGACTCTAAATTGTAAAAACTAGTAAGAATTGGCCAGGGGAGAGATCCTCTGCAGTCAAATCAGACAGAATCAGAGTAACACCGCTCTTTCTGACTTAATTGTGCCAATCATTTGTATTACTTTCACTTCTTAAACTAATATTTTAGCCACCAATGTGCTTAGTCACCCTCCTTGATTCTTGCACATAACACCTTGTTATTTAATTGCTAAAAGAAGCCCTGTGAGAATAGCTGTGATCATCCTCACTATATTGAGAAAGAAGGGAAATGTGGAGAGGTAAGTGGCTCGTCGTCCAAGGCCAAAAGCAAATTCTTCTTAGGAGGCAATGCTTAATAGGAAGGGGTTAAATAATTATTTTTGGGAAAACTATTGTAAGGCTCTCTTCTTACACTGATTCTGCCTGGTTATAAGACCTTGATGAGCCAAGGGTGACTGGAATTTCTTACTCATTCGTTGGATACATTAGTTTTTGTAGCATTTTCTCCCATGTAAGTTTTATACTATGAGCAAAGCCAAAGTCAAGCTCTGGAGGCCTTCAGTAAATAAGCAGATAATCCAAAAGCGGGTAGTCAGACATGTGAGCCTGGCCCTACCCACTCCCATTCATCTTCTCTTGGTGGCCACAGATGTCACCTTTTCTCTGGTGATTTGAGTTGGTGGGCTCTGAAGAGGAGTCTAGAGTGTCACTTACCCTTTATGTGAATACATAATCAGTTCTTTTTCCTTTGGCAGAACTTGGGCCATTTCTAACAAGGGCCAACTGCACTTGCTCCATCTGTTTCATCCTTCAAGGCATGTTTTATGTAATGACTGAACTCTCAGCCAGAGCAGAGAGACAGGGAGCAACCCAGATGCTCTGGCAACATCAGCATTTCCACTCTAAACCCCGAGCCATTTTCATTTACTGCCCCATGTGAGGCATGACATCTTCCCACTAATTAATAGAGACCCTTCTCAGTGATGAGTTACTATCTGAATTCCCATGCACCATCTGGAGAAGAGCCTGGACACCGGAGAGTTTCTATTTTTATCAGGCTCTGGCATTGCACTTGCATTCCGTTAAAACTGAGCCAGAAGTCACAGAAAACTTGAATTGTGCTTTTTTTTTCCACCTAGGGCCACTATATTAACTTGATAAAGAGCTTTTTGCACCCTCTTATCTATTGCATTACAAGGGGAGACAAAACAGTAGCCTGCTTTCAATTAAAAAAGTAAACTCTTTAGCATAAACATTCAGTCTCTGAGGCCAGTTTCACTGCATCCAGAGGAAGACTGGGGAAATTATTTTGATACAAACACAGGAGGCTGAATTGCAACCCAGTTAAAAATAGAACAGTAATAATTCCCCACAGTGGGTCATGCTTGGGGTGGGGGGAGAGAGCAGAGGTGAAGCGGAAGTGGGGGCATGATACGCATTTTCTTTCTTCCTTCAGAGGAAGAAAACTGTTAGCTGGACATGCAGCTCAGCGTACAAAAAGGATGTGGCCACCCGTGGTAAGGCCGCGGGTTAGAGGTTGGAAGTATGGGCTCCAGAGTTGGGTTGCAAAAGTTCAAACCCACTTCTTCCATTTCCTTCTTCCATGGTGTCAGGCAAATTATTCACCCTCTCATGCCTGGTTCCTCATCTGTAAGAGTACTTTACCTTATAAGATTTCTGGAAAATTAAATGAGATAATATGTAGGAAGTATGGAGGACATACCAGCAGTAAGTGTAGGTCTTGGTTAACCAGAGTGCCGTCACCCTTCATTATAGCAAACACTTTGCCTCATTTTTAGAGTGGAAATTATGCCTACCTTGGAGGTCCTAACTAGTAAATATGAATTCAGTGGTAATTTGTTGTCCAGCCCCAACACTTTAGAGAACAAAAGAAAACACCACGAATAATTATACCAATAGACATGAACCTAGACTTCCCTGGGCAAACTAGGAAGGTGACATAAAGTAAGGAGATAGGTAGGCATATGTACCCCCATTTTCAGTGGTCACAAAAAGTGCCATCCAACTGATCATATAGGATTTGATTTTTGGCCAGTAATGAACATCTGAATCACTAGTGGCATAGCGAAGAATTTTAAGCTATGCCCCATATATCCGTGGAACCCAGTGTGTGTGTGTGTGTGTGTGTGTGTCTGTGTGTGTCTGTGTGTGTCTGTGTGTAGAACTGATTCTAATGCATACCACTGATGCTTACTGATGATAAGCTATGAAATCTCAATTTCATGCTTCTCCTTAACTGTTAATAACAAACAATAAGAATAAATTAAATTTATATCTGATCTTACAATTGCTGTTATTTTTCATGCATGTCATCTCATTTGATCTCTAATAGAACCAACTTCCAAGGCATCAGATATTCTTCTGAGGGGACACACAGAGGTTACCTGACTTGTCAGTGGTCATTCTGGAATTAGACCCCAAACTTTTAGTTTAGAGATTTTCCAGTCTGTATAATCATTTATTTGTTCATTACACAAACAGTGATAAATTTTAGAGTAATTCAGCACAACTTTGGCCCTCATGAAGTCATGGACTTCTGCCCCACCAAAACATTAGCCTGTTTGCTGTCACTATATGTTAGCTTGGAACTTCTAGAAACTTGCATGAATGGAATTGTATAGTATGTATATTTTTCCCTCTTTTCTTCCATTCACTATGATTTTGAGGTGTGTCTACATTGTGTGTATTAATAATTTGTTCCTTTTTATTACTGAGTGATATGTATATTATAATTTGTTTATATTTTCACCTATTGATGAACATTTGGACTATTTCCAGTTTGGGACTATTATAAATAAAGCTGCTTTGAACATTTGTATATGAGCTTTTGTGTGGATATATGTTTTCATTTCACCCAGGAAATATTTAGGAGAGAAATGACTAAGACATAGAATAGATGTATGTTTTAACTTTTTAACTCCCAAAATATTCTTTTGCAAAGTGATTGGACCATTTTCCATTCCCATCAACAGTGTATGAGATTTCCAGTTTTCTTCACCAAAAAGTGCTATTGTCAGGGTTTTTTTTAGGTTTATCCATTATAATCATATGCAGTGGTATCTCATAATGATTTTACTCTGTTTTCAGGTACCTGGCCATTTGCTCCTCTTTTGGTAAAGTGCATCTTCAAATCATGTACACATTTTTTTGTTGCGATATATATTGTCTAATTATTGAGTTGTAGGAGTTCTTGTATATTCTGGACACATATTTAAGATATACTTGGACACATAGCCTTTGAGATACATGTTGCAAATATTTTCAGTCTGTGCTGTTTTTTATATTTCTAATAATGTCTTTCAAAAACAAAAGTTTTTAATTTTGATAAAGTATCAATTTTTATTCATTGTATTTTATACTTTTGGTGTGCTATCTAAATAACCTTTGCCTACCCCAAGGTCACAAACATTTTCTCTTATGTTTTCCTCTAGAAATTTCATAGGCTTAGGCTTTACACTTAGGCCTATGATCCATTTTGAATTAATTTTTGTGTATGGTGTGAGAAAGGGATAGTGTTCATTTTTTTCAATACGGATAATAAGATGATCCAGAAACATTGTTGAAAATAAATTTTCTTTTACCATCAGATATGTATTAGTTTCCTATTGCTGCTGGAACAAATTACCACAGAGTTCGTGGCTTAAAACAATACAAATTGATGGTCTTAAAGTTCTATTGGTCAGGAGTTTGAAATGGGTCTTGCCGGGCTAAAATCGAGGTATCAGCAGAGCTGTGTTCCTTATGAAGGCTCTAGGGGTGAAACAGTTCCTTGCCTTTTAGAGAGTTCTACAGACTGCTTGCAAGCCTTGCCTCATGGCCCCCGTCTATCTACAAAGTCAGCACTCTCATCACTCTGACCTCTCCTTCCATTATCACATCTCTCTCTCTGACTCTGACCCACCTGCCTCTCCCTTTCACTTATGAAGACTGTAATTACATTGGGCCAACTTAGATAATCTAGTTTAATCTTCCCATCTCAATATCCTTGACTTAGTCACATCTGCAAAGTTTTTTTTTGCCGTGTAAGGTAAAATATTCCACATGTTCCTGGGATTAGGACATGGACATCATTCTGCCTACCACATATTGCCTTGGCATCCTTGTCCAAAATCAAATGATGGTGTATATGTAGGAGCTTTCTGGAATATCTATTACACATCATTGATCTACATATCTAATTTTTTGCCAATACCAAACTGCCTTAATTTCTCTAGCTTTATACAGTCTATCAGGTAAGATGAGTCTTCAGACTAAGATATTTGCAAATGACCTATCCAAAAAAGGATTAATATCCGAAATATATAAAGAATTTATACAATTCAACACCCAAAAAACAAATAATCCAATCAAAATGTCAGAAAACATGAACAGACATTTTTCCAAAGAAGACATACAGATGGCCAACAGATGCATGAAAAAATGCTCAATGTCACTCATCATCAGGGAAATGCAAATCAAAACCACAGTGAGATATCACCTCACACCTGTCTACATGGCTAAAATCAAAAAATTCAAGAAACAACAAGTGTTGGTAAGGATGTGAAGAAAAAGGAACCCTCATGCACTGTTGGTGGGAATGCAAACTGATGCAGCCACTGTGGAAGACAGTATGGACGTTCCTCAAAAAATTGAAACTAGAAGTACCCTATAATGCAGTAACATGCTACTGGGTATTTACCCAAAGAATACAAGACCACTAATTCAAAAGAATATATGCACCTGTATGTTTATTCCAGCATGATTTACAATAGCCAAACTATTGAAGCAATCCAGGTGTCCATCAATAGATAAATGGATAAAGAAGATGTGGTGTATATATACAATGGAATATTATTCACCCATAAAGATAGTGAAATCTTGTCATTTCCAACAACATGGATGGATCTAGAGGGTACAATGCTAAGTGAAATAAGCCAGTAGAGAAAGACAAACACCATATGATTTCACTCATATGTGGAATTTAAGAAACAAAACTGAACAAAGGGGGAAAAAAGAGAGAGACAAACCAAAAACCAGACTCTCAAGTATAGAGAACAAACAGATGGCTACCAGAGGAAGGGGTGTGGAGGATGGGTGAAATAGATAAAGGGACTTAAAAGTACACTTGTCTTGATGAGCATCGGGTGATGTATGGAAGTGTTGAATCACTATATTGTACACCTCAAACTAATACAACACTGTATGTTAACTGCACTGGAATTAAAATTTTAAAAATTCTCTCTTTATTCTAGATGCTTTGTATTTCCATATAAATTTTAGAGTCAGCTTATTGATCTCAACAAACAAAAACCTGTTGGAATGAATTTGGAAGTGTTTCTTCTGAGTTTTTTAGAAGACTTCTAGAAAGTTTAATACTAATGCTCCTTTAAATGCTTGATAGAAAACACCAGTGAAGCCATCAGGTCAAGGATTTTTATTTGTTGGGGGATTTTTGATTATCATGAAATCTCCTTACTTATTTTTGGTCTGTTTAGATTCCCTGTTTCTTCATGATTCAGTCCTAGTAGATTGTATAGTTCTAGGAACTTACCAACTTCTTCTCAAGGCCAGCATTACCTTCATACCAAAGCCAGACAAAGATAGTACAAGAAAAGAAAATTATACATCAATATCCCTGGGGAACATAGATGCAAAAATCCTCAACAAAATACAAGAGAACTGAATTCAGTAGCACATTAAAAGAATCATACACCATGATCAAGTGGGACTTATGTCTGGGATAGTAAGATGTTTCAACATACGCAAATCAATAAATGTGATGCCCCACATTAACATAAAGATGAATAAAAACTATTATCATCTCAATAGATGCAGAAAAGCATCTGACAAAATTCGGCACCCATTAATAATAAAATCACTCAACAAATTAGTTATGGAAAAAATATACCTTAACATGATAAGGTGATATATGAAAAGCCCAGAGCTAATATACTCAACAGTGAAAAGCTGAAAGCTCTCCCTCTAACATCAGAAACAAGACAAGGATTCCCACTCTCATCAGTTCTCTTCATTATAGTATTGGAAGACCTAGCCAGAATAATTAGGCAAGAAAAAGAAATAAAGGGTATCTAAATCAGAAAGGAAGAAGTAAAATTTTCTGCTTGTAGATGACATGATCTTATGTAGAGAAAGCCCTGAAGACTGCACCAGGGGCGCCTGGGTGGCTCAGTCGGTTAAGCATCTGCCTTCGGCTTGGGTCATGATCCCAGGGTCCTGGGATCAAGCCCTGCATCAGGCTCCCTGCTCGGTGGGGAGCCTGCTTCTCCCTCTCCCTCTTCCTGCCACTCCCCCTGCTTGTGCACTCACTCTCTCTCTCCCTCTGTCAAATAAATAAATAAAATCTTAAAAAAAAAAAAAAAAAAAGAATACACCAAAAAACTGTTAGAACGAATAAGTGAATTCACTAGATTTGCAGGATACAAAATCAACATACAAAAATCAATTGCATTTCTATACACTAACTGAATTAGATAAAAAAGAAATTAAGAAAATAATCCCATTTACAATAACATCAGAGTCAATAAAATACTTAGGAATAAAATATAACCAAGAAGGTAAAAATCTGTACACTGAGTGTCATAAAACATTCATAAAAAGAAATTACAGTAGACCAAATTAGTGGAAACATACCCTGTGTTCATGGATTGGAAGAATTAATTTTATTAAAATGCCCATACTATCCAAAATTATCTAAGATTCAATGCAACCAATTTCAAAATCGCAATGTCATTGTTTTACAGAAATAGAAAAAAAAAACCCTAAAATTTGTATAGAACCACAAAAGACTGTGATAAGCCAAAGCAATCTTAAGCAAAAAGAACAAAGATGGAGGCATCATACAATCTGATTTCAAAATATACTACAAAACTGTAGTAATCAAAACAGCTTGGTCTAGTATGAAAGCATACATATAGATCAGTAGAACAGAATAGAGCCCAGACTTAAATCTATGTATTTATGGTCAACTGATCTTTCACAAAAGTGTCAAGAACATGCAATGGGGAAAGGATAGTCTCTTCAATAAATGGTGTTAGTAAAACTGGTTTTCCACATGCGGAAGAATAAAATTGGACCCTTATTTCATTCCATATACAAAAGTCAATTCAAAAGGATTAAAGACTTAATGTAACAGCTGACACCATGAAACTGCTAGAAGAAAACATAGAGGAAAGCATCTTGACAATGGTTTGGGCAATAATTTTTTGGATATGACCCCCAAATCACAGACAACAAAAGCAAAAATAGACAAATGGGATTGTATCAAACTAAAAACCTTCTGCATAGCAAAGGAAACAATCAACAGAGTGAAGAGACAGCCTATGGAATGGAAGATAATATTTGCAAACCATCCAATGCTACAGAGTTAATATCCAAAATATATCAGAAACTCAGCTCAATAGCAAGAAAATAAATAACCTGATTAACAAATGGACAAAGGATCTGAATAATCATTTCTCAAAAGAAGACATCCAAATGGCCAAAGATATATGAAAAGGTGCTCAACATGACTAATCATGGAGGGAATGCTAATTCAAACCACACTGAGATATCACCCCATACCTGTTAGAATGTCTGTTATCAAAAAGAAAAAAGGTAACAAGTGTTGGCAAAGATGTGGAGAAAAGGGAATCTTTATACAGTGTTGGTGGGAATGTGAACTCATACAGCTATTATGGAAAACAGTATGGAAATTCCTCCAAATTGAACTACCATGTGATCCAATAATCTCACTTCTGGGTATTTATGCAAAGGAGTTGAAATCAAGATCACGAAGATAACAGCACTCTGATGCTCGTAGCAATGTTGTTTACAGTAGCCAAGATAAGGAAATAAGCCAAGTCAGTCAACAGATGAATGGATAAAGAAGGTGTGCTATATACACATATATAATGTTATCTAATATATTATATACAAGTATATATGAAATATTATTTTTCCACGAGAAAGAAGAAAATACTGCCTTTTTTGACTACCTGGATGATTCTACCTGGAGGACATCCTGCTCAGTGAAACAAGCCAGATAGGAAAAGACAAGTAACAGGATAACCTCACTTATATGTGTAATCTACAAAAAGTCCAACTCATAGAAGCAGAAGGTAAAATGGTGGTCCTCAGAGGCTGATGAGGGTGGGAATGGAGAGCTGTTAGTCAAAGAGTACAAAGTTGCAATCACGTAGAATAAGTCTAGAGATCTAATGTATAAACATGATTATTACACTTAGTAATACTGTATTAAACACTGGAGACATGCGGAGAGTGACTTCAGGTTCAGTGACTTCAGGTGCGGTCATCACACACAAAAATGCATAAGTCCTTGACAATTTTTTAAATATATTCCTGGGTATTTTATGTTTTAAAGTGCTACTGTAAATGTGTTTTTTAACTTTAAATTTTACAAGTATTTCCTGCCAGAACATAAGAATACAATTGATTTTTATATATTAACCTTGTATCCTGTGACTTTGCTTAAATGCATTTATTAGTTCTGATAGTTGTTTTATAGAGTCCCTGGGATTTTCTATACATACAATCATATCATCTGTAAACAAGGGTGGTTTTCCTTTGTCTTTTGCACTTCTATGCCTTTTATTTTCTGGTGTCCTGAGCAGATATCAGGGGGAAACAATTCAATATTTCACCATTAGCTCTAGGTTTTTCATAGATGCCGTTTCTCAATTTACCATTCCTAGTTTACTGAGTTTTTATCATGATTGAGTGTTTGGTTTTGTAAAATGATTTTTCTCTATCCGTTAAAATGATTATATGGTTTCCCTCCTTCATTCTATTAATATGGTGAATTTTATCATTTGATTTTTGTAAAGATGGAAACAATCTTGTATTACAGGGACAAACTCTAATTGGTCATAATGTATTATCCTTTTCATATATTGTTGGTAATGTGTCCAATTCATCTAAGTTGTCAGATTTATTGACATATAGTTATTCATAATATTCTCCTATTATCCATTTAATGTCTATAGAATACTTGGTGGTAACACCATTCTCATTCATGATATTGGTGATTCCTTTTCTCTCTCTCTCCCTACTTTCCTCCCCCCTCCCTCTGTCCCTCCTTCCCTACCTCCCTCTCCCTCTCCAATCAGTCTAGCTAGAGATTTGCCAATTCCGTTGATCTTTTCAAAGAGCTAGCTTTTAACTCTGTTAATTTTCTCTATCTTATGTCAGTTTTCTAATCTAATTTTAGACCTTTCTTCTTTTCTTATGATATCATTTTTTTAAAGATTTTATTATGATATCATTTAAAGCTCTAAGTTTCCCTCTAAGCTTTATCTGCATTTTTGGGTGCTTTAGCTGTATCCATTAATTTTGGTATGCTTTATTTTCATTACTCATTGGCTCAAAATATTTTCTAATATCTCTCCCAATTTCATCTTTAACCCATGAATTATTTAGAAATGTGTAATTGTAAGATAGTGTGGGTTATTTGCGTTTCGTATAGTTACTAATTTCTTATGTGATTGGATTTTGTATGACTTCAACCTTTTTTAAGTGAATTGCCTTGTTTCATGAAGCAGCTTATGGATTACATAAATGCGTTTACCATGTGCACTGAAAAAGAATATGTACCCTCAGATATAATGTTCTATATAATTGATGATAGATCAAGGTGCTTGATAACATTCAGAGTGTATATGACTTGCTGAGTTTTGTCTACTCATTCTTTGCTGAGAGGGGACTATTAAAATCTGCTTTTGTTGTAGAATTTTATCTTTCTCCCTTTAAGTTTGTCAATTTTTGGTTCGTGGATGTTGAAGGTCTGTTATTTGGCACACATCTATAATTGGTATATCCTTCTGATGAATTTTTTCTTTTATTATTATAAAACGCCCTTCTTTCTCTCTTGTATTTGTCTTGAAATCTACTTGTTCTGTTATTAATGTTGCCACACTAGCCTTCTTATGCTTATGGATTGCATGGGACCTTTTTCCATCTATTTACTTTAAAATTTTCTGTGTGTATTTTTAAATTATGTCTGTGGGTATATTTAAAGTGTCTGTGTGTGTGTAAAATATCTGTGTGTTTGTCTTAAGTGTGACTCTTACAGGCAGCAGAGAGTAGTAGCACCTTGCTTTTTTATCTACTCTATCAACCTCTGCCTTTTCATTAGGTGATTTAGACTAGTTAAAATCTGAAGTGATTATGTGGTTGGATTTAGGTCTTTTATTTTTATTTTTTATTTTTTATTTTATTTACTTATTTATTTTTTGAGTGGGCTCCACACGCAGCTTGGAGCTCAACATGGGGCCTGAACTCATAAACCTGAGGTCAAAACCAAGCTGAGATCAAGAGTCGAATGCTTAGGGCGCCTGGGTGGCTCAGTTGGTTAGGTGTCTGCCTTCAGCTCAGGTCATGATCCCAGAGTCCTGGGATCGAGCCCTGCATCAGGGTCCTTGCTCAGCGGGAGTCTGCTTCTCCCTCTGCTCTTTCTCTCTCTCTCTCTCACACTCTCTTTCTCAAATAAGTAAATAAAATCTTAAAAAAAAAAAAGAGAGAGACGCTTAACCGACTAAGTTATCCAGGCGCCCTTAGATCTACCATTTTATTATTTGCTTTTGTATGTCCCTTGTGTTTGTTTCACTCTTGTCCCTTTTCTGTTTTCTGTTGGATTATTTAAGTATTTATTGTATTCTTTTCAATGTACCTATTGGATTTTTCTGTATATCCTTGCATTATTTTTCAAGTGGTTGTTCCAGAGATTACGATACACATATCTATATACTTACACAATACATACATGCACTGTCTAGTTAGAGTTTATATTATACATAAAATATAGAAACCTTGCAACCAGATAGGAGTCTTTAAATCCCCACCACTGACATTTGTGCTATAGATTGTGAGATGTATTATATCTTCATAAAAGTCCGTGAGACATTATCATTTTTGTCTTCAACGGTAATAAATATTGACTTAACTTGAGAGTGAAAAAATAGTCATTTATATTTACCATTTCTGTTATTCCTTCTTTATTTCTGAAGGTTCACATTTCCCTCTGGTATCAATTTCCTTCATCCTAAGGAACTTCCTTTAACAATTCTTATAGAGTAGGTCCATGGTAACAAATTCTCTCACTTTTTCTTCATCTGGAAATGTCTTCATTTGCCTTTATTTTTGAAAGATACCTTTGCTGCACATAAAATTCTGGGTTGCCTGTTCTTTTTTTTTTTTTTAAAGATTTTATTTATTTATTTGACAGAGAGAGACACAGCGGAAGAGGGACTACAAGCAGGGGGAATGGGAGAGGGAGAAGCAGGCTTCCCGCGGAGCAGGGAGCCCGATGCGGGGCTCGATCCCAGGACCCTGGGATTATGACCTGAGCCGAAGGCAGACGCTTAACAACTGAGCCACCCAGGTGCCCCAGTGGGTTGCCTGTTCTTACCTTTAAGAATTTTAAAGATGTTATTTCACTGTCTTCTGATCCATGGTTTCTGATAAGAAATTTGCAAGAATTTGAATCATTGTTCCCCTGAGTGTAATTCTTTTTTCCTTAGCTCCTTCAAGATTTTTTTGTCTTTATCTTTGATTTTCAGCAGTTTTATTATGAGATATTTGGCATAAGTTTCTTCAAGTTTATTGTGGTTGCGGTCCACTAAGCTTCTTGGATTTGTAAATTTATGGCTTTTGCCAAATATGGTGTGTTTTTTGGCCTTTTATTTCTTCAAACATTCTTTTCTCCCCCAATGTCTTTCTCCTCACTATGGAATTCCAATGACATGTGTGTTAGATTCTTTGGTCCACAGGCCCCTGAGCCTCCATTTATTTTTTTCAATGTTTTTTCTTTCTGTTATTCAGATTGAGTAATTTCTGTTGGTTTATCTTTAGGTTCTATTACCTCTGTTCTGCTACTGAGCTCATCCAGTGATTTTTAAATTTCAGATATTATCTTTTTCAATTCTAAATTGTCCATTTGGTTCTTCTTTATGGTTTCTCTTTCTCTGCTGGGAACTCATATCTTTTTATTCATTTCAAGTGGTTCCCTTTATCTTACAGAGAGTAGTTTAAATAAGAGCTTTAAAGCTATTCTTATAATTCAAACATGTTGGTCATCTCAGGGCTGACATCTTTTGATTGACTTTTCATTTGACCATCTTGTTCTTTGCATTTTGGATAATTTTAGATTGTTTCCTGGACATTGTGAATGTTATATTGTGTAGATCCTGGGTCCTATTTTAATCCTCTGGAAACTGTTGGGGTTTCTTTAAGAGAAGGGGGGGTAGAGGTAGAGAGAGAGAGAGAGAGAATCTTAAGGAGGCTCCATACCCAATGAGAGCCCAATGTGGGGCTTGATCTCACAACCCTGAGATCATTACCTGAGCTGAAATCAAGAGCTGGACACCTAACTGACTGAGCCACACAGATGCCCCAATATTTTTGAATATCAAGTCTCTTTGAGACTGCAAATTGTGTCTTGTTTTCTGTGGGAAGTGATTCAGTTCAGTTCTCCAAGACCTTGCTGTATTTTTGGGGTGGATTCCACACATGCACAGTGCATGGTGGCCCAGATAAGATCCTGAGCCTTCTCTAGGTTCATATACATAATTAGGGAGTATACTTCTCCAGTCATCTCTTTTTGGGATTTCCTACATTCTGTGGCCCACAAGGTCTCCTTTTGATGGACTTGGCCAGAAAGAGGAAGTTTTCTATGGGAAGTTTAACCACCCATGCAAGGGCCACCATTCAGCTCTATAGCTGGGGCTCACCCTCAAGGCAAAACAATGAGGAAGGAGAAAAAACAAATCAGAAACTTTCCCCACACCACCCTCCCCACAAAAGTTGCTTCTCTAAATTTTGACACCCACCCACAATCTAGCATTTTTTATTTTTATGTTTTACTTACTTTTCTGAGTCTTCAGCTAAGTTTTTCCTTTTATTTTTTTTTTAAAGATTTTATTTATTTGACAGAGAGAGACACAGCGAGAGAGGGAACACAAGCAGGGGAGTGGGAGAGGGAGAAGCAGGCTTCCCGCGGAGCAGGGAGCCCGACGCGGGGCTCGATCCCAAGACCCTGGGATCAGACCTGAGCCGAAGGCAGACGCTTAACGACTGAGTCACCCAGGTGCCCCTAAGTTATTCCTTTTAATATTTATGCAGAAATTTTAGTTTTAATCAGCAAAAGGGATGGGGTATAAGGAGCTTATGCTGCCATGCCAGGACAGGAACTCTGTTTTTGCCCCAGCCTTTTATGGTGAAAACTTTTAAACATAGAAAAAAGTTGAAAGACCTACACAGTGATTGCCCATATGCCCACTCTTATCACATATCTTTCCATGCCTCTATGTAGCTGTTAACCCACCTTATTTTCCAATGTGTTTTATTTTTGTATAGTTTCTCATGCCTTTTTTTATTGATTTTGATTCACATACTATAAAATTCATGTGCCTGTTTAAATCTACAATTCAGCGGCATGAATTACATGTACAATATAGTATCACCATCACCACTATCGATTCCCAAAAGCTTTCATCTCTCCAAACAGAAACTCTGTAACCATTAAGCAATAGCTCCCTATTGCCTACTCCCCTAGCCCCTGGTAAACTCTAATCTACTTTCTGTCTCTATGATTTACTTATTCTAGATATTTCATATAAATGGACTCATACAATAGATAGCTTTCTGTGTCTGGCTTCTTTCAAAGTTTATCCATGGTATAACTTCTGTCAGTACATTCATTCTATGGCCAGATAATATTCCATTGCATGGAATACCACATTGTGTTTATCCATTCATCAATTGTTTACACTTTTTGGCTATCATGAATAATGGTGCTCTTGAGCATTCATGTACAACTTTTTGTGTGGCCATGTTTCTAATTATCTTATTAAATATATATATATATACACACCTAGAAGTGAAATTGCAGAGTCATATGATAACCCTGTCTAAATTTTTGAGACACTACCAAACTGTTTTCCAAAATGGCTGTACCATTTTACAATCCCATCAACAATGTATGAGGGTTCCAGTTTCTCCACATCCTCACCAACACTTTCTATTTATTCATCTTTTCCATTAAAGCCATCCTAATGGGTCTGAAATAATATATCGTGGTTTCAGTTTGCATTCCCCTAATGATTAATCATGCTGAACACCTTTTTTTTCAATTAAAATATTTTATTTATTTATTTGAGAGAGAGAGTGAGAGAGAGAGAGAGCACGAGCAGCAGGGAGGGGCAGAGAGAGAGGGAGAAGCAGAGTCCCCACTGAGCAACAAGCCCGAAGCGGGGCTCGAACCCAGACCCCAGGATCATGACCTGAGCTGAAGGCAAGCGCTTAACCGACTGAGCCACCCCAGGGCCCTGAACATCTTTTGACTTACTTACTGGTCATTTGTTTCTTATTAGGAGAATGTCTGTTCAAATCCTTTGCCCATTTTTAAATTTGATTGTTTATTCCTTCATTATTGAGTAACTGTGTCTTTGAAGTGTAATTTACATACAATAAAATACATCTTAAGTCCACATTTTGATGAGTTTTGACATATGCATATACCCATGTAAACTATACCCTATTGAAATAAAAACTAAATCATCACTTCCTGCCCCTGCTTAATGAATCCATGCTCTTCTTAGTCAAACCACAGTACTGATTTTCCTCTGTATATATTAGGTTTGCCTTTTCTCAGAATTCATGTAAATACAACCGTATGTGTATTATTTTGTGCTTGGCTTTATCACTCAGCATATTTTTTTAAATCTATGCTTTTGTTGCAAGTACCAATCATTGCTCCTTTTTACATCTGATTATTTTCCATTGTATGAATATGTCATAATTTATTCATCCATTCTCCTGTGGGTGGACATTTGCGTTGTTTTCGGTTTGGGATCTATTATGTACAAAACTGCATTGAACGTTCATGTACTAACCTTTTTTTGTGTGTGGATATGTATTTTCATTTCTCTTAGGAAATACCCAGGAGTAGAATTGCTAAGTCATACGAGAGATACAAATTTAACATCATAAGAAGCTGTCAAACAATTTTCCAGAATGTTCTTACATTTTTGCCAGCAGTGTGTGAGAACTCCAGGGGCTTCCCCCACAATGTGGTATTGTGTGTGAGTCTTCTTTATTGTAGTCCTTGTAGTGGGTTTGTAGTAGTGTCTCACTGTGCTTTTAGACTGCATGTTCCTGGAGCGCCTGGGTGGCTCAGTCAGTTAAGCGTCTGCCTTCGGCTCAGGTCATGATCCCGGGGGCCTGGGATAGAGCCCTACATCGGGCTCCCTGCTCAGCGGGGAGCCTGCTTCTCCCTCTCCCTCTGCTGTTCCCCCTGCTCTGATGCTCTCTCTGTCAAATAAATAAAATCTTAAAAAAAATAAAGTGAACTCCATGTTCCTGATGAATAATTACGCTGAGCATCTTTTCAGGTACTTCCTAGCCATTATATATCTTCCTATGTCTTCTCTATTCAAGTCTTTTGTCTGTTTCTTATTACATTGTTTTTTATTATTGAGTTGTAGGATCTCTTCATATATTCTGGATGCAAGTGTTTTCTCAGATATTTCTGTTTCTTATGTTGTCCCTAGGCAATATTTTTGTCTATTCATTTCTTAATGTTACCTTTTGATGAGCAGGAGTGTTCATTTTGCTGAAGCTTATTTATCCACTTTTATGGTTATTGCTTTCTAAGCCTTGTCTGTGAATGTTTCCCTACTCTAAGATCACCAAGGTATTCTGGTATGTTTTCCCCTCAAAACTTTATAGTTTTAGTTCTATGTTTAGGTTCATAACCTTTATCAAATTATTTTTTGTGGATAGTGTAAGATATAAGTCATGGTTCATCTTTTTT
Organism: Mirounga leonina; assembly: GCF_011800145.1. Classification (NCBI taxonomy): domain Eukaryota; kingdom Metazoa; phylum Chordata; class Mammalia; order Carnivora; family Phocidae; genus Mirounga; species Mirounga leonina. Next base: position 6,829,815 of record NW_023270454.1, on the reverse strand, counting down.
TTCGGTACAGATAGACAAGCAGTCCTGCACCATTTGTTGCAAAGACTTTTCCTGTCCCTCACTGAACTGCTTTTGTACCTTTGTTGAAAATCAGTTGGCTTTATGTATGGGGTCCATTTCTGGAGTCTCTCTTCTCTTCCATTCATTTGTATTCTTACACTGATACAACTGTTTTCATTACTGTATTTTTATCAAAAGTCACAAGGCTAAGTAACATAACTCCTCCAACTTTGTTCTTCTTTTCCAAATTTTATTAGAAATTTTAGATCACTAATGTTTCCATATAAACTGAGGTATTGAGGTGTTCTATTTCTTCGCACATCAGGTTTTGAAAAATTGTATATCAAGTAATTTATCTGTTTCATCTAGGTTGTTGAATTCACTGGCATGAAGTCCAAAATATTTACTTATTATCCCTAGGGGCTGTAAGCTCAGCAGAACTCCCAGAGGTTACACACATGTGGATACATTGAAGGTGAAACCAGCTACAATGGAGACCTTGTTCCGTATCTGGGCTTAGTTAGCTGAGACCCCAGAAAAGTATGCCTCAGGAACAGGACTACTCTAGCCCTAGAAATAATGATAAAACCTAAAGCCAAGTCTCAAGAGAATCAAACTGATCTGCCAGACAGGTCTTCTAACAGACCCCTATCCTATGCTTACACAGTGAAATATTTGGGGACCCATTCAAGGGAACCCATCTGAGATTGTTGGGACTTGCTTACATGGCTTTCTCCTCTCCGGGACCCTGCCTTTCAGATTCCATCCATCTCCATATCCTTGAGCCACAACCTCTGTTTCCCTCAACCCAGAGAAATGTTCTCCATCTGAGCATCACTTCCCTGTACCTCAGTTTAGAAAATGCCCCTAGGGGACAACCGGGGTGGATGTGGAGCACATCTCATGTATTTCCTTCTCTCAAGGATCCAAACCCTAAATGCCTAAAAACAGGTGCTTCATATGTTGAGCTTTTTTTTTTTTTTTTTTTTTTAATGGTAGGGGAGTATGTCAATAGCCATTTCTGTGCTGTGGCTGGAACCCAGTGATAAACTTCTGGACAACTACATACAGTAAATAAATAAATGAGATATTGCTAACTCTCAGGATTTTTTAGCTAATTAAATTCAACATCCGTTATTGAGATTTGACACCATGTAAGGCATTATTGAGAATCAAATATTAGTAAAGTAAAATACTTGCTCTGAAGGATCTCTCCCTGGGCAGGGAGGCAAAGCAGAAAGAAACATATAACAAACTATCATTTACAAGAAGTTAATAAGACATAAGATGAAAATCACAATGCTCAGGGGAGTGCAATGAGAATGTTTAATTTTGACACAGGGATGGTGGTAGGTGAGTGGTGTTTTGGATAAGTTTCTTAAAGAAGTAACCTTTCACTTCGCTTTTGAAGAATTGTAATCTACATAACCCCTCAAATATCCTCTTTTTGTAAACTTTAGAATATTTTATAAGCTTTGTGTCTTTTCTGCAGGCGGATACCATCCAAGCGCTGTTTTTCATTAGACTCCAGATAGTCAAATGAGTTGGCTTTCTCTACACACACATTAAATGACATGTCAAGACAACTGAATTATTACCTCTGTCTGGGGAAATAATTTGGGAATGAAAAATGTCCTTGGAACAAAAGTAAATGAGAATAAACGGAAGGTAGGTGAGAGGTGACAGTGTTTATGACCGTGTAAGTAGAGGGATAAGTATTTTAGGATCTGCTTAATATATTAGGACTCCTTTTTAGAACATGTTGCTTCTATGTGGGTTAATAAAGCTGTGCTCTTCTGAGTGAGAGAGATTCAAAACTTCGCCCACTCAGCTAGAAGAGCAGATAATTTGGAGCATTACTAGAAGCTATCCAAAGCTAACTTACTTGGCAATGCAGATAAACCGTCTGTGTCTGACTTTGAATCACACAACCAGCTTGACAGTCTGAAGACAACTTTTATCTCCCACCCCCCTGCTTCATTTCAGCACTTTGGACATGGTGAGTGCTTAATGATCATTTATTGAAGAAATCATCATGCCTTGACCACTTTCGCCTGAAATTCCCCTCAAATCTCATCTTTTCTCCATACCCTTAATAAACACTTGAATATAGCAGTGCTCACACTTTTCGGTCTCAGGCCTCCTTTACATTCTAAAAAATTATTGAAACCCTCAAAGAGCTTTTGTTTATATTTATATCTGTTGAGGTTACTGTATTAGAAATTAAAACTGACAAAATTTTTAAATATTCATTCTTTTAAAATAACAATAAGAGGGGTGCCTGGGTGGCTCAGTCGTTAAGCATCTGCCTTTGGCTCAGGATATGATCTCAGGGTCCTGGGATCGAGCCCCACATTGGGCTCCCTGCTTGTCCCCACTTCTGCATTCAGTCTGTCACAATAACACACGTCACGACCGCTCTGGAACATTCCGCTGTACTCTCGTGGCAGGATGAGCGCAAAAAAGCAAACAATGTCTTATTGTTATTAAAAATCTATTTCTCACCTTGCAGCCTTTTTGGAAGAGAGCTTTGAGAACTGATCCTTGAATATGACTCTCTTCATTTCATACTTGATTCAAATCCCATCTCTATAAATATTTGCTCAGTGAGTGAATAATCCTCTCCAATAGATCCTGAACATGTCTCCCACAGAAGCAAGGCTATATGTATGCCAGAGTTCTCTGTGATCACACACTACAGAGGCTGCTGGGTTTTCACCGTATCGATCTCAATGCCTTTGCCTAATTTCCGAGGACTCCTTTCATCTTGGCCCACCCTCTTCAGTTTAATCATTTTTCCACTCAACTCAGATTCGTTGTGACCCTCCTTCTGCACAGTTCCCTTCACTTAAAGCGCCCTCCCCTACTTTACCTCATAGGTTCACCTGTTTGCTATCCATTCCTGAGGCCCAACGTAGGGTCTGTTTGTCCTGCCGTCTTTCCTCCATGAATGCTTCCTTGCCTCATTGACCATCTCTGACATTTTTTATGGCATTCTATGCTGTGAATTACTGGTGGATCCTCTGTGAGTCTTGGTTCAAAATGGATCCGGGAAGTAAGGACTAAAATCTCAACTCTGTTTCTCACAGTCCCGAATATATTTGGTCTTTAAGCAAAATGAGCCAAAGAGCAAACTCACTTAAGAGAGTTTTAAGAAACTTAGAAATACAGATAAAAAGCACCCAAAAAATCAGATAATAAGTGAACTGTTTTTATACTTAAATACTCTTATTCTTTGTTAATTTTTAAAAATTTTATTATGGATATTATCAAATATACACTGAGTAGAGAGAAAGGTTCAATGAAGCTGGTATACCTAACACTCAACTTTAACAACTTTAAGAAGATATGTACGCAGTTTTGTTTTATTCGAATTCCCCACTCAATACAGATTCTTCTGAAGCACATTCTAGTAGACAGCATCTCACTTCATCTGTAAATATTTCACTATGTATCCCTAAACATTACTCTTTTGAAAGGCATTCTTATAATATCATTATCATCTCTAAGACAAAAGCCAGCAATAATTTCTTATTATTGATATATCCAATTAGTGTTCACATTTCTCTAATTTTCTTATTAATACTTCTAGAACCTTGTTGGAATTGAGATCCACGTAAGGTTCATATATTGTGGTTGATTTTATGTTTCTTAAAGTCTTTTTTATTCTACAGGTTCTCCCTTGCCTTCCTTTTTTTTTTTTTTCCCTTTCCTTGAAATTCTTATTTTTATTTTATTTGAACAAGTAGTTTTCCATAGTCTAGATTTTGCTCACTTCACCCCTGTGGCATCATTTAATGTGTTCCTTCTCTCCTTATGGTTCATGGAAATTGATCAGGCTTTAGATCCAGAAGCCTTTACCAGATGTTGGTTTGTTTGTTTGTTTGTTTTAAAATTAATTCTCAGGGAATGTATACTTCCATCAGGAGGTACATAATGTTTTATCGACTCTCTTAAGATCTCAATAAGGAAGACCATAGCCTAGATCCATCAATTCACTTTATTTATTTAGGATTGCAAAATGGTGACATCCTAACTCTATCATTCTATCTTCATTTGTTACAGCTTGAAAACACCTATAAAGAGCAACTTCCACTCATCAACTATTTAATTCACTGAGATAGAGATTTTACAAGAAAGGCAGGATAAATGCTCAATTCTTTACTTGCTTACCAATTTAAAAAATAATAAAGTGGTTATTTAGCATCCTTCAAAGGTAATCAGTGAGGATCCCCTCCACCCCCAGCGTCATTAAAACTTATGGGTTGAAACACATTATTAATCCTTATTGGGACGGTTAATGTTTTTTAAATCCTTACTGAGTCTCAAACTGTAACAACTTTGGCTAGTGGTAACTTCTTTAGGCTAGGGTTTGAGTACATTTGACGTTGAGCCTGTGGTCTCTCATGACTACTCTTTGTGTGTTCGTTTTTGTGTTTCCTGCCCAGACCTGGAATCAGCCGTTTCTCCAAGAGCCCCTCATTCTGTTTTTAGTGGAAAACAGTATTTAGATACAAATCAGTGGGGTGTTATTAAAACTGCATTGATCATTTTTCCTAGGTCTTTTCAGTAGTCAAAACTAGGAAATATGATTTTTTTAAAAGATAAAATACACCATCTCTTTTCCAGGTAACAAATCATTAGTTCACAGTAAACAAATAATAAATGGTCTTTTCCATTATTTGTAGCTCCTGTATTTTTTCTTCTGGTCATGGCATTGATTGTAGTCTTCTAGAGCATTGTTCATTAATTCTAATTTTAGACATTATGTCTTGTTCATAATAAACATTTTTAATAGTCAAAGGACAGAACAAATACTTCTGCTCTCAGAAAAATTCTTTTTGCTTTAGTTGTGTGCAAACTACTGCCCATGGGCTTAATCCAACCTGCCTACTTCTTTTGTAGGCCTGTGAATTAGAATGATTTTTACATTTTTAAATGATTTTTAAAAATCAAAACAAGAGTGTATTTGGTGACACCTGAAAATTACATGAAATTCAAATTTCACTATTTTCTAAGTTGTCCTGTCATTGCGTTTTTGATTTCTACTGAGAAATTGCCAATATTTTGCTGTGTCTATATTTTAGTCATTCTACTCTTATTATAGCTTTATCAGTTTTGTCTAAGAGCTTTTTTAGTATACATACATTTATAAATATACATGTGTATTCAGTATCATTTCATAGATAAAATTTAACAAATATAGCTGTATTGGGAAGTGTGCCTTTGATCAACATAAAATAAGCCTCTTTATACCATGAAATATCTTATGGCTGGAATTCTTTGTTTGGTATTAATATTGCTGTCCCAGGCTCTTTTTGCCTGGACTTTGTATATAGTTCCAAACCATATTATTCTGTTAGCTGTGGGATGGTATTGTTTTTTATTTCATTTGTATTTTGGTTCCTTCATAAACCATACATACATTTTTTTTAACTCTGAGAGTCTGTCTTTTTTTAAATAAAAATTTTTATTTTTTAAAACAGTTTTTGGTTCGCAGCAAAATCGAGAAGAAAATACAGAGATTTTCTATGTACCCCCTGTCCTCACACTTGCACGGCTTCCCCATTAACAGCCCCCAGCCTTGTAATTGACGAACCTACGCTGACACATCAAAATCACCCAAAGTCCATAGTCTACAGTAGGGTTCACTCTTGGTGTTGTACATCCTATAGCAGTTGAACAAATTGTAATGACATGCATCCACCATTACAGTGTTGTACAGAATAGTGTCACTGCCCTAAAACCCTCTTGTGTTCCACCTATTTATCCTTCCCACTGAATAATGTTCTGTGCTGGATGCACAATTTATTTATCCGTTCACCTACTGAAGGACATCTTGGTTGCAAATTTCTTCTCCCATTCCGTAGGTTGCCTTTTAGTTTTGTTGACTGTTTCCTTTGCTGTGCAGAAGCTTTTTATCTTGATGAAGTCCCAATAGTTCATTTTTGCTTTTGTTTCCCTTGCTTCAGGAGATGTGTCTAGCAAGAAGTTGGCTGTGGCCGAGGTCAGAGGTTGCTGCCTGTGTTCTCCTCTACAACTTTGATGGATTCCTGTCTCACATTTAGGTCTTTCAACCATTTGGAGTCTATTTTTGTGTGTGGTGTAAGAAAGTGGTCCAGTTTCATTATTCTGCATGTGGCTATCCAATTTTCCTAACACCATTTGTTGAAGAGACTGTCTTTTTTCCATTGGATATTCTGTCCCATTGGTCTGTGTGTCTGTTTTTGTGCCAGTACCCTACTGTCTTGATGATTACAGCTCTGTTGAAGTCTGGAATTATGATGCCTCTGGCTTTGGTTTTCTTTTTCAACATTCCTTTGGCTATTTGGGGTCTTTTCTAGTTCCATACAAATTTGAGGGTTGTTTGTTCCAGCTCTATGAAAAATGTTGATGGTATTTTGATAGGGATTGAACTAATTGTGTAGATTGCTTTGGGCAGCATAGACATTTTAATTCTTCCAATCCATGAGCATGGAATGTTTTTCCATTTCTTTGTGTCTTTCTCAAGTTCTTTCGTAAGTGTTCCATAGTTTTCAGAGTACAGATCCTTTGCCTCTTTGGTTAGGTTTATTCTTAGGTATCTTATGGTTTTTGGTGCAGTTGTAAATGGGATCGATTCCTTGGTTCCTCTTTCTTCTGCCTCATTGTTAGTGTATATAAATGTGACTGACTTTTGTGCATTGATTTTATATCCTGCGACTTTGCTGAGTTCCTGTATCAGTTCTAGTAATCTTTTGGTGGAGTCTTTTGGGTTTTCTGCATAGAGAATCACATCATCTGTGAAGAGTGAGAGTGAGAGTTTGACTTCTTCTTTGCCGATTTGGATGTCTTTTACTTCTTTGTGTTGTCTGATTGCTGAGGCTAGGACTTCTAGTACTATGTTGAACAACAGTGATGAGAGTGGACATCCCTGTCATGTTCCTGACCTCAGGGAAAAGCTCTCAGTTTTTCCCCATCGAGAATGATATTCGCTGTGGGTTTTTCATATATGGCTTTTATGATATTGAGGTATGTTCCTTCTATCCTTACACTGCAGAGAGTTTTAATCAAGAAAGGATGCTGTATTTTGTCAGATGCTTTTTCTGCATCTATTGAGAGGATCATATGGTTCTTTTCCTTCCTTTTACTAATGTAGTGTATCATATTGATTGATTTGCAGATGTTGAACCACCCTTGCAGCCCAGGAATAAATTCCACACTTGGTTGTGGTGAATAATCCTTTTAATATCCTGTTGGATCCTATTTTTTTTAAATTTTATTTTGTTATGTCACCATACATTACATCATTAGTTTTTGATGTAGTGTTCCATGATTCATTGTTTGCATATAACACCCAGTGCTCCATTCAGTACGTGCCCTCTTTAATTCCCATTACCAGGCTAACCCATCCTCCCACCCCTTCCCCTCTAGAACCCTCAGTTTGTTTCTCAGAGTCCATAGTCTCTCAGAGTCCATAGTCTCATAGTCCTGTTGGATCCTATTACCTAGTATTTTTTTAAAGATTTTATTTATTTATTTGAGAGAGAATGAGATAGAGAGAGAGCGTGGGGGGGGGGAGGGTCAGAGGGAGAAGCAGACTCCCTGCTGAGCAGGGAGCCTGATGCAGGACTCGATCCCGGGACTCCAGGATCATGACCTGAGCTGAAGGCAGTCACTTAACCAACCAAACCACCCAGGCGCCCCTATTACCTAGTATTTTGGTGAGAACTTTTGCATCCATGTTCCTCAGGGATATTGGTCTGTAATTCTCCTTTTTGGTGGGGTCTTTGGTTTTGGGATCAAGGTAATGCTGGCCTCATAGAATGAGTTTGAAAGTTTTTCTTCCATTTATATTTTTTGAAACAGCTTCAGAGGAATGGATATTAATTCTTTGAATGTTTGGTAGAATTCCACTGGGAGGCCACTAGGCCTTTTTGTAGTGCGCCTTGCATTTAGGGTGATTACATTTCATTGGTGGAAGACAATTTTAAAATGTCTCGGAAAATGACAAGAGTTCATAGGGATAAAAAAGAATAAAATGAGGTAATGTGACAGGGATGCTGACGAGGGAGGTTGGGGGGGTGGGGTGAAAGGGGTATTCTTTATTTTTTTTATTTATTTATTTTTTTTTTAAGATTTTATTTATTTGCGAGAGAGAGAATGAGAGACAGAGAGCATGAGAGGGAGGAGGGTCAGAGGGAGAAGCAGACTCCCTGCTGAGCAGGGAGCCCGATGTGGGACTCGATCCCGGGACTCCGGGATCATGACCTGAGCCGAAGGCAGTTGCTTAACCAACTGAGCCACCCAGGCGCCCCAAGGGGTATTCTTTAAATGCAGGTAAGGGCATCTCAGAGGAGGTAAGCTTGGAACTGAGAAAGAAAAAAATCTAGACATGCAACCCCAAGGGAAGAGCATCCCAAGAAGAGAAACCCAAGCATCAAGACTTTGAGTTTGGGGAATCTTGGCAGTTTGAGAAATAGAAAGAGGTTCAGCATAGCTATGAAATGCTTTCTTACCAAATGGCAGAGGCCAGGTCTGGCAGCCCCTTGTAGTTCTTGGCAGGGATGTATTTCTTGACTCCTATGAGGAAAAGTCATGTTTTGTGTGAGATGGGCTTCCTGGCGCCCACCCACATCGAGCACCTGCATGCGAAGGGCTAGCACGATGTTTAGCACATAGCAGGCACTCATAATAATTCATGGTCATCGTCAGCACCATATTGTCATTATGTTCCCATTAGTGGTACAAGAGCAAATAGACACACCTTCTCCAGAGAGAACTATATGAATATGTATCAAAAAAACTTACAGAAATTTCTATCATATGACCCAGATTTATTTTTCTAGAAATTTATCTGGAGAAAACCCTCCATAATGTGCCTCCAAATCTATCCACACAAAAATTTCTTTCATAGTTATCTATAATAGAGAAAATGTTGGCAGACCCAAATTTCAAATTAGCAAGAGTAGATAAATGTGTTATATTGACATGATGAAATACTTTAAGATGCCATGAAAAATAGTGTTCTGGAGTAAAAATAAAGTAGAAGAATGTTCATGATATATTGAGTGAAGAAAGCATGGTCACCAAAGCTTGTGCTGTAAATACAATCCCAGTTATTTAAAATGTGTTCTTATTTGTAAACTGTAGCATCACAGTGATTTTTATTTCATGTGTGTGTATGCACATGCATGTATATGGCACCAGATCATGGATGGTCCAGAGCCTCCACATTTAGCAGGTATTAGTTTTATAGTTTAGAAAACCATAATCTTTTCTTAGCTTACTTGCTATGATCTTTTGCAAATTGTTTTGGTGACTAAACACAGATAAACTCATTCCAAAAAGAAGGTGACTATAAACGTTTATGTGAAGAAGTTTCTAGAAATTCCTTAATCCATTCAATACTGCTTCCTATTTGTTGTCTAAATCAGGATCTCACTTTGCCTGTGGAAATTTAGTGGTAAGCACCCAGTACTGCAGCAGAGAAGCCAGACAGGGGGCAATGAAGATTCTCAGCAGGTTCAGTATTAGGGGGAGCCAGGCAGCAGTGGGTTGGAACCCAGTTTCACTCTCACTGGCTGCTTGTTCTTTGGCAAGTTATTAAAAACCCTAAGTCCTGTTTTCCCTATCTGTAAAATGGGAAGAAACAGTCTATACCTTACAGGGTGTGATAAGGCAATAAGGTAACGTACTAAATACAAAGCCAGAAACTTGAAAATGCTCAATAATTTACACCTGCTATCATAGTCATTACCCCTCAAACCACCACCATCACCCTAATGGAGTTCTGAAGAACTCTTGTAGGTATTATGAGCGCATAACACTTAAAAAGCTTTAAAATTTGCAAAACAAAAACAAAACCATGTCTACCTCCTAGGAGCCTCTTCATCTAAAACAGACAAAACCAAAAAACAAAGTGCCTTGTGTGGTAGAAGGCCAGATGTCCCTTCAAGAGGAAAGAGTTCCGGAGAGAAATGCAGTGTAACAAATATGCAGCCCTAGCTCCAGTCTGGACATAGCACAACGTGGACAAGCACCTGTCATTTGCCTAATTGGATTCAACCGAGTCCAAGAAAATCTTCATACGGACAAAATTATACCTTTCCTTTTTGTAGCCAAAATTGAGTATTATTGGGCAACAGGGCTATCCAAGAAATGTGAACATATGTCAGCTGTGGACATACCTTTTCCCCAGTACACTGAATAAAATAACAGTCAAAGTTCTGTCGAGGTACTTGGGGATTCTCAGAACAGCTGCTCTGACCAAATGACTGGTGGCCATTGTTTAAGGAGATCATCGAGTGCACAGGTTATCAGGGAGGGCTCACAGGTGACCAGAGCCTTAGAGCCAGAAGAAGAACTCCAGATGCATCTCGATACAAAGACAAACTCAGATAGTCAGAATGTCTGGTTTCTGGCCTTGGAAAGTATCCCTGAAGGTTGAAAAGAGACAAGATGAACACTAAGCAGGAGACCCTGAGGATGCGGAACAGACAGAGGGAAGAAGGCATAGCTCAAATGGAATGAATGCTTACAACCAGCCACTGTGCCCACAAGGGTGTGGGATCTGAGGCCCAGACAAGGGACGAAACTTGCTCTCATCAGCAGACTAGTAAGTGAGCTGTCAGGATTTCCTTCCCAGGGAACACAGAGCCGCTAAAAGCCTGTGGCAGGAATCGGTGTTTTTACGCAGCACGATAGACAGTAACGATTTCCATTCGCTCTCCTTCACGCTTCCCTTACTGTCCATGTTCAGGAGCTATGGATCTCAGTTCTCCTTTTAGGTCCGGACTTTGTCTAGTGTTTACAAGTGATCAGTCATACCTTCTGACCTAGTCTTATCTGATTGTTGTCTAGGCGTATTTTATTAATGGGAGTTTTGTCAAAAGATTCTCTGACAGCATATAGTGTTCGTGGTTTTGCACCTGACCAACCATGTCTATCCTGATCAAACAAAATTATGAATGCTCAAGAATTTGCTTTTGTTCTAATGATTTGAGTTACACATTTCTCTGCTTTCTGAAAAATAGGACATGAAATGTGTGATTCAGTTTCTTAGCCCCTCAGGTGATTGGTTTTGTACTGAACTTTGAGTACACTAGCACTATTTTCACTGTAAAGCCAGTAAAGCACAGACTGACTCTTTCTTAGGTAGCATAATCTGAAGGTTAAAAGCATGAGCTCTGGATTTGAATCTGAGCTCAGACATTTCCCTTAATTGTGAATTAAACTCCTTAAGCCTCATTTTCTTCATCTGTAAAATGACGTTGATAATATATTCACATAGGGCTGTACAGGGGAATTAAATTGGATAATGTTTGTGAAATAACTTGTATGATGTCAGGCATGTAATAAGTGCTCGAGGAATGTCTATTTTATTCATGAATAGATAGATTTACTAAACACCTACAATGCATCGGGTACAATTCCTATCTTGATGAAATTTATATGTATAGGGAGAGTCATTGAGCAAATTATCACACATGTAATCTTACAAAAACAACCATGACAGGTGCAGTGAATGAAAAGCATAGGATGCTTTGGTAGCATTTAACAAGAGAACCTGTCCTAGCCTGTCAGCTGGGGTGTGTGGGTGGGTAGGAGGGGATCACAAATAGTTTTCCTGAAGAAGTGGAATTTAAGCAAAAACCTAAAGGATGAAGAGGAATTAGCACCACGAAGGCAATGGAAATGGAGACAACATTCCATGCAAAGGGAAGAGCAGGTACAACGGTCCTAAGGCACAGAAACATTGCATGAATCAAGAGAAGATCAGAGTGATCAGAGGAGGAGTCAAGGAAGGTATGCAAGGCAGGACAGAAGAGGGAGGGAAGACCAAATCATTTGGCTTGGTGAGCCATGTTAGTGATTGTGGATTTCATCTAAGAGCACCAGGAAGCATTTGAGACCTATAAACAGAGATGTCACCACACTGGAGTTGCATTTCATAAAGATCATCCTAGAGAAAAGGGAGGATTATGTTTGCATGCAGGAGACCAATGAGAAGGACCTTACAAGTGACATATGGTGGCAGCTTGGATTAGGCCATGACAGTGATCTAGAGAGATATGGAAAGGCTTGGGCGATATTAGGTAGTATCATCTACTGGAGATATCAAGAAGGTGGTATTGGGATTGACTGCCAGGGTTTTGTCACAAACGAGTGAATGTTAATAATCATTTATAGAGACAGGGAACACTAGAAGACAAGCAGATTAGGGTGTGTCATTTTACACACATTAATATCAAAGTTCCTGTAAGTAATCTAAGTAGAAATGCATATATGGATCATGAGCTCAAAAACTAAGCAAGGACTCAAACTGTACACCTGATGTCTAAATGCTAGCTGCAGAAATTAATCTTGAAACTATCCATATTTTTTAGAGTTGGTTCTCTGAAAGCTCCCAAATAACTGGATATACATCTCCTCTTGCAATTGAAAATTTTAATGTATTACTAATAGAAAGATTTTTGAAGTGAAGACCAGAGTTATTAATCTATTCCTCCTGCTCACCAGCTCTGTAACCCTGAGCAAGTGTCTTACCCTTTCTGCATGTTTACATCCTTATCCATTTGTAGCCTGGATGTCAGCTTGGCTTTTGGTGCCTCAAGGGTTTATAGGAGGTGGTTGTAAATGATTCCAACAACAATTTAGATCAAAATGTGTCTGTTGGATCCCACGTTATAATGAACAAAATTTAGGAACTGTTCAACTATATGTAGACTAGTCCCACTCACAGAAAAAGGTAAATCATGCTAAGCAAATCATTTGTCAGATCCGATAACATGTCCACATTCTTATATGTGTGTACCTCTTAAAATGCTTCCAGCCCACAATTTCTTTATTGCCATATTGAAAAGGAAGCAAGGCATTCAGAACAGCCAACTTTTCTTTCCCAGTAGTGTTTGCTTGCTTAGGAAGTTCTAAAACTTCAGGGTTTGAATGTACCTTCAAGAATATCTTAATAGGATGCTTGATGATGCTTGAATCCCCAGTATGATACCTCAAGGATTGGTTATCCATCCTACCCTAGGACACTTTCATTGATAGGACCAACGTCCAGGGCAGCCCAAATCTGTCCTCCCATAGCTTCTAGCCATTGTCAGAATTCTGAGGCAGACCCATGTGCTAGTCTCCTAGTTGGTCTCTTTGCCCCTAGCAGCCTCCCTCTAGTTATTCCTAGATACATGGAAGCCTTGTGGGGGAAAAAAAAAAAAAAAAAAAAACTTTAGGAAAATGGAACCCTGTCAGAGCCCCCAGATTCTAATATGTTTCTGTGCCATCCACTTGGTAACATTGACACCTATCTTGGGACATGAAGTGGAGCTAACTTCTAACTCACCAGAATCAAACTGGAATAAACAAAAACAAGGGACATCATTATTTTCATTTTGACAAACTATGGTAGTGTTCTTCTCTTCCCGTGAAAATGTGTCTGTGAATGAAAGACGAGTTGACAACTACAGCCCGGGGAGAAAACCTGCGGCTTGACCACCTGTGTGGGGAATGAAGCCAGCTTTGCTGCAGGTGCTCCAGAAGGCCACTGTTTCAAGCAGTACATCCAGAAATGACTGTTCACAGTTAGCGGATGTGTTCTGAATTAATCACCTGATCTGAGCAAATATTGGGTGGGTCATTTCAGAGGGGAGTCATGACAGTGGGTAACAACCTTTCCTTAAAAATGTGACTGTTTGGGGTAATAGAACATCACACCACACCATGAGGATTCATTCTTTTCAGGCAGCCTCAAATGTACTTGTCCCCATCTTTGGCTTTTCTTCCCCACTGTCTGTGTTTATCTTTCAGGCATCTTTATTCCTGACTCGGGAATTTGGGTTTTTTTAATTCAATTTAATTAACATATAGTGTGTTATTAGTTTCAGAGGTAGAATTTAGAGATTCGTCAGTTGCATGTAACACCCAGTGCTCATTCCATCAAGTGCCCTCCTTAATGCCCAATACCCAGTTACCCCATTCTCCCCACCTACCTCCTCTCCAGCAACCCTCCATTTGTTTCCTATAGAACAATTATAGGGTCCCTTATGGTTTGTCTCCCTCTCTGTTTCCCAGACCCAGGAATTTTGCAAAACCATTATCTTGAATCACTGAACAGTTGAAAATTCATGAGTGGTTTCTACGCTCTGGCCTTGGGAAGACTTTTTAGTGGACAAGCTGCCTTCTGGATGCCATATATTTATTCCTTAGGATTAAACTATGATACATCAACCACTATGACCCCCAACCACATCCTAGTGAACTAAAGATACCGTATCACTTAGTTGCATTAACAATTATGCAAATATTCAACTCCTATTGGTTAATAATTTTCTACTTTTCTGTAATACTAACTGGAGCCTTTGGGCATTTGGATCACCATCTCTACTAACTACTTATCTAGAAAGTGGATTTTCAGTCTCCCAGACCTGTGGACTTAATAAGTCATAGTACAGAATTTGTACTTGATCTCGCATTCAGTGAAGAGTCATTGAAATGATTTGATCAAGGAAGATATAATCAAGTTTGTTTCTCTGGCTACAATGGGGGCAGTAGATTGGAAGGATGTAAGGCTAGAAACAGGAAGCTCAGTTAGTGAGCTGATAAGCTGGAGATGCTGGTGGCCTGAACTAAGATGGATGGGGACAAGGAGAAAGAAGGCTCAGCAGTCTGGTCTGGGAGATTGGATGTCGCCAAGGAGGTGGGAGACTGGAGAGTTGAGGGTGATGGTGGTTTCCGGCTGGTACAACTTAGGGGAAAGGGTGCCATCTACTGAGGATGGAGCAGAGAAGAAAGAGTAGGTTTTGTGAGAGATGAGTTCAGTTTGGTGATGTTAAGGATGAGACGGTTTGGAAACATCAGGAAAGATGTCTGGTAATAGTTGAATGTACAGAACCAGAGCTCAGGAGCCAGAGATGGACCAGGATGGAGATTTGACAGTCATCAAGGCAAAGAAAGAAACTGAAGCCATAGAAATGGGTAAGCTTCCTCGATGTCTTTCTTCCCTGTTTGACTATCAGACAGTTCTCAGTTGAGACTGCAGAAGGCTTGGCTAGGTTTGGAAAGAGTGAGGTTGTCCCCTGTCAGCAAAACTGAGATTTCTCAGTATCACATTTATACTGAAAGACGGAAGCATGGTCAATTCTGCTTTTCAAAGATGTCTGTAATCAAAACAGTGCCATACTCTACTGCCTTTTAAAACTAAAGAGAAAATTTTTCCAGTCCCTTTTGCATTTTAAAATTGGTTTGCCCAGCTATATTTAGAAGCCATGTTATGGCTTCCAAAAAGACACTTTTTATTTTGAAAACAAGCTATTGAGATGCCTACGCATATACATTGTTAGTTTGAACACCACCTGTTTTTGATGCAGGTGAGTGAAGCACTCAGCTGGTCTGGTCCCGCTTGAGTCTAGGACTGCGGAGAGGTAAGCAGGGTCCACAGACAACCTCCGTCCCTGGCTTAACCTGAGCAGGGCGGGGGTGTGCCAGTGCTGGGAGTGGAGATCACAGTATCATTCCTGTTCTGCCTGAAACAGGGAGAGACGATATTCCTGGAGGATGATCATAGCATCAGGGGACATGCCTCTGGGTGACCCAGTGAGAGGACCAGGGATGTCATTTCCAAGTAGAGAATTATCCAGAGAACTCGGATTTGGCATCTTTACAGGCAGTCCAGAACCAAAAGTCCATCTGCCTCCTCACCTGTTTACCTCTTACCATATAAGCACCGGCCGACTCACTCATGTCCTTGCCGGCAAGAACCTGGAATGAAACCGGCCTTAGCCTTTAAGCGGACCGTGCAGGGACATCCTTCTGAGAATCTCCCGTGCTGCCCCCCTGGGTGACCGATTTTGATTGTTTGTGTCACTGCTTCGGATTTGTGGGGTTTGGCCTTGGATTCCCATCCCACAAAAAGGAGAGGCTGCTGATGACGATCTCATCTTAATTACAGGCTTCGGCCTTTCTTGCAAGACCCTATCAAATGTCTTTATAAGCACTGGAAGTCATAATTTCAGGTAGTACCTGTGACTTAGCTGTATAAAATTATTTGTAGAATGGTTTTGTTTTTATGTAAATACAAGCGTCTCGAAGGTCGGCAAGATAAAGTGTTGGAATGTGAGGTAAGACAGCCCCTCTTGTTCCATGTTTCCAGCTCTAAGTACTTGAAGCAGGAATTTTATTCAAAATGCCATTTTCTGCTATCAACAAATGTCACCTGCTGAGGCAGTACTAAGAATCATGTTCATCACTGAGGGAGATGTAAGTGAGGGCTAAGAAGTGCTGTGTGTCTTTGGAGAGACTAGAACCGCAGGATGGACTGAGTCATCCATGCAGCAGTGTTTACTGTGGCTCCACAATATGCCGTAAACTACCATAGGTGTGAGGATACAGCGGTGACATGGAAAGACAGAAACTTCTGCCCCTCAGGAAGTTTATAGTCAAGAAAAAGGGAGGGTAAGAAATAAGTATATAAGGTGGTGATGAGTACTACAGAGAAAAGTGCTAAGGTCCAATGCTTAGGGGGAATGGGGAGAAAACGAGATAGACCGCCAGGCAGGAAGGGTTCATGGGTGAGCTGGATTTTGAACACAGCTTTGAAGATCGACAATCGGAATGGATTCCAGTTGGAAAGGATACGGGGGAGAGGCTCAGTCACTGAGAAAGGAGCAGGAGAACGAAGGCAAGAACCACGTGAGCTGAGGCCATAGTCACCTTGGTGGATTAACAGAGTTATGGCGAACAGTCTACCATGGCAAGAAGAAAGCCTTGGTGTTGGAAATCCACCACCATTTCAATTTCATGGGCACTTATTGGAAATCCTCACAGAACGTAAACTCCAAGAACAGGAACCGTCCTCATTTTCCTGACCATTCTATGTCCAGTATCTACAACAGCGCCTACCTCACTGAGGGTACTAAGCAAATCATTTTGTTGAATGAATGAGTAGTGGGAGAGGAGGTTGTGTAAGGCTGGGGACACCGCATGATGAAGGGCCTGGAATGACAGGTGATAAGCTTGAATTTGATCTTAGCAGCAGCATAAAGATAATTCACAGCGCACATCCTGACAGATCTCACCATTATGAGGTTCCCTTAACTGTGTTACTGAGCCCCTTGAAAAGCCTCCCTCCCTTCTAGTTATTTCTGAAAATTTTGCCTCATGGCTTCCATCACTTTCTTCTCTGTCTCTGCCATCCCCTTGGAGATTACCAGATGATCAGTGTCAGAGCCTCTCAGGCCCTAGATGTGCATGTGTGCAGCCCCCATATGAGCAAGGGGCACAGGAGCCTAGAGCCACCAGCAGCCTGAGTGTGCTGTGCCCCGTGCAGAAGAGCAAAAGCCCTCCCCACTCAGCATAACTCGTCAATGGGCCTGGGGGTTGCATGAGCTCCTTCGCAGGTGTGGCTCATGACCACAGCCCTTGGATGTCTCCTCTCCGCCCCTCTTCCCCTCCAGCTTAGACACAAATCGCCAGGAAGGACATTACGATGTCCTCATCAAAACCTAACCCCAAACCTTGGGTGCCCTCCCTTCCAGTCTGCCCCTTTCCCTTCTGGCCATCCCCCACAGGGCTCCTTAACCATCCCGCCTGACATGGGCCTGATGCTCACTTTTGACTGTTTCAGTTTTCCTAGAGGTGAATGTTTTTATAGGGGGCAAGGGGTGGTAACCATGACCTGGTGGAAACCTTTCATCTCACAGAAGTAGAAACTGAGGCTCAGGAGGGGCAAGTGACTCACCCAGCTTTAAACGACGATCCATGCCTTCTTGGTGCCTGGTCCTGAACTCCCTAGGTTTCTGAGTGGGAAAGTGGCACCATCCTCACAAGGCTGCAGGGTGACGAGTCGGGCACTCTTGGCTCAGCACTGAGCGAGGCTGGAAGCGAAGAGATCCTCCATGCTCTGCTGCCACAATGCAGGGGAACGGGGATGGCTGTGGAGGGGAAAGGCAAGGCTTAAAAAGGAGTTTGGAAGGAAAACATCAGGAAGCTTGGTGACTGGCTGGAATAGAAGAGACAAAGAGGAGGAGGAGTCAAATAGGCATACTCCTTTCCAGGACTGAGCCAGCCCCTGGGCTTGCCCTACAGGGGGAACGACAGCTGCCCCCCCGCCCCTCCGAGCTTATTGCACACTCTGGAGCACAGTCGATCAAAGAAAACATAGAAAACAAGAAAACTTGCAGGGGGGCAGCAGGTGGGTGAAATGGGCAAAGGCGTCAAAAGGTACACACTTGCAGTTATTAAACAAATAAGTCACAGGATATAATGTACATCTTGGGGATCATGGGGACTACAGTTAATAACACTGTATTGCATACTTAAAAGGCGCTAAGAGAGTAAATCTGAAAAGTCCTCATCACATGAAAAACATTTTCAAAAGCTTGCAAACCAGGATATGTGCCACAAAAGAAAGAAGCAACCCGCTAGCTTGAGGACTACTCTTCTTTAGACCAGGTGGCTGGAGAAAGTTCTTGGGTGGAGATGATAAGGTGTTTCAAATGGTAGACTCATGAAACAGTGATGACCTTGATGAAAGTGGCAACATTTGGAAAACGGGCTGATTTATGAAAGGAGAGCGCTTTTAAGGAGACAACCTACAAAAGAACATGAGCGCTTAATTGCTAGCGTTTTCCCCGATCAAGTTATTGTTTGTTACGTAAAGGGGGGGCGGGCATCTTGCTGTCTTTTGAAAGTGTTTGAATTATTGATTATTGCAAAAGGAAACACACTACACGGGATGCTCTTGAGGGAACTGTGCAGCAGGTCTAGCCCAGCTGGGCACGAGTTCTTCCCCGGGTTATCACGAGCACTGGGGCTGAATACGTGTGTTCCGGGAGACCCTCTGAAAGGAGGAATACTGGTTGGGGCTTTGATAGCTGGTGAGAGAAACCCTTCATAGAGCTTTGCTTTTAGCAGCCTGGACTCTTCCAGAGTAAAATCCCTAATTCTGCAGAGCCACACTCAGCCACCCAGAAGGGTCCCATTAAAGAGTGTCTCCCACTTGCAGAACTGTGAGGTATGAAAGAATGTTCCCCCCAGGTGACTTCTTTCCTTGCCTGGGTTGGAAGAAGCAGTGGTTCTTGACACTAGAAAGCGTAGACCAGTAACCCCAGTCTCTGGGAAAAGGGAAAAGGGGCAGCACTCCCATCTGCACTGGGCAGTCCCCAGAGCACCCAGGGTTTGTTCTGTTCAGTGCTGTGTACCCAGCACATAATGTGCATCTTTACCCATACTGCACCCTCGCACACAGCCTTCCTCCCCTTGACCGCTAGCCCAACTTCCTGCCAGAAAGTTCAGAAGAGACTCAACATATTAACTCTCTGAAAGGAGCAACCACATTACTTCCCTAACAGGCACAAGACCAGAATTACACTATTTCAAGCCTCAGTTAAATAGAAGAAAAGAAGAGCAGGTCCTTCTAAAGACGTGTGGACCTAACATCCCCTTGCCCCGTTTGTAAGCTTGATGCAGTCATCAGGATAAATGGGCTCAGTGAGCTGTGCCGGCTGGAGGTACGGCTTGTTCTCAGGATCTGGGAGCCAGGCTTAGCCAAGTTCTGTGTCCCCAAGACCACGGTGGGAAGCCGATGGAAGCTGGAGTCCTCTTCTCAGGAAAATGAATCTCTGTGCGTACGTGGACTTGTATTTCATTTCATGGGAAGTCTATCCATGAATGTTCAGTTGAGAGCCTAGGGTTCTAGCTTGTGGTCCATCTGGCCAGCATTCTTTGATATTCCTGACCATGATTCTAGGTGGAGAACGTAGTCTCCTGTCTGGCTGAGAACCACCCAAGGGTGGTCCCTGGATGAGCCTCCGGAGGGCTCAGGGATGTCACTCAGACATGGCCAAATTGGCAGCCCAACACAGAGGCCTCTGGTAGACTCTGGGATGACAAGAAACTTGGTCCTGCACTTATCCTTCGATTCCGACAGCTCTTCTCTGGGGTTTTGTTAAGTGGGGCAGAGTTTTCTTTCGGGCAAGAAGATGCCACTGATCTGGCCTGAATGTTGCTTGTCACTGGAACTCCTTGGCCTGGGGCCCTGGCTGCCTCTTTGTGCAACAGCTCGCGTCTCTCCTCTGTTCACCGGTTGCATACTAGTCACAGACCAGTACCACATGCACAGAGAGACCACGGGTTGGATGGGGAGAAACAATTAAGGGTCATTTGCTCCCAGTGTCACATAACATTAGCTTCTCCTTTGGAGTCCACATTCTTTTAATTAGAGTCATTTAAGCTCCAATTTTCAGAATGTGATACCCTGCAGATGGGTCATTCCAAGATCATCACCCATTGTGCTTTTTTCCAGGGTCTGAACACTACATTATGACTTTTTAAATGCTGTCGTTATTGATGGTGCTGCTCTCCTCCCCTTTGTTTCTCATGATCCCTGAAAAAACCTGTCATTGTCCTATGACAACAGCTGCACAGAACTGCCATGAACACTTCCTGGGCCATGGCGGTGTTGCTAAATGGAACCCAAGATCAGGAGTGGAAATGGGTGAAACTACGCGGAGTCTGGGTCTAGGCCTGGCTGAACCACCAATGAGTCAGGTGATTCTGTGGAAACCATTCCCCTCCCGGGCCTCACTGTCTTCATCTATAAGGAAGGATGTCGGTGCTGGCTAGGTGCTAAGTTTCTGCCTGCCACTCTCCACGTTCTGGCATTCTGTGACTCCGGCTAATTCGAGCTTATCATAACCCGGTCTCTCCCAAAGTTGTCATTAAGATGAGAAGTTTGCAGGTGGGTGAAATGAAGCATAGAAGCTGGAAGACTAGAACCAAGAACACTGACTCCTAGGCTTCTGCTTCCATACCAAGTCACCCTGATTCTGAGAGAGCTGAACTCAAGAAGAACCTTCTCATGACCAGTGCTGGGTTGGAATTTGAGAACTCCATTTGGATCCTCACTGCTTTTTAGAGTGAACTGAAGCACTGGGGGAGAAAACTCACTTAGGAGACCAACAGTGGCAGAAAAACTGGTTTTCTCGTGTGTTGGGGGCATTGAGAGAAAACATTGCTGTCACTTGGTAGCTAAAATGTGACTCTAGGTGGCCAAGCCTTCACTTGAGTGGCTCCCAGTGGCCCCCATCATAAGCCTACAGATGAGCCCTGGGTCAGAAATGAAAGGTCACATGTTCCCAATGGAGAGGACATTGAGTGACGAGACATAGGTAGCATCGTTTCAAGCCATCAGTTCGAATTTCCCCTTGAAATGTAGAGGCCTCAACAGTGGAGGTGAGGGTTCTGAATCTCCAAGGGTGAAGGCGTGGATGGTGTTCAAGGGTAAACTCGCGCTGTACCCACCTCGTCTGGCCAAATTTTAGTTCACCAAGATGTTTGGAGGGTCCCGAAAAGAAAAGAGCCAGAAATTCTGCAGTAGACCAAGTGGTAGAAGGAAATTCAGTGAAGAGATGAGTCCCTAGGGGCTTGGGGATTTTCCAAAGCTCAAGAATTTAACCAGGCAGATTCACAGGCAAGGGATGACATGACCTGCAGGCTGAGGGGTTCAGAGAATTAAGCTGGGAGCAGTTTGCTCCTTTTGAAGCAGAGTCTGGGCAGGGGGCAGGAGGTGTGGAACAGTACAGCCAGCCTACACTGACAAGAGAAATGGGAGCCCCTATGCTCCTGAGGGTCATTCAAAAGTCTGGCTCTTCCTATGAAACAATGATGAGAACAACGATAGCGTTTGATACCAGATAAGGCAGCAAGGAAGAAAAGGTAGTGAAACACCATCACAGAGAAAACCCTCTAGTTTTGAACAGAAACTGGGCAGAAAAAGCGGAAGAAGAGAAAAATAAAACAAAAAGAAGGAAGGCACCAGCAGGAAGAGAAATCAGGGCTACAGCTGTCAGGCAAAGAAAGCCAGGCCATGTCTTCAGGAAGCAGAGTCATGGAGAGGTCAGGGGTCGGTTGCTCACTCAACAGTAACTGGGGGGAGCCTCTGAGATGCCAGCATCGTGCTGGCTTCTAGAACTCCGCCAGCGAGCAACACTGACGTGGTGCAGGCTCAGAGGGGGTTTACGGCCTAGTAACTGGGTCAGAGGCACCATCCTGCAACCGGCGGGTTCCACCCTGGGGCTCCATGCCATGGTGGGTGGAAAGCAGGGAGAAGCATGACTCAGTAGCCTTCCCATTCTAAAAAGCGTCATCGTCATCAAGAAGAAAGGGATCTGAGAAGAAATTGAGGCTGGGGATAGAAATAGTGGGGATCGCCAAGAAGACGGTGCCTGAGTGAGAAGGTTTGGACAGAGAAGCAGATGGAGGGATGAGGGAACCCTGCTGGGGACCAGACAGCAGCAACTCTTTTCCAGCTCAATCTCCCTGTCCTAGGGGAGTAAAAATGAAAGGCGGAAAGAGATCGAAGGATGTGAATAAGGAGGGAAACAGCCCTTGCTGGCTTTTCTCACCTTTTTGGAAAGTTCCTGAAGGACGGCGGACAGTTATGAGTGCCTCTGCTCATACCTACGAGCAGCTGCTGAAGGAGAACTTCCCCCCCACCCAAGGGAGAAGGAACACACCAGTAGGAGAAATGAATCCCACGACCGGCCCCTGTGGGATTGTCAGATTGGGAATGGGCAGATCGTGCTAGGTTTCGACACATCTAGGTGCTGTCACACGCTTAATGGGATAAATTAAAAGGGGGTCATCGATGAAGGCCTGTGGTCCAGAAGAATCTCTCGATTAGTCTGAAAAGCCAACATCTAGAGATTTGCTTGCATTACCCAAGACAATATCCCTGGAACATTAAAGCTGGAGATCATCTGACATTCCAATCTTGGTGTAAATTCATTTTAACCATCTCCCTGTCTCACCCAATACCCTAGCTGCAGGGAGGAGATGGTGTTTTGAGCACATAGACTGGGAAACCCGTATTTACCTCTTAAACTATGGACACAGCAGGAAGGCCAGTGTATAGAGAACCCTAGAGCCCGGCTCTGGGTCAGCCAGACCTGGAATTCGAGGGGGCTCAAGGGAAGGAAGAGAATTCTTGAGATTCATGAATGCAAAACTGGGCTCTGTGAGGACAGTGTCCTTGAAGAGATTGTGGGAAATTCCAGGGTTCCCAAATCACTTTATTAGCACTCGCATTCATAATTCATACTTCATATATATATATATATATATGTATTTTTTTTTTTTTTTTGCAATCCCCTGCCTACCTGATGTACAGAATGGTGAGCTCCCCAGACAGGGTATGCCAGGCTCATATTCTCATTAAGCCCAGGCCAAGGCGTGCCTTTGTGAAGCAGGTTCCCTTAATCTTGTAGCTGTCACTATTAGAAAGAAATAGTGGACAATATATAGGTGTCATAATGTAAGATGATTTTTTTTCTAGAACTGACCATATTCACACTAAACCACCAGTCATGTTGGCATTGGCCACTTTCTCCACCTCTCAAATGAAGTTTGAAAAAGCATCTTTCCAATTTCTCTTCCACCAACTGTGCACTTCATCACTCCCCATACACCATCTTCCTTCTCAAGAGATGTGTTATTCCAGTATATTTTGATATTCCATGACGAAACATAGATCCTAAAGTCCAACTGGCCAATTTCACATCCAAGCTCTACCAGTAATTAGTTATCTGCCTGAGTGACCTGAACTGAGTTATTCAACCCCATTAAACCACAGTTTCTTCCTTGTCTAAAGTAGGGATATTGATAAGAGTCCCATAATTCTTAATGTTACTAATGGTGATTAAATTGTATTTAAAGCATTTTACTGCAAACCAGGCACTCAATATGAGTAAGTTCCATTAACATTACAGGAAAACATTAAGTGGTTTGGAGTTAAAGAATAATACTTTCTCACGTAACAGCAATCATCTGTATGTGTGTGTGTGTTTCAGAGGCAATAAATGTTCCCATCCACCACCGTACCATTTTGTCTTCTTTGGTTCTATAATGTTTGAGTTCACGTTCACTTGTATTTGTCAAATACCCTGCTGAGTTTCAGGGCAGTGTTCACCAGAGTGGATCTTAAGCACACCCAGCAGTTTGTCATGACTCTGATGGGTCTGTCGAGCAGAGAGAAAAAGAAAGATGTGAAATCAAGACCTTAGGTTGATGCAAAAGAAAAAAGTGGTGCAGAGAATAAAGAACGCTGTGAGTTCTGTATGCCTTTATCCATCACCATGGCAGTGGGATTATCCCTCACTGTAGCGATCAAGTTTGTGACAACTTTTTAATCATTGTTTTTTTTTAAATTTGAAAACTCGGTAATTAAATAAGATAATCCCTAAGATTGTTCGTGCTTTAGGGTTCCATTGTTTTGTCATTCTGCTACCAAGATCTAGGTGACAGCTACTGTATAAGATGTAAAGAGGTCTGAAACTTGACTCCCCTCCCCCCCTCTGTAAATTAATGGATAAGACTTGAGCAGGTAAAGAGGATGGGAAAGAACATTTTAGACATCAAGACCCAACTTGAGAGGACCAAAAAATGATCCATGATGGGTCAAGTTGGTAGTGAGTCTGGTTAGAGTAAAAGTATTAATGCTAGAAAGCTAGCTTACATTGGGTACTGTGAAGGATCCTCAATGTCAAGTGCCGGACAAGCATTTGGCAGCCCTTGGCGCATGTTGAGCAGGGGAGTATACTAGAACATCAAAAGGCATCATCAACAATAATCGTCATCATTTCGGCATAATAGAAAATCGCTGGCTGAAAGTTGGCAAGGCCAATACTTTGTGAATTTTGGATTCTCATTAAAAAATACAATTCCCATGTTCGGGAGAGAAGGGATTCGTAATAACTTAGGCTGTGTCTATGTAACCCCACATCAAAGAACAAAGGGAATATTTAGGTAACCCCATTTTAATATGGCTTATTTTAATGGATTCCAACTTGTTTCTATTTTTTTAATTTTTTTAAAGATTTTATTTTTATTTTTTTATTTGAGAGAGAGACAAAGATAGTGACAGAGAGCACAAGTGAGACGAGTGAGCATGAGCGGGGAGGAGAGGGAGAAGCAGGCTCCCCGCCGAGCAGGGAGCCTGATGCGGGGCTCGATCCCAGGACCCCCGGATCATGACCTGAGCTGAAGGCAAACGCTTAACTGACAGGCACTCCCCAACTTGTTTTTAAATGCAGTCAAAACAATTCGCATATGTGGACTCAGCCTAAATTTCATTTTTTTATTACTTAAAGCTTCATCGCAGCCATCAAGCGATGTTGATGAGAACTGGTACAAACCCACCCAGTGGGTCTGGCTCCCATAATAGATATTGCACATATGAACCAGGTGAGAACAGCCTCGGAGGATATTACACGTAGGGGCTAGCCAGTCAGATGTGAGAAACGCAGACGCATTCGGAATCACATGAAACATTTGAGAGACGTACAAATAAGTGTGTTGGTTTGTTTGCTTGTTTTCCTAGCCAGTTGGCCTGTTGGCTTGCAAATAATATGTACAAATCTGTGTTTTCTTCCAGGGTCTTTCTTCCCTGATTTCAAGCCCTCAGAAACAGTTTTTAAAATAGCATTTTGGCTCGGATACCTAAACAGCTGCATCAACCCCATTATATACCCGTGCTCCAGTCAAGAGTTTAAAAAGGCCTTCCAGAATGTCTTGAGAATCCAGTGTCTCCGCAGAAAGCAGTCTAAACATACCCCAGGCTATACCCTGCACCCTCCCAGCCACGCCGTGGAGGGGCAGCACAAGGACCTGGTGCGCATCCCAGTGGGATCAGGAGAGACCTTCTATAAGATCTCCAAGACGGATGGGGTCTGTGAATGGAAATTTTTCTCTTCAGTGCCCCGTGCATCTGCCAGGAGTACAGTGTCCAAAGACCAGTCAGCCTGCACCACAGCCCGGGTGAGAAGTAAAAGCTTTTTGCAGGTGTACTGCTGTGTGGGGCCCTCGACCCCCAGCCATGGAGAGACCCACCAAGTTCCAACCATTAAGATCCACACCATCTCCCTCAGTGAAAATGGGGAGGAAGTCTAGAGGACAGGAAAGATCAGAAGGAAGGGGGTTGGGGGGGAAAGAATGATCTTAGGCACCCACCCCACTTCCTACTTGGAAGGCCAGTTCACTCTTCCTGAATGACAAGACAAGACCCGGGGCCGGGGACCATCTGGGAATAGGGTGGGGGGAAGAGACCCGACTCTGGGGCAGTGGGTAGGGCTCAGGGAAGAAGGAGGATATCACGCAACCATCCGGCTGCAAATGATGATAAACAGCATTTCCTTGAGGCTAATGCTCTCGCAGTCATCCTCTGAGGCCGCTTTCCACGTCTGGCCCTTGCAACGAAAAACACCATGGGAAACAGAATGTCATACACAATCCAAAAGACTATAAATATAAGGTTATGATTTCATCATGAATATTTTGAGCACACACTCTAAGTTTGGAGCTATTTCTTGATGGAGTGAGGGGATTTTATTTTCAGGCTAAACTTACTGACAGCCACGTTGGATATTTACGAGGAGAGGGCCTGGAGAGGAAGAGCCTTAAGATGGTGGCCAGTATCCAGGCACATTATTTTTAGAGCACGTTTTAAACTCCACCATTTCTGACCATATCCAGTTTCTTAACTTGGGTGCAACTTGACAGTGAGATCTACCTTTTGCTGCCATTTCACCAGCTCCTGCTCCCGATTCCCTAAAGATGAGGGTGAGGGGCCCTCATGACGCGTCGGAACTCGTGGAGGCTCCTCTATGCTTGGGTCTAGACAGTCGGGGAAAAGATGGCTTTTCCTGATGGGAGACAGGAGGGGTGAGGGTCGTTTTTTTTTTTTTTCAACTTTCCTGCTGCAGAAAAAATTCCAGTAAGCGGTTCCAAGATCAAATGGAGGAAGGCTTCTTGTGAAACATATTTAAAGATCTAGGGTTTGGGGTGGGGTGGGGCGGGTGCTAATTTCATGCTAAGAGGCTGCAGACTTCGTGCACAGCTGTTTCGATGTGGCCTACAAAGGCTTTTCTTGGCAAATCGCTTACCTTTTCCAGAACACCAGTATGAAAATCCAGAGCTTATAGTATTTTGGAAGGCGCCTCCGGACTTCCATTTTTCCTCCGCGGCTTCGCCCACTGCCTAAGGAATGAGGTTCAAAGCCCTGAATGCACAGGTAGCATGGTGGAATGAGCCTTAGGATCCAGGTATATCCTTCCCGAACTTTGAGAGATACACATGCTTAGCTTGGGAGGATACCGACTGGTCACCAGAAAATCGTCTAAAGCCGGAATTTGCAAATAGTTTTCGACAGAAGCCCATTTATTCTGGTGAAAGATCCAGGAGCCCGTTCACTTCATCTATTCCCACTTTCTATGGGAACTTGGGGAACGCGCTGCTTTTGCTTTCTGTATACCAAATTCTGGCTAACCTTAATAACTCGGTATATGACTAAAGAGGAAGAGGATTATCGTATGTAAAGAATTAAAATATTTTTCACATCCCACAATAAGAATTTAAAATAAGATTTATGGTTTGGGCATAATTCCTGGCCAGAATCACTGATCGAAAACTGCTGACTGACCATTTCTGTTAGCCTCTTCCCCCTATTGGAGTAATTTCCTCTAAGAATTTCAAAGTTGATTATGGCCCCTATTTAGCCTTCACAGCCAAGGTAGGGGCCCATTATCTTTTCTTCTTCCCATGCAGCAAAATGAAAATTTCTTCAAGTGCTTCTTTAAGGCTATTATCTTTGCACACTGCCATGGGGGCGGGGAGGGGGTATGTTTGCATGTGGATTTGAGGCTGTTGTCAGTCGTGCTTGGCTATTGAATATTTTGCTTTTTCAGCCTTTTCTGGGGAATGTCTTCTTGCTGACCAGACAGGCGCCATGCCTTGTGCTTATGATTCTGGCTTCAGATATTGGCCGGATTTTTAGATTCTTCTGGTCTGTCCGCATGTCCCATAACAGCTCTACCAGATGTGAGTGTCCTATTATGGACGTAAGCATCAGGGAAGGACTCGAGTATGTGAACTGCGCTTGTCTTCTGCCTTGATAGGAAAGATAAGTTACATTGTCGAGAAGAGCTTCTTTCGGGATCTGAATTTTAAAAACCCCTTTTGTCAGGCTTCCCTTCACAGGAAGGGCATCCCCACGAAAAGAATGGTAATAGTTTTGCTTCCATAAAATATGGCTCCCTTTAAACTCATTCCCAGACAAATTTAAGTTTTAGATTTTAGAAAGCTAAGGATTACCAGAAAGCTAGCACCGAAGCCACTTCTAATCAAAATAAACAACTAGGAAATCGTTTGGTCATCAGATAAAACCATGTCAATTGTATTCATGTGAAACGGTCCATAAAGAATTATCTGCTACACTCTTCACCAACCCCAGTCCCTCCAGGGAGGCAAACTTTAACATTTATTTCCTTTCCCATAACGTTCTATTAGGTATAAATACACCAATTTTACAAGAAATTGATAATGTCACCCAAGACTTAGTCAAAGTGGGATAAACAATACTCGAGTTATTTTTTACCCATCCACAAAAATCTCTGTACCTTTTGAGCATGCCAAAAACTCTAAAATTGTCACAGTTAAACAAATGATTGTCATATTTATACTCACATGTTTACTGCTTCTATTTGGAGTTTGAAGAATTTACCCAGAGCAACAGTGGTCACAATGTTTTCTCTAATGTGTTATAAAAAGCAGTTGCTTTGAGACTATCGAAACTTCGCAAAAAAAATCAACTTGACGTTATGGGATAGGCCAAACTTGAGTTTCTTCTGCAGTTCGAACTGCATGCCTTCAGGGAGACCCTGAAGCTCTCTACTTGAACATTTCCCCAGGCTATTGCCAGGATTTCAGGAAAGCATTTTGCTTATCACTTTTCTTCCACTTGCCTTTACTCCTGTCTTGTCCAAGACCGTTCTGCTTGCCATCACTTTGTGGGTGCCAACATGAAGGCTTCAAACTCTCACTACTCACCTGGATTTGTCCAGCCATGGTGGACAAGTGATATTTGGCTAAATAAATATATTCGTAAGGTTTTCTTTTGTTAGGTTCTTCTGTGCACCAGGCATCGGCAGGACCTTTTATACCCCATTGGCTCTAAACCTCGTAGCAATTTCACCTTTCTATTTCAAAGGTAAAAATCTGATAGTTGGGAGTAATGAAGGACTCGCCTTAGGCCAGTGAGGAACCATGACTCAGTCCTGGATCTGCCTAACACTAAAGTCTACACGTTTTTCCCGTGCCTCTGCCTCCTAAATAGTTGGGGGGGGAGGGATGTTCCCCAGTTTGGATTGGGGATGCTGAGGATAGGAAGCCTTGCAGCATTTTAACATTTTGTTTCTCGGGGATCTGCCTTCCAATCAACCTCCATACATATGCTGCCAAACTCCAGCCTAGCCAAATCCCCAAAACAGATCAGAATCAGAAGGGTTTGGTGCCTACAAGTCTACCTTTCAGACTGCACCATTTTTTAGAGGATAATGACATGGAAAGTTATTCAGGTCTTGCAAGAAAGACAAATTCTATCAAACTGGGAGCAGATGGGCATATAAGAGAATGCAGAAGAGGCTGCATTGGCCTAGAATGTTAAAACCCAGTTGTGGATATGAAACACGTTGCATAGGATGTTAGAGTTACTGACTACCAATCAGAGTTAATTGGCACACTTTCAGGAAGTATATCCCTTTTTAAAATAAATAATAAATGCAACATCACTGTCCCCGGTACTCCAACATTATTTTTTTATTTGAGTTGGAGAGAGAGAGAGAGAAGGAATTATAGATATTTCCCCAGGAATTACACCAAGCCCAGATAGCATGTCAAACGTGAATTTCATGTGTGTCCCCGTAGGGGAATGGCTCACAATGCTGATCCCCAGGTAGCCAGAGACGTAGGCCATCTTGGGAAAGGAAGAACCAGTTGGCAGCCATGGCTGTGGATTAGCCGGCGTCCACTTGTTCTTGGATTCCTTTTTGCAAGTGAGAGCTTTATGCCCTGAGTATCTCGGATTGCCTCGGCCCCTCAAACTGAACCCATCATGCAGAACTTCTGGCCCCAGAGGTCCCATGGCCACCGCCTGGGAGCGAGAAGGTTTTAGGAACTTTTTGCTTGGGCAGGTAATGATTCGCTCTTTGATCACACCTACTTTATCCGAGCTTGACAAACATTCTCATTTGCTTCTGGGGTTGGTTCTGCACAGGTCCTCTTGCCAAAAGAGATGCTGCCTCTGCGTATGAGTACTTGTTGACTTAATTAAGGAAAGAGCTCTGCGCGTCAGCAAAGGGAGAAGGGAGCCCAAGCCCGTGGAAGGTAAACTCTGCAAGCAAAAATAGGGTGACCGAAAAGAAGGCAATGGTGACTAGTAGGAAGGCATCAGAGGGGTGCTCACTGTTGCTCTGATTTCTTTTTATGCTACTAGGACTTTTAACCCTGAAACCACCTGCACACAGCTCCGGTCCAGCCTGGTTGGAACACCATTGCCACCTGCTCCTTGTCTACCCACTGTGCCGGGGAGCAGGGCTCAGCCCAGGCTGCTGCGGGGTCCACCGTCTTCAAAAAACAATGACAACAGTGGCCTCCTGGCCCTCCAAAGTCCCCACAAGCTGAGTGAATGGAGATGACTCTGGGGGCCCGGGCTGGCAAAAGCAAATTAGGATTTCGGCAGAGGACACCAGGCCCCTTGCCCCTGTTCCCATCAGCATGGCCTCACTCGTGCCCCCCACCCCAGATCCAGATGTCATGGGGGCTGAGGATGGAGCTCATCTGCTCTGTGCAGGAAAATATTATTTCTTCTCTGCTACCGCAACATGGATTCCTGAGTCTCCCGGCTAGAAGGAAGGGTATGGCGGTGGGCAGGGGGCGGTGTTGAGGAGGAAGGAGAAGATTTACCCTGGACATCGCTCAAAGCAGGATGCGCGGTTTCCTAACACTTTGCTGCAACTGACAAGCAAGGAACTGCCCTGAAGCTGCTTGCTGTTTCATTTCCAAACACAAAATGATTGTTTTTCCCTGTGGCTCGGGAGTCTTTACAGCACTTTCCCTCTATATTCCAGTCAACAGAGCCACATTATAAGCTGGAAATGATTAGAGCTAAGCTATGAGAAATACAGACTTAATTAGGTGAGAAGAAAAATCTAAGAGCAAGTTCATACTGTATTTGTAGGAAAAAAAAAATAATGAAGGCGCCAACCTATTAAGAAGCCCAAGTAGGGGAGGTACCTTCAGATGCAATAGAAAAGAAGCTAAGACAGGATGTCCCAACATGAGCTTAGTATGTCCTCCCATTTGTGTAACACTTTGCACTTGGCCAAGTAATTTCGCCTATCTCAGGTCTTTCCTGTGAGGGACAAAGCTAAGGAAGGGTGTATTATCTATTCTTAATATCTGAAGAAACATAGAGACTTAAGGAGGATGCTTCAGATAGCCCCAAATCCAGCCTCTGACTCCGTTTTCCGTGACGCCCTCGGTATCCCCAGGGTCCACTGTGTTTCTCAAGACCGTGAATTTCCTATGTCACTCATTCATCTCTGATCCATATTTTCGGCTCCATTGGCACCTTCTCTGCTATTACATCCCTGCCGGAGGCTGGGCGATGCCAGATTGTTCAGAGTGCGTATTTGTCTATGCTTTTCTCATTGGCTAAAGGACTAGCAGATGTGATTCTGTTCTTTCTCCCTAGTTAGGCAGCACCAGACCTAAGGAAGCAAGCAGGGCAGGGGGCTCTTGGCTTGCTCAGCAGGGTGACGGGTAAGGCAAAGCCAGCAGGGATTAACACCTTAAGGACCTCAGGAATGCAAAGGTTGCAAAGGAAGTTTCAGTGAGCCTGAGGGTTGTTGTTATACCCCTTCATCATAGTGAGCAAGCTGCTCGCTTCCTCTCCTGCACCAGACACTGCATTGGGCACAAAAAATGCAAAGAGGCACAGACAGTCCCCAGCTCGTGAGCTGGGTGGGTACCAAGTTCATCTCTTGCAAGTCAAAAACGCGTTTTTCTAAGAAGCATTGTTACCGATGGGGGAGGGGAAGGGTGTTCCCAGACCAACTAAAAAAAATAAAAATCTATTTAATGTACACCTGGGGTTGGCAAATTTTTCTGTAAATGGCTAGATAGTAAATATTTGAGGCATTGTGGGCCATACGCTCTCTGTCACACATTCTTTTTTGGTTTTTGCTTTTTTTTGGACAGCCCGCTAAAAATGTAGAATCCATTCTTAGTTCACAAGCCATAGCAAAAAACAAAAAACAAAAACAAAACAACCCATGGGCCCTAATTTGCCATCCTTGATCTGTGCCATCTCTAGCTTATGGAATAGGAATAATAACAATGCTAAACAGTGGATTTGGGTGTTCAGCTTAAAAGCATCTTTTTTTTAAGTATGCCATTGACCCAGCTCCACTTGACCAAATTAATATTTCCAACCTGCATGATTTGTTAGATGAAGGGACAAGTTCATACTGCGGTGGGGGTGGGGGGCTGCTCCATATAACCCGCTCACCCAAAAGACATACTCTAGTACAACATTGTAACTTTCTACCCAGGCATCGGGACAAGAGGGAAGCACCCACCACCCCTTCCCACTGCTGGGTTCTGTAAAACAGGCAGGCTGCAGAAGCCCAGGGAGTCCATGGTGTGGGGGTGGGATCTTTCAGCTTTTCATCCCACTGAAAGTCTCCCGGCACAATCCAGCTGACTCCATGAGTAGCAACAACCAGGGGGTGCCATTTGACCACAGCCGATGTGAAATCCCTCCCAGAGCACTGGAGCCTGTTGAAATGGGGATCCCTAGAGGCTTTGGGGGTCACACTTGGCTTCTTGGGAAGGCTTTCTGACCACAGCACCTTGCACCAGGACATCTGAGGGCCCACCCTGGGGATCACCAAGAAGCGGGGTACAGAAAGGGGTGCTGGAGGGGAGAGACATCTTCCAAACACAAATACTAGCTTCTAGCAGGACTTCTCTTCCCTTTCTTCCTCATCCTTTTCCTCCTTCTTTCCTTGGTTTTCATTTTTAAGTCTGAAATCACCTAACTAGACTCAAAATGGTGCTGCCATGGGGAAATATTCAGTCCTTCCCTGTGATGATGAAGCCATGTTTCTCGAGGCTGGCATGTTATTGGAGGGACTTCCTTCCCTGTCCCCATCCCCTCTCCAGTCCTGATGGGGCAGTGAGGGGGAGGCACACGCTGTCCGTTGGAAACAAGGGGTACAGTTCCTGTGGCCTAGGCCAAGGTCCACAGTGTTGAGAGATGCAGGGCGGGGGGTAGGGAATGGGAATGGGGGCAGAACTGATGAGGAAGAACCTGGAGATAGCTATAATACTATCAGGAATATATCTAATAATGGAATAATATCAAAAATATCAGTACTAACAGCAGCGCCTATGTTGGGCACAGAAAAGAAGGCCTCTGGGCTGACGCTATGTGGCAGCCTCCCTTCCCTTCCCCGTCCCCTTCCGTCTCGACCCTGACCCTCTCTCCTTTCGTCTCCTTTCCTTAACCCTGCCTCTCTCTCCATGATTCCACCCTCTACTTTTTTCAAACTGATAAGCAATGAATGATGGGGAAGGAACCCTTGCCCCACAGGGTGCCCATGCCCATGGCATACAGTGCTCCATGCATTGCCCTGGGTGACAAGGGGGACCTCCCTCAGCTTCTCTGTCCCCTCCCCAGGTCAGGCCTGACACTGCAAGCTGGTGTCCCTGAGGCCTTGGGGAGCCCCGGGCCAGAGATGGGTGCCCCAGGGGAAGCCCATTCAAGGCCCCTCCACAAAGACTTGTATCTGG
Source organism: Mirounga leonina (assembly GCF_011800145.1). Taxonomy (NCBI): domain Eukaryota; kingdom Metazoa; phylum Chordata; class Mammalia; order Carnivora; family Phocidae; genus Mirounga; species Mirounga leonina. The sequence goes on along the minus strand of NW_023270454.1, from coordinate 6,796,149 downwards.
GCCACCATTGCTATCTTTCTCGGCTTATACTATTAGTTCCATGTTAAGGGTACAAGCACAACGTGCTGGTGGTCAAGCGTGGTTCCCTGTTATTTCTGTCCCCACCCACAGGTGAGCACCTCTTTTACCAGCTGCCCCCTCTCACTTTGACATTTCTGAAGTCTTTACCGAGCCCTACAATGTCACCTTCTCTTTCTCTCCTGCATCATTGGTCTCTTGCCTCTGTGTGCCTTCACCTTTCACTCTCCCTCTTAGCCCTTAGGGCCTTCAAGACCGCGATGAATCCCAAAGCAAACTTGGTTTCATGTTAGCATTAAGCAAGTTAAGCAATTAAGCAATGATTGCTCCCTCGGAAGGCACACCCTGCGCAAAACTCAGCAGAACTCAGCTGGGTGAAAGGTGCCCCTTCTCATCTAGCGCTCCCACTGCCTGTCCCCATCCCCACCAGCTCCTCTGCCCCGGGAACTTGTTCATAGACTCTCTCTATTCTCTCATCATAACTTTGTGCCAGGAACCTTTCTCCCCTATGCAGAGGGTCCTCTCCTACCCAATGTGCTCCTGCTTTCGCTGGCAAAGCACCCCCTGGGGTAGGCTGCCGGGGCCGTCATAGCAGAATACCCCAGACTGGGGGCTTCAACACAGACATTTATTCTTTCGCAGTTCTGGAAGCTGGATGTCTGAAATCAAGGGTCTGCAGGGCTGTCTCTTCTGGAGCCTCTCTCCTTGCCCTGTGGCGGGGGCTGCCTTCTTCGAGTGTCTGCCCATCACCTTCGCTCTGTGTGTCTGCGTCCTAATCTCCTCTTTCTCTAAGGACACAGCCAGATTGCATCAGGGCCCACCCCACTGACCTCATTTAACCTTAACGGCCTCTTTAAAGAACGTTTCTCCAAACACAGTCTCATTCTGAAATCCTGGGGATTAGGACCTCAACATACGAAATTGGGGTTGGGGGGGACAGTTTAACCCATAAAACTTTCTCCCCACGCTCTCCTTTCTGCCTGCAAAGTCTTATCCACAATTCTTTCCCCAACTCAAATGTTCAAATTCAGCCCTTCCTGCCCATTCTCTCTGAGTCCCTATAACAATTGTCTCTAAATTGCATTTGACAAGTAATTGTGCACCCTATTTGTTATCCATCTGTTGCTTTTTTAAAATCTATAGTTTTGGGACGCCTGGGTGGCTCAGTCGGTTAAGCGTCTGCCTTTGGCTCAGGTCATGATCCCAGGGTCCTGGGATCGAGTCCCGCATCGGGCTCCCTGCTCCGCGGGGAGCCTGCTTCTCTCTCTGCCTCTGTCTCTCTGTCTCTCATGAATGAATAAATAAAATCTTTAAAAAAAATAAAATAAAATCTATAGTTTTTTCACCTTAAAATGTACTTTACACCGCACCTATATAGGTTTTGTCTTTCAACCAGATTAAAACTCCTGGAGAGTGGGACCTGTCATGTCACTCTGTATGCCCAGAGCAGTACTCAGCCCCTGAGGGATCCTATCTAAGGACCAGGGCCCCTCCTGAGCAAGCAAGCAGGGAGGAGACAAAGAGGGACAAGGGACCAGAGCCAAGCGCTAGTTCAGGCAGGGGCTGGGAGACCAGGTCCACAGGGCCTTGGAAATACCAGCTGACTCACCAGGAAGGCTCAGGTAATAGGGCTTCTGAACAGTTAGTGAGATTCTAATCAGGGGTGGAGAGCACAGCAGTAGGGAATCCCATGTTAGCTGCCATCTTGAGTCAGGGCAGGCACCGAATCCCCCAGGAGACCTCTGCAACCAGAAAAGCAGACCCCCATCAGTGAATGGGCCAGACCCTAGACCCTGAGAGCAAGGTGAGATGCAGTAAGATGGGGTGAAGAACCAACAACAGAACCCAGTCCCAGGAAATGGGTCACTGAGGAGCATGCCATAGGCTGTGATCCCCACTGGGCCCCAATCCTGGCAATGGGGGAGTTAATGCTGTTTCAGGGACGTCCTCCCCACATCAGGAGCAGCATGGAAAATGGGTGCCAATGAGCCTTCAGGTAGCTTTCCTTCCACCCTGTCTCACAGCTCAGAAAGAGTAGAGGAAAGGAAGTGACACTGACTTGATTGGATATGAGGATGTAGATAGCCATTCCCTGCTAAAAGGCTTTCTAAGTCTGACCTTCTGCAGACCATCTCCCACTATTCCTGCCCCAGCCCTCAGTGACTCTAGCGTAGGGTCTTAGCCCCCGCTGCCCCGGCCTCTTGGGTGCTGCTGCCCGTTCCGTGTGGTTTTAGAGGGTCTTGGCCTGGTGACCTTGCTTCTCTTGAGAAATTCAGTTCCATTTCTGTTTCATCAACCCCACCTAAGCCTTTTATTGTAGACAAATTGATCGCTGGCAGGGTGCTGCCCTGACAGTCATGGAGTGATGCCTTCTGCCTGGTCCCTGCTGAGACGCAAAGAGCATTAATCCTCATTTGGAGGGATCGGGACTGCTCTAAGTGCATAGCATCGACTGTCGCGCTTTCTGGGCAAGGCACGGTGCCACTTTGGTTTCCTGTGCCCCTGCCCCCTCCCTGGGGCACTGCTCAAATTGGAAGTGTCTCTGGCCCCACAATATCCATCACAATGGAACAGCCTTGTTGGCTAAGAGTTTGTGCTTCACCAGCTTCCATCCCATCTAGAAATTACAGGAGGAAAAATCAAATGAAAAGCCAGCACCTACCAAAGTAGTGAGTGTATTTCAGCCAAAACCATCCAAAAACAGGTTTGATTGAGTATAGCAATGGGTTATTGATTTATCCACTAAAAAAAAGAAAAAACTTGTCTTTCTTCCCCAGTCTGGTCCCCGTTCCTTTTGTCCCAGCCTTATCTTCATAATGAAAAGGTTTCAGGGTGCCTGGGTGGCTCAGTTGGTTAAGCGACTGCCTTCAGCTCAGGTCATGATCCTGGAGTCCCGGGATCGAGTCCCACATCGGGCTCCCTGCTCAGCAGGGGGTCTGCTTCTCCCTCTGACCCTCTTCCCTCTTGTGCTCTCTGTCTCTCATTCTCTCTCTCAAATAAATAAATAAAAATCTTTAAAAAAAAAAAGAAAAAGAAAAGGTTTCAGCTCTGCAGCTTGGCTAATTGAAGTCTCAAGGGTTGGAAAGCCTTTGGCTCATTAATCAAAAGCTAAGGGAGCGTCAGGATAAATGCTTTGCCATCCACAGCACCTCCCCCACCCAGCCCCTGTGAACTGGCAGAGGTGACAGTCCTTGTAAAGGGCAGGGGAAGAGGGAGCATTGATGAATAGGTAGGTGGATGAGCTGCTTTAATCAAAAATAAGGATACCCAAATGTCATCTGACAAGAAGGCTGTTAAAAAAACTAAGGTGATGAGGGCACCTGGGTGGCTCAGTTGGTTAAGCGACTGCCTTCGGCTCAGGTCATGATCCTGGAGTCCCAGGATCGAGTCCCGCATCGGGCTCCCTGCTCAGCAGGGAGTCTGCTTCTCCCTCGGACCCTCCCCCCTCTCATGCTCTCTGTCTCTCATTCTCTCTCTCAAATAAATAAATAAAATCTTAAAAAGAAAAAAAAAACTAAGGTGATGAAATCTTTTTAAGAGCAAAACAAGCAAGTATTACAAATATTTAAATAACAATTGTTCGTTTTCTACATACTTTCTTAAGGGAGTTAAACATTGACTAGGGACTAATTGGATTAAAAAGTGGGGTCCCCTGCGTGCTTATGTCCCCATCTCCAGCAGCTTACCTCACCCTCTGCCTTCCTACTCCAAACATCACTCGTGACCCTTATACCTAAACTTCAGCACACAGTCACTGACATTCTGCAACAGAAATTTTACTTTAGTTTTTAAAGCCTGAATCAAAACACATGCTTTCTTCATCAGTTGTGGAGGGAAAAAAATAGCTCCCTTTGTCTCTGGGGTATAACAAGTCACAGGCAGCCCACTTTCCAATTATACCACACCTACTTAACCCAATATTGCAGACAATGAAATGAGTGTGCTCCGTATGAGGCACTGTGATGAGGTATACAGAGATAAAGTTTAAGTAGGAGAAATTACATTTAGAGCACCTACTATGTGCCAAGTCCTTTGCACATTTGGATATGGTAAAATGTAAGATTATTTTTTAATTTATTTAGAGAGAGAGAGCATGTGATCAGGGGGAGGGGCAGAAGAAGAGGGAGAGAGAGAATCTCTGGCCGACGCCACGCTGAACGCGGAGGCTGACGCGGGGGCTCGATCTCACAACCCTGAGACTGTGACCCAAGCCAAAATCAAGGGTTGGATGCTTAACCAGCTGAGCCACCCAGGCGCCCCTAATGTGTAAGACTTTATGGTCACATTACAAAAGAAACGTTTTCACAGAGAACCAATAGGATGATACGGGTGAGAAGAATAGAGTCAAGTCTGATAGGGAGTGAGGAAAAAGACAAAGACTGGAAAGAGTTGAGCCTGCCGGTACCTCTTCCTGCAGTTAGTTCACCCATGCTGGCCACCCGCCTGGCCTGACTTAACCACCTTCACCCAGAACCAGTCATCGGAGGAGAACTAGCGGGATCTTGTCAGTAGGGTTGGGGAAAGAGCCATGGCCTAGGAGCCATAAGGCCTGGGCTTAATTTCAGGCCCCTTCTCATTACCTAACGAAGTGATCCTAGACGAGTCATTTGACCTCTCTTGACTGCATTTTCCTCACCTGTGAAATGGGGTAAGCAAATGCAATGCTGCACGTAAAAATGCCTCATGAGGGCTGATACAATGTGTGGAATCATAGAAGTCCCCCAAGAAATGCTAGCATATTTTGCCTGTCTTCGTTTCCCCTCCCAAATGCTATATTAATTCAACTTTATTATAAATTACATCACCTGTAAAGTGTCAAAGCACCGAGAACTCTACATGCGGGAAAAGATGGAATAAGTCTTTTACTCTCTTTTACTTGCCATCCCAGTTGATCTGTTTCCAGAAGTGGGTCGTCACCAGTTCAAGACACTAATTACTCTTTCATGAGAAAGTCACAAAAACTGTGGTGCCATTGCTTCGATTGCAATCTTTCTCGAATTAACTACTTACTTGGCAATAGGAAGTATTTTTTTACGACAGTTGTTTTATGAAAGACACTCTATAGCGTGCAGTTATTATATAAAAGATGTGTGTGTGTTTATGTAAATGATGCTATGAAAAAGAGGAGTAATTTTGGCCACTGGGAGACAGTAGAATATTTGAAGCAAAGTTTGGGTTTAAAACCATCTAAACAAATAGGGAGGCACCGGGCCTGGGTGACTATCAGAAGTGTTTACAAGACAAAACAGCAAATTCCCAGTCATGACCCACAGGCAGTTTTGATTTCAGCCAGAATTGAAATCCACATCATGGAAAGGCCAACTCAGTCTCTGCTCTAATTTCAAGTTGCCAGCGGGCGCTGTGGCATTTCTGTGGCCCCCCCTTGTACGATCTCTGGGACCCTTCCAGGCAGGTGGCTTCACAGGAAAATCCATACTGCGAACTCCACTCACCACGACTCAGTAGGGCAGGCAGCCATACTCAAAGGCCATGTTTGACAGGGACCTGCCACCTCTCCCTGCCAAATGGTCTCTTGTGATTCAGAATCTCAGACTTGTTTTAAGCGGAGGGGGAAAGTCACTTTCAGGGATGAAGTTCTTGCCCAGCTCTGCTTTGTGTAAACACCGTCTGTGGCTATTTGGGTCTTCTGGGTTTTTGAGAAGCTGAGTCGTGGCAAGGCTGAATGGGTTGGTGTTGGCCCAAATTAAAAAGAGTTTTTTCATTCTTTCAGTGCTAGGGGAAGGAACACAGAACAGCACCTCATAGGGAGCAGAAGGGACTGGGTTGGCCAACAGGGAAATAAATATGGGCCTCGGTTTACAAAGAACCAGCTCGACCAAAGTATGAACTTGTGAAAATGCATACATTGGGTTTGTAGTAAGAATTGTTACTCTACAGAAGGCTACGATTTTAGTCATGTTGCCACATGATGCTTAGTATATTAAAAGTATTAATGTAATCCATGAAAGGTCCATGTGTCTTTTTTTTTTTTGAAGGGACATACACTCATTACATGAAGCCAGCTTCATGTCCATGAGTGCGGTCCTCATGGCCCAGTGAAGGGGGTGTCCAGCCCAGCCCCCTTTCCTGCTACCGCCTTTCGAATCCACCTCAGAAACCTGTAAGTCTTACCTGCCACAATGGATTTACTTCTTTGTCAAGCATCCTTCTAAGACACAAGTCTAACATATTACTCTTGTCAAGACTGGGACAATAGTGATTTAAGGAGTGACTGTGGATGGAAACACAAGACAGAAAAACAGGTTTGGGGGACAAAGAGTGCAATTTTTTGAGAATCAGCTTAGTGCAGCTTCCCCTGTTGCATTCTTAAACATTACACACTAAAGTTCCCTTCGTGTTCCTCGAATTCTAGCACCTCCATAAAAGTAGAAGAAGCCATGCTGCAAAACCAAATCACCTTTTTCCAAGGGAAGTTATCATTGCACACAGCGGTTCTTCTCCTCACCCATCCATTCTGTAATATTCGGTGAGGGCTCCAGGCTCAGCTCCAGACAGTGGAGGAAACAAGGGTGGACACCTGGTCCTCACCCTCAAGGTGCCTTTGGTCCATGGAGAGGACAGGAAAGTCAACGACTATAATAGAACACAATAAAGCTCTGTGGCACAAGAATTCATGCAGGACCAAAGGAGTTTAGCGCAAGGCACCCAAGCCACCCATGGAGTTGGGCTTTTCAAAAAGGGTGACTTCTAATTTGGATCCTGGAGGATAAAATGGAGTGGGAAACAAATGGAGTTTTTCCAAGCAAGTAAGGAATGAACCAGTGCAAAGGCCCAGGGCCTGGTGAACCTCAGGCATATCTGACAGGGCACATGGAAAGAAGCTTCCCATTTCATGGCGGCCAGTTGGCTCTGCAAACCCCACCCCTCAAGTCCCATGCAGGAAAACCATGCCTGATTTTCTTCCTACTCTGTTTAAGCCAAGGATGAACCAAGGAAGAGCCAGGAAATAATGAGCCAGGGGCTTTCCTGCTAGAGCTCCCATGTTTGGCTTGGCTGAATTTTGAAAGGCCTTGGTTTCTCAGTTGTCTGATTCTCTTTGTTTTCAAGGCTTAGCACACAGCATTACAGTGGGATGGCTAAATAGAAAAAAAAAAAAGCCTGTTTCTCATCGTGCAAATAAACATCTGTTGAACATGAAGTGGCTAATCCATACGAATAACCAAATGCCTTGGAAGTCTTTGCAAGCAAATCTTACACGATGCAATTCAGTGTTTTTAAAAATTGAGGAATTGCTTTTAGCATGAAAATGTCATACAATATTAAAAGAAAGAGTTTTCCCTACCCCCGAAAAATGCAGAAAATAAATGGATCGCTACAGCTCCCCAAGGCTGTCTTTCATATCATCCATCATTGGAGGGTCAGTACCAGGACACTGCATAGTAGCGAAGGGTACCTGGTAGATTTTGCAAATCCAATGCAGTGGAGGTGTGGGAGCAACCGAAACAAAATGAAGACCTTTGAGCTGCACTTCTCCAATCAACTAGCAACTGGAAGGACTTGACTTGCTGGGGCTAGAAAATAATTCTGGAAGCTCAGTTTGCCTGTGAAATTAAAACTGTATTTTAGTAAATAAAGCTGATGCCATTTAAACATGAACCCTGTGACATTTCCTGGCTTACTGCAGCTTTTCTGCTTGTCTACTCATTAGATCTGCTCAAAATACAAACATGGCATTTCTGCTTTGCCAGAGAAGCAAATGCGGGCTGACAGGCTGATTTTAGTGGCTATGATTTTCCCGTAACCTTTACAATTGTCGCAGTGAATAAGGTCCCCGCAGGGACATTTTCTAACTCTGCTATGTTTGCGGACCACGCCACTTTCTCCAGGTTTTAGTATTTGGTTGATTGAGTTGATATCATGACCCTGCCCTCCATGTAACAAACAAAATTCATCTGAACCTTGCTGAGAGTTTGTTACGTGTTCTATGCTGTAAAAGGGAGACTTCTCTCCTAAGTCAGATGAAAATGCTCATGCGTGTGAGTCGTTATACTGGAACTTGCTACAGCATTTTGTATTGATGCATATATATGACACCCAGGCTGACTGCGATGGCTTCTGAAGCATCTAATTCCTTTTAAATGGATTTGGTATCTTTGGAATGTGCTATTTAAGTGTTTCTGAATTTTCTACATGTCATTTTTACAGGTTCATTTGTTTTATGACGTGATGTGGTGAAAAATCACATTGTTGTTGTTTTTTTGAAGAAAACAAATGTACATTTTCCTAAGCAGATGAGTAAATTATTGAAAAAATCTACTTTATGGATCATACAGCCCACTGTCTAAAAGGAATTTATTTTATTTGTTTCATAGAGTAACTGTTCAGGTTATAAACATTTATATTGTCCTTCTAAATATGGATGCCATAATATTTAAGTGTCATTGAATATTGATATATGTCCCCTAATAAAATATTTTAAACCTCTTTCTTTGGACACACAGTGCCCTCATTCTTCAATCGTAATGTATCGTTACCAGGTCAGTTGAGAAGTGGAGTGGGTAGCTCAGAGAAGGAGAGCTGGTTTTTGACCAGCTAAAGAGCATAGACGTAAAATATGCCGGTTGGCAGCATCCAAGGCACAGGTAAGAGCCAAAATACAAACACATCATCCAGTTTAGAGGGAGGGAAAGGTGGTAGTGGCAGTCAGACCCAGGAGAATATTAAATGTCTTTAAGGCTGGGTGTATTAAGTGACCCAAAGCCAAGTCAATAGGTTGGGGGGGGCTAGTGGTCAGAGAAGGTCACGGGCAACATGATTCAAGGGGAATTCTTCGGTGGAAATTCTTGTTTAACCAGGTTCTCAGAACCTGTGAGCCCCAGGACTACCCTTTTAGCTCCATTCCCTCAAGGTAGCATGATGGCATCTCTGGGAGCAAGAACTCTGGGGTCTGATTATCACGGGCTTCAAATTCCTTCAGCCACTTGCCACCTACATGATCTCAAGCCAGTGAGTCAACCTCTCTGTATCTTAGTTTCCTCTCCGCAGAGACGGGGATGATTAGTATACATCACTCAGATAATAAAACACTGTCTGTAAAATGTTTTGGGAAATGCCTGACATCTAGTTGGCACCCAGCAATTTTTGTTGAGGCTGCGCACAAGGATGACCATTGCCTTCTTCATGATGAGGGGAAGCCCTTAGCATTTAAGTCAAATGATAGTACCGCATCTCCTATGCTGATTTGGGTTTTGCCAAATGGCGTCATGTCCTGCAGATGCTCTGCTGGTCACATTCCAGGCTCAATTGTCATGACGGTGGCTCTACTCCCTGGACCCCCACAGAGGGTGGGCAGTGGAGGGGCAGATGCAGGATGGGAGAGCATCCTAAGGTACATGAAAGCTTGCAGTTGCTCAGGCTTTATTTTCACAGAGCTTGAAAGTGGCATAACTGGTTTGTAGACTAGCGTCACAGGGTTATCCTGGCGACTTCTCTTTTTAACTAATTTAGTTTTTGCCCCCTGATCTAGACTATGGAAGAGAGAAAAAAACAGAGACATGGTCGGTTCTGCCACGGATTACAATTTATAGTACCATTATCAATAATTTGGCATGAAAACATTCATCTTTGCCAAAATGCCCTGGAATCAAACTGCCTGGGTTTGGCTCCTATCCAGTGATGTGTCAGTAAATGTTTAGCAACCACATCTCAGAGGAAAATACATTTTTAAAAACACACACCATGCGCGGTATTTGCCAATTTCTGTGGTGTAAATTCTCCCACATTAACAGATATCAAGTGACCAACATGAAGTCACAGAGCGTAATTTGGGGGATAGACTGGACACAGTTGCCTCTTTGGAGCCTGTACCGGTCACCCTCGGCACGCCACGGATTCCCCCCTCTGCCCCTTAGTATCGTGTGGCCTAAGCCTATCTGTGTGTGTAATGTTAATACTTTCCTCATTGCACCACACATGTGAAGAATCTCTGTGCTAAGCGCATGGTACTGCTTCATCCAGGCACAAAGCAGAGATCATCTCCAAAGAGCAGAAGTGTTCATCCTTACTCAATTCCTAGTGCAGCAACTCCTCTGGAATATGTGGGGCAGTACTATGATCCTTTTTTGGACATTATATTGCACGGACTCCCTACCCCCACCCCCAGCCCACTGAACTTGTTAGTCTCTGATCCAGAATGCAAAGTCTCTCACTGAAATTCTGCTCTTTTGTATTTTTATTTTAACCATTTAATGATCCTGTGAGCCAGTTTTCTCAAAGAGCCTCTTAATGCCAAATCATTCTGCCAGCCAATTATTATTATCTCTCCTGTTTATAAATGCAAATTGCCTCCAACAGAGTTTGTGAAAAATAATTATTCTGTTGTAGGTGGACAGAAAAACCACTCTCTCTGTGGCCACTCTTCACTCTGTTATTATGTAATGATACATACCTTCTTTTCAAAAATAATATATGCACATGACAAACTAAATAATTAAATCACTGTAGCATCAAGGGATTGGGATGAGTTTGGGGCTTCTGAATGCTACCACAAGGCACTCTGCAGTTACTGTCTACAGGAACCATGCATAGAAAGACAAGAACAAAAGTAGAACTTATTAATCGCCTAGAGCTCTGTTCCCACCTAAGGTTTCTTATACCAACTTGCTTGAATCTAAAATGTCCAGGGCACCTGGGTTACTCAGTGAAGCTTCTGATTCTGATCTCTGCTCAGGTCTTGATCTCAGGATCGTGAGTTCAAGACCCACATTGGGCTCCCCATTTAGCATGGAGCCTACTTTTTTAAAGATTTTATTTATTTTTATTTCAGAGAGAGAGAGTGAGAGAGAGAGAGAGAGCATGAGAGGGGGTAGGGTTGGAGGGAGAAGAAGACTCCCCACGTGATCCCGTGAGCTGGGATCAGGACCCAGATTTGAAGAACAAACTCCAGTGTCCACTTCCATTCAGCCCCATGAGCAAGGCACTGGTAGGAAAGCTGAAATTGAAAGTATAATTATGGCCACACTTACTTCTCCAAGTGAAGCCCAGATCGCAATGCAATGGGGATGGGAACTGGAGGAAGAAGAGTGAAATCCTGCCCACTAAGAACATAAGGTCCAAGAACAACCAGCCAGAGTATACATTTCTCCTCAGTTTGGCAGAGTTGGGGACCATAAGGCCAAAGGACAACAGTGAAAACAAATCCAAAGTTTCTTCCTTTCTATGAACAAAAGTCAAAGTACAAGGAGCCAAGCAGACATTCTTCCCACACTCCCCATAGATATACCACACTTGGGTACAAGTTGAAAAGTAATACCTTCGCCTCCAGTCCGACTCCCCCAAGCTAACCGCTGTTACCATCTTCTTGTGAGTTCATTCATTCAACACGTATCTATTGAACATGCGTTATTATATGCCAGGCACCACCTCAGGATACATTAATAAACAAAGCCAGGGGGAAAAAAGGCTTGCCTCATGAAACTCCCGTTCTAGAGCATCTTCCAGAAATGTTCTATGTACAGGCAAACATCTTTTAAATAGCTTTATAAAATCAGAATAAGCCAGATATTCTGATCAGTTACTGTAGACGCATTTTTATAGTTCGTTGATGAAGCAATTGGTTGATCCCTGATTATCTTAGATCTCTGAGGTTTTGCCTCAACAAACACCCCACAAAGTTAATTAAGCAAAATCCTGTCTCTTGCTCTTTGGAAAGTTACAGTTTGATATCATGTGTCCTACAAAAAGATTTTGAGAGCTTATTTTAGAGCTTCTAGCATATTTAGGGGCCCATAAACTTATTTCAACAGTGTTGTCACTGCTTAAAATATTTTTGGAACTCTTCAGAGATTGTCTTTGGGGTCAATTTCTGTATGGTACCTCCCCTAAAACGGTGTATTACCAGCAGTAGTACTAAACTGGACCACGAAAGGTCTAGCTCCAATACGGAAGGTGAGACTTTCAGCTGAGGGGACAACTTCAGAGGTTGGCCCTGTTGGACTCTGTGGGTGACTGGTGCCAATGCCTTGGCCAGACTCCTCTGTCATCGTGTTGGCCAAACACAAGCTGGGAGAGTCAAACCACTATAAAAAGCCATTCTGCATAAATTCAGTGGAAAAAATTAGGCCAATGGTTTTCAAACAATTAAAAAAAAACAAAAACAAAAAAACAGTGCAGTCCTTTCTTTAGATGGAATCTTACACAGAAGCCCAGTATGCAGAACAAAGAAGAGCAGAATAGTTCTGGAATGATGTGGGGAGTAGGGTAAAACCCCCACCACACACACGCCCTCTCCCTGGTGACCCCTCTGAGACCGTCAGGGCCCCCTGGAGCAGGACTGAAGTACCATTGAACTGCACATTCTTCTGGAGCAATGGGTATCTTACCTTCCCATAGCCCTGGCACATGGCACTCAGCCAATAAAGGTTTCCCAAGAGCGAGAGGGATCGGGTAGCAAAAGGCTATGGGGTAGGGGTGGGACTCGAGATGTCTCGTTAAAGAGCTCAGTTTCTAAAGAAGCCTGCTAAAGATCAATAAAGGGCCAAGAACCAAAGACAACTACCACACAGAGGTTTGTATCTGACCGACTGACTTCCTGAAGGTGGGAATCCAGAGCAGGCAGAATGCGATGAAGTCTGCCGAAAGAAATAGAGGTGTACTAACTCTCTTTGAATTAATAATGTGATGAGTAAGGGACAGGCCCACACAGGTGGGGTGAATGGTGTGATGACAATTAATGACAGAGGACAAGACAAATACTCGATTTCCGTTTTGTTCCCTTCTTCCTCAGCAGAGAGAATAGTCTATGTAAACACAAGAAAAGAAAAAATAAAAAGATAAAAACAAGACAAGTAATGTATATGCATTTGAGCAGACATTTGTGGGAATCACAGCCAAGGTGGGGTGCTCAGGAGAGGCCTTGGCTCAGGAGCAGGGGGAGCAGCAGAGGGGACCCATGGAGGAGGAGGAACTGGGTCTCTGAGGGACCCAGCATCCACTATCCACCTTCCCTCGGCAGGTTCCGAAAAAATTGACCAGGGAGTGGCCATTAGTTAACATTCGTTTACTACTTACCAACGGCAGGTATTATTCCAAATGCGTTCTATATACTAACTCCTCAAATGTTCCCAACAAACCTAAGAAGCGGGTTCCATTATTTTCCCCCTTTCATAGAAGAGAAACCAAGACCCAGCAAGGTTTAGGAGTCTGTGAAATGTACACACCAGTTAGTGGCAAAGTTAGAATTTAAGCCCAGTTTCTCTGACTCCAGAGACCAGTCTCTTAACCAATATGCCATGATGGCTTTGGAAATTGGACTGTTGGGGGGGGGGGGGTGCTAGTAAAACTCCAAGTTGGAGGATAAAGCTTATATCGATAATGGGCAAATGAGCTTTGTGGGGGGCTGCCCTGCAGGCAGGGCAGGCCCAGGGCACATGGGGTGGGGGTGCCCCCGAGGAATGGCACAGCCTGAAGGGGCAGAAGGGCGCTGCTGCTCCCCGAGGCCAGCTCACCAGATCAAAGGAGACAGAGTCTGAGCTGAGCCTGCCCTGTTTGTTTCTTCCAACATCTTCAATCAGATTAAACTCCTCGGTGGGATGGATGGGAATGAAGTTGCGGAGTAGAGAAAAACGCCCTCCCTCTAACCCCAAGCACACAGGCTGCTCCACAAGGTCAGGGAAGCAGTGGGCCCCACGTCCAGTAAGGAACAAAATTCAGGGCGGTTCAAAAATCCAGTGATAAAGCGAAGTGGACGAGCTGACTACCTGCAAGTGGTCTAAAACCAGGAGATATCCGGGGATGAAGGAAGCTGCCAAAAATGAAACTGGGGGCAGGGCAAAGAGTCAGCACTGATGCCATTCATTACATGGCCTCAAACACCTTCATGTGACAGGCATGCTACCCACGCTGCCCAGCGTGCTCTGTACGGCCAGCCTTTAAGGCACGTAGGATGCTCCTTCGACAGGTGAGCAAACTGAGGCATGGAGGGATTTAGGCACCTGCCCAGTTTCCCAGCTGTGGAATGCCAGAGCCCTGCTTCCTCTCTGCCTCTAATAAACCTCACTTTCTGGCAAAGACGAAGAGAAACTTGTGGCAAGGCACGCATATTCAAATGCTACCCCGAATTACAGCATTGCTTCTAAAATTCTCCATTTCATATAGCAAGGGTTTTAATGAAATGTTTAATGTGGCTTCTCTGCCAAAGTAGATTCGATACCTACAGTGGACGATATTCTGTCTTCCCAAAAACAGGATGTGCGGCTTTTGAAACAAGGCAGGATCTTTAGGTGTGGGGCTTCCCTGGACACACAGTTGCTTGAGGACACTAGTCCCCAGTTCACAGAGGAGGCACGGTCAGTTTAACACTGTCCTGTGCTCGGCTGCAGTAAGGAGCCCCCAAACTAATTTCATGATCCCATGAGTGAGCTGGGACAACTGATTTCCTGACTTTCTAGAAGGAAACCAATGAGACACCTCGAACCAATGAAATGTGAACACCAACATCAAGGCCCTGAAAATTATGCCTCTTGCAGACGCTTCCAGCCTTGCAGCCGGAAGCCTCCTTTACAACTCAGATCTTGAAATTCTCCAGATATTGCTTCCAGAAAAAGTTCCTCCTAGAATTCATCTCAGGAACACTCTTTCTCATTACTTGCAAAGATGGCACCCGAGTTAATACCCTTGCCCCCAGTTATCTGGTAACTGGGGAGTTGATTTGATCACTGCTTGCTGCCCCCATAAAGGACAGGACAGGCCCTGTGACATTATGATCAATATTTAGTAGGGAAAAAAGAGACCCTCCTTTCCAGGTCTAGTACCCTACAGCCACTTAGGAATATTGAAGTGTGAGAAGAATTCACAGCCACGTTTGGAAGAGACATCTTCAAGTTGTGACAACAGTTGTGAACCTAAAGGAGAAAATGCTGGAACAAAGCAGGACAGACAAAATTCTTATGCCTCGGGCAAAGGTCCCTGTGAACTGTTTGGACTACAGCCACCTGAGAAACAATCAAGAGAAATGAAAGTCACACTGACTGGCAAGCAACGCTTTCCCATGGGCTTGGGGTTAACAGCCGTCCAGGCAGGCAATAGAGACATCAGCCTTGACCTTCAGAGGCCTCACTTGGCATATGGCAAGAAATCCATGATCCCTTCAATCTTCTAGACAACAGTCCAGTTCCTGGGCCCCAAAGGCCCTGCCAGGTGGCCCAGAGATTGCTTCTTAAACCCGCCCTGACTTCTTCCCACGTCTGCCCACTCCAGCCCAGGGAGAGGCCAAGGGAGTGGTTTCCAGGGCCATGGGCAGAGCCTGGACCTGCAGCCCCCAGAGTCAAGCTGGGAGGTGGGCAGGAGAAGGGAGCCAAAGGCCAGGGGCCAGCTCTCCAGCACTGGTTCCACCATTCGAAACTGTCTTCCAGATATTTCTGAATGTATATTTGCCCTAGTGGGAGGAAGAACATAGAGTCAGATCTCCTAATTCACAGTGGTTATGTTCTATAAGGTCACCACAAACACTGATTTAGAGAATACTGAACCATTGCTCTTAGGAAAGATATAGGGTTATAGTCCTGTAAGCCTCTGAACACAACTTTTTGTCAACTCACCAATACATAACCTTGTTAATGTGAAGACACTTTATGTAGTAAGTATTGTTGACTCATCAACAAGTGAACCCATGGCCAACAGCATTAAAATGCATGCCTGAAGGAAGCTTCTCTAACACAGATGTTTTCTCTGTAAGTCACATCACAACCTTCTCATACTTAGGAACACCAGACCACACTTTAGCACTACTTTTGGAGGTGATTTTAAACAGCAAAATCCCCAACAAAAGCACAAAAATGCAAAAAAACATGACACTAACTAAGCACAAAGGCCATGTGGTTAGTCCTAGAGCTGAAACAGGAAGGCAGTGCTGCTTTTCTTTGACCTCAGCCGGGAACGTACCGATGATCACAAAAATGCCGCAAGTATTGATCTGGGAGTTATAAATAAGTTTTAGCAAGTAGACAAATTTGCAAATATGGAATCTGGAGAGAGTGAGGAGGACTATATTTGATTTAAGATGGTGGCATTTGGGCCTCCACTGACACTCTTGTCTTGGTCAGAAATGTCAAAAGTGGGCCTGTCAACAAGAAATAGATTCTTCCATCAGTCCACTCATGCAACTTGAAAATGGTGTGTCTGAAAAGAAAAGCAACATGAAAGATGGTGTGAGTTTCAGACTTTCATCAATGAAAGGACAGAGCGGACTCCTGGGGCCAGGCAGAGTTGTTGGCCAGTGAACGGCAGCCAATATGTGGACAAGCCTAATCTTGACTTAAGTGAATTGAAGGCCACATGGATGACTACTGGTGTGCTTGGACATATCAAGAGAATCATCCCTATCTTTCTTGATAGCTCCATGTTCTCAGTCTCCTGCTTCATTCCTTGCCAGGGCTGGAGCCTGGGACTTTGGGAGCCCTCAGTGGCCTGGCTCAGTCATCCTGGCCCTGCAGAGCCCCCAAAACCAACCGTGTGCTTCAGAAACAATCATTGCTACCCTTATGATATGCTCCCCATGCATCAGGCAATACACGAACTGCTTTGCCTATACTACCATTTATTGCTCATAGCAATACTACAGATGGTAATTGCTCATGCACATTTTACACATTAGAGAACAGAGGTCGAGAGAGGTGGAATAACCTGCCCAGGGTCAAGCAGCTAGAGAATCAGCACTGTAGAGTAATGCCGATTGATCCATGAGTTCCAGTTTTATTCAGGCTCTCAACACACTTGTCCCTGATCAGCATCACTCGCTTCTGCTGTTGTTCCAAACCTAGGGCATTCTTTGGGTCCCAAACCAACCCTTTCCCTGCTTCCCATACAGAAGTCCTCACTGCCTATTTCAACAGTACAGATGAGAAGGCAGACACCAATTTTATTGTACTTCCAGTCCCGCAAATGTATCTAAGCTACACCAGGAATAAAATAGCATCAACCGCCATGTAACCATTCCCAGGAACTTTGCAAATTATGCTTTATTATCTTTACAAAAAAATCCTGCTGGGGAATTCATAGTATGTTTTATGACTTGCTAGGAGAAGTTCCCCTAGTCATTTTTTCCTTTTTCAAAAGCTTTTGATTAGACTTAACCATTTAATCTACCGGAAAATGTCAGGACCATTAGTTTGCCATGTTTCAAGGAAAAAAAAAAAAAACACTGGAATTTTTATTAAAATGGCATTAAATTAATAAATTAATTGAGGGGAATTCTTATCTTTGTTATGAGCCTTTGTTCCTGAGTAGGGACACCCCTAAGCCCACCTCAGGCCAGGGATGGAAGGCAGAATTGGGCAAGCGTGCATACATCTCTTTCAGTGGGAACATGGGAACATGTCAGTGGGGGGTGGGTGGGAGAGACATCCTCCCAAGAGCTCAACCACACCAGACCCACAGAGGGAGAGAGGAGGAGCACAGAGCCACCGAGACGGGGCCTGGGACAGGGGAGCCCTCGATCCTGCTGGGCTCTATTTAGTTCTTTCATAGCTAGAGTTTTCTGTTATACATTTGGAGCGTGAGTTCCTTAACCAATGTTCATTGTCAGATACTGAGGCTATTTCTGATTTTTGCCTATTCTAAAACACTTCTTTTTTTTTTTTTTTAAGATTTTATTTATTTATTTGACAGAGAGAGACACAGCAAGAGAGGGAACACAACCAGGGGGAGTGGGAGAGGGAGAAGCAGGCTTCCCGCAGAGCAGGGAGCCCGATGCGGGGCTCGATCCCAGGACCTTGGGATCATGACCTGAGCCAAAGGCAGACACTTAACGACTGAGCCACCCAGGCGCCCCTATTCTAAAACACTTCTATAAACATCCTCATGGCTAAATCTTTGCACATACCCACTATTAGTTCCTGAATACAATGAACAGAAGTGAAACTTCTGGTTGAAAGCACATGCCTATTTTTAAGTCTCTGATACAGATGGCCACATTCCCATCTGAAAAGTGTCACTTTACCTTTCTGTCAGCAGCGTTCCCAAGCACAGATGTCCCCATGTTCTCACACCACTCATTTCACTGTTGTCATCCCATTTTCTTCTTTTTCAATGTGGTAGACCAAAATGGCCGCTTGCTATGTAAGTGTGGTTTGATTCCTGGGAAGGTGAAACTGCTTCATCAACTCATTGACAATTTGTATATCTTAATTTCTTCGTACATCCTGTGTCTCCTTTTCCACTGTACTGCTTGCCTTTTCTTATTAAGCTGTAAGGACTCTACATACCAAGAAATTCAACTTGTATTACCTATGTTGCAAATGTTTTCTGAGTGTTTTTGCTTGTCTTAAATTTTGTTTATGTTGTGTTTTTATGTAACAGGCTTTATTTTGCTTCACTTTCTGAAAAATTTTAGCCAGTCAAATCTGTTCCCATTTTTCTATGATTTCTGATTTTGGTTACGTCGAGAGAGACTTTTGCCACAACATGATTTTCAACTGCATTTTCTTCTCATTCTTTTAAGTACTTATAGTTATATTTAACTCTTTCTTCAATTTGGAATTTATTTTGGTTTGTAATATAAGGTCAGGCTCTAAATTTATTTTTTTGTAAATAGTTGTCTAATTATTCCAACAAATTCCAACGGCTGACCTTCAATTCTCGTCACTGCTTCTATAAAGCGACATGGAATAAAGAAGGTTGGCATTCAGTCCCTCAGAACTTTGGTAGATGTATCTTTTCTCTTATGCCCAGAAATCTTTGAATTTGATTCATTCTGGCGTCACAGTAAACACTAAATCAAGAAGCAACTTCACTGGGGTGCCTGGCTGGCTCAGTCTGTAGGGCATGCAACTCTTGATCTTGGAGTTGTGAGTTCAAGCCCCACATTGGGTGTAGTGATTACTTAAAAATAAAATCTTGAAAAAAAAGAAGCCCCTTCATTTATTTTGCACTTCCAAGTGTACTCAGTTGTCTCATCCACCCAAACTCAACAGATAAGCCAATTCAATGTGTTCAAGATATTCAAAATATGTCATCAGTTTCATCACCATATTAAAATTTTACATTTTAAACTTACTTTTCTATCAACTCAATGCCCTATACCCATAGAGAACCCATGGCCCTACAAAATGAATCTTCCTATATGCCTCCATTATAAGTTATAAAATGGAACTCAGAGCAACCCCCAATCCCATCTTCTGGCGTGGCCCCAACAGAGGGTGTCACCAGGGGCCTGGGTGTTGAGTCTGCTCCTCAGCAGGCAGAGCCAGGTGATCATGCCCATCAACGCCTCCAAAACTGGAATAGACAACCCTAGATGCCCATCAGTCACACCTTTCAAAAGCTCTGTATTTCCTTCCAGTCTCAGAATTTGGAAAACAGAAGCAACTTCAGAACCAGATACGACTCCTTGCAGCAGCTTCCAAAACAAGCACCCATCCTTGTATCTGGTTGGATATCCCAAATGTAGGCGGGGTTCAAGACTACACACTTCTAGCGCTGGCCATGGAACAGGGCTGGCACTTCACGTTTCTCAAAGGAGTAAGTAGAAAGAAGTGGAGAGAAGGAAGAGGAAAATAATTCATGGCTTCTCTTTTCCCAGGCCAGTGGCAAGTCTAGAAGAGTATTTCTCTGAACTAAAAGTCGTTTGGGAGATTTTGCCCAATAGAGGGTTAATTTGTACAGTTTTCTTTGGAGGGGGAAAGGTATCCATCAGCTAGAGAAACTAACTTCTCTCTCATAAAGTAGTATTTGAAATAGCTGTGAATACTTGAAATTTTTAGTACTGTGGATTGTGGCCCTTCTGGTTCCCAAGCTATTTCTGAGGACCCCCTATTCCTTTCAGTGTCTCTTCCAATTAAATTCCATTTTCAAAATTTCAAAGATTCTTTATCTTCTTCTCGATCCTTGAGTCCCTGGTACCTCAAAGCCAAATTCGGTGCATGCTCTGTCCAATGACACAGACTCTGCTCTGACTTATAAACAGGGTGCTATGATCTGAATGTTTGAGTTCCCCCAAAATTCATATGTTGAAAATCTAATGCCCAAGGTGATGGTATTAGGATGTGGGGCCTCGGGAGACCTTAGGTCATGAAGGTGGAACCCTCATAAAAGAGATCAGTGCCCTTATAAAAGAGACCCCAGAGGGATTCCTCTCCCCTCCCACCATGTGAGGCCACAGCGAGAAGTCAGCATCATCTAGAAGGTGGCCCTCTCCAGAACCCAACTATGCTGACACCCTGAACTTGGACTTCCAGCCTCCACAACTGTGAGAAATAAATTTCTCCTGTTTATAAGCTACCCAGTCTGTGGTATTTTGTTATAGCAGTCTGGACAGACTGTGACATAAGGCATCTGCCATTTATAAGAAGCACTCTGCAAATGGATGGGCACAAGCTTAATCAGGCCCCTGTTCTTCGTTCTAGAGAGGCATCTAGTAGAGTGCTTGACCTCATGGCTTTTGGTACCAGACTGCCTAGATTCTAATCCTAGCTCTGCCTTTTACTAGCAGTGAAAAATCCATTCTGTGCCTTAATTTCCTCATTTGTAAAATGAAGGTGGTAATAAGCATCTACTTAGCATGGTAGGATTTACATGAGCTCATACACATTTACAGCTCAGACACATGGCTGGCCTCACACCTGAGTGTTAACTGTCTTTCCAGTTATGTCTCTAATGCTCAGGGTGTCTAAGCTACATGCTGCTTCTGAACCAAGTGCCACCAAGCCTGTGCCTGAGGATCTATCATCTATGCCATGCCTCTCTAGAAATCATGCCACTTTCTGAGTTTGAGTCCTAGAATACACATCACTAGCACGTGGGAAATGTAAGCATTTCTTTTTCAGCATTTCTGGGCTACAGTAGTACCCACCTAAATCTTTCTCTCCGGAGTGCCAGGTTAAGGAACTGTCAGCCAGTTTAAGAGGAAGGATAAAGAGGAATAAAGAGACTAGAGTGATAAATGCCAAGCCATCTCCAACCTTAAAAGCCTACACCCTGGAGGTCTATTTGAGATGCGTCCACTGTGGCCTTTGAACTGAATCCCTGTTTTCTGCAGGGCCAGAGCTCACCTGCTGCAGTGTGGAAATGCTCTGCAGGAGGTGACTGGCCAGGCTGACTCTGCACTGGCCCTAGAATTGATGGCTCATTGCCAACAACACAACTTCATCCTTGGGGAACTTCTCCCACCACAAGTGCCTGTTATCCTCCAATGGGAATTCAACACAGACAACATCATCTGGTCCCACACTGGCTGGATCTGGAAGAACAAGGCAAGGCCCTAGGCAGATGCTCCAGCCATCCAGCAGTATAAGGTTAGGAATCTGAGGAGGGGAGTCAGGATCTAGAAACCTGGTATCCTATTTTCACCCCTAGCTATTCCTGCTGGGTTTCCAAGCCATTTAGGCAAGAAGAGCAAGGCCAGGCAAGTGACAACTAACCATTGCTAATGAGGATTTGGCCCAAATCCCTCTCTGGTCTCCTGCCAAATCAATCATGTCACTCCCTGCTTGAAACCTTCCAATGACTTCTCATGGCTCTCAGGAAAAAATCCAGAATCCTTAACAAGTCCCTGGCTGAACAGGCCTCTCTTTCACTTCCTCTCTGCTCTCCCTTCACTTTGCCTTACAGCTCCTTGACTTACCTGCTCCCTGCACCTGGGTCTGGAAAGTTCCTCCCTCTCCACTCAGTCTCTTTCTACTCATCCTTTGGATCTCAGCTTCAGCACCACTAGACCTAAGACTAAGTCAGATCCTCTTTGTAGAATCTTATAGCATCCCATACTTCTTGGTGGCACTTATTAAATTATAATTACAGAACTAATATGTAATTATTTGGCCCATATCTGTCTCTTTGACTAGACTGTGAGGTCCGTGTGGGTGGGGACCATGTCTGCCAGAATTCCTGTGGCATCCGTGTGTCCAGTGCAGTGCCTGGCACATAGGAATAACTCAAAAATATCTGTTGACCAGGTGAATAAATTAAGTGGGGTTGCAGTTTTAATGCTAACCAAAGAATTTCTAATTTCTTTTTCATTCTGGCTTTAAAATTTTCTAGCCTTCTTGCAAATGATATTCTCAGTTCCTTTAAATGTCATTCTCTTGAGCCCTCCCTAACCGAGATCACATAAACAAGCATTGGAATACCTTATAGCCACATTATTTTATTCCTCTTTGTCATTCTAAGCCACATTTTCTCTTGCAATCCCTATAAATCAATCTGTCCTGCTCTTCTTCCCACAAGGCATTAGCCTTGACTTTACATTACTGCTATTTTTTCCTAGAAAGCTCTTTGCTCTTAAAAGAAAACTGAATGCCTTCAAATGCTCTCCATGCCATACCATCTTTGCCTTTGCACAAATAAAGTACTGAAGAAAATGTCTTTATTGGTAAGCCCTGGATCCTGGTCACAGATCAGATAAAACCACACTCTAAGGCCTTGGTATATAAGGAAACCTCACCCCTAAATTAGATGATCTCTAACAGCACTTCCAGCATTAATGCTCTACAATTCCATGATTATATGATTACTCACAGGGGAGATTGATTAAGAGTTAAATAAGCCTTTGAAGTTGAACAAACTTAGATTCTAGCTCTAGTGTCACTTACCAGTTCTGTGACCTTGACCAGTTCCTTGATCTCTCAAAGCCTAGGTGACTTCTTATGTGATAGGAGGGAAGTCACTGGGGGGAATGAAATAAACTGATGCCTATGAATGTTTAGAATATTTCCTAGTACTTAAAACCATAGTTGTTGTGGATGTCACCAGGATCATCATTTTCCTGAACCATCTTCATTTATAGAATTGAATCCCCTCGTTCTAGCCCACAGAGGCTCCAGTCTAATTCATCCTAATTCAGCAGGTGTCTCCAGAAATGACCATGGGGATGGGCTTCACTAAAGGTGAAGGGGGGGTGGGAATAAGCCAATTTGTAGGAGTGTGTCCTTAAGGATTCATCCATTTCTAGAAATTGTCTCACTAAATTTATTTAAATACAACCATATTAGTCGTGGTTCTCCAGAAAGAACCATGGCCAATAGGACCTACATATATAAAGATTTATTATACTTATTATAAAGAGATTTATTATAAGGTATTGACTCACACAGTTATGGAGTCTGAGAAGTCCCACAATCTGCCATCCACAAGCCTGAGACTAGGAAGATTGGTGGTATAATTCAAAGGTCTAAGAACCAGAGAACCCAAGGTGGAGACTGTATATCCAGCCTGGATCTGAAGGCCTGAGAACCAGGGGAGCAGAGACAGAAGATCAATGTCCCAGCTCAAGCAATCAGGCAGAGAGAGTGAATTCAAACTTCCTCAACCTTTATGTTCTATTCAGGCCCTCCAGATCGGATGATGCCCACCTGCATTGGTAAGGACCATCTGCTTTACTCAGTTCATCAAATGCTAATCTCAAAACACCCCCACAGACACTCCCTGACACAATGTTTAACCAGATATCTGGGCATCTCATGACCCACTCAAGTGGACGCATAAAATTAACCATCACAACAACAGTTACAAACATTGGGTTATGTTTTTTTTTAATTTTATTATTTATTATGTTCAATTAGCCAACATATAGTAGTACATCATTAGTTTTTGATGTAGTGTTCAATAATTCATTAGTTTTGTATAATATCCAGTACTCATGTTTTTTAAATTTCCTGTTAGGATTTGTCTTATGATACCTAAAATTTGGACTAATTTTTTTCCAGCCACTTAGCATTCATTTCATGTAGACAGAGTTTATGAGAAATCAATACAGGCACACTGTGTTGATAAAGTAGAGCTCATAGAAATAACTTGGGTTGTCGAAATACACTACTACTAGCTAGCTTCTCCATCTCTAGGCTCATTGCCCTTTATAATCTACCTACACATCTTCATTGCATTAGTTTGCTAGGGCTACTGTAACAAATCACCACAAACCTGGAGACTTAACAATAACGGAAACTTATTCTGTCACCGTTCTGGAGGTCGGGAGTCCAAAATTAAGGTGTGCGCAAGGCCAATTCCTTCTGGAGTCTCTGGGGGCGTATCTATTTCATGCCTCCTTGTTAGATTCTGGTAATTGCTAGAAACTCTTGGTATTCCTTGGCTTATAGCTGCATCACTCCAATCTCTGCCTCCATCTTCACATGGCCTTCTCCTCTGTATCTCTCAGTGTCTCCTTCTCCCTTCTCTCTTATAAGGACTCTTGTGATTGGATTTAGGTTCCAAACTAATTGAGGATGATCTCACCTCAAGATCCTTAATAACATCTGCAAAGATCTTTATTCCAAATAAGATGGTCATACTCTGAAGTTCTGGGTGGACGCATCCTTCGGGGGGATACCAGTCAACCTACTACACCCACCAAACTAATTTTTCTCAAGTATCATTTGGCAAATCTTCATTAGCAATGTATAGCCTATAAAATTAATCGTAGACTCTTTAGCCTGGTTTTCAGTGCCCTCCACAATCTTTCCCCAGCTTGCATTTCAGTCTTATCTCTCCCTTTCCCCTACATCAAGTCGACATTTCTACCAAAATGTTCTACTCAGTACCAAGCTACAATTTTCTCTTCCACATCCACACTCAGAAAGTCTTCTGTTGCTTTTTCTCAACCTTTGTGATGCATCTTCAACCCCAACTCTTAAAAAGACTTCTCTGATGATATCTGCATGAAGAATAAATATTTATTGTTTCTACCTTCCTTCCATTTGAGGGACACTTACACTGCATTTTGACAACTTTTATGTTAGTATTTGATCAGTTACTTGAATTACATTATTATTTAACTTTCTGTATGTTTCTTCTTTGTCTCCCATAGTTTAAGTTCTTTGAGGTAGAACAACTTTTTCTCAAATTCCTGGCATCCCTCCCCCACAAGAATCTTTGTTACTTTAACTTAGACAATATGTTAATCAGAATTCCCCAAAGACACAGAGACAATAGGGTGTGTGTGTGTGTGTGTGTGCAGAGAGAGAATTTATTGAGGCTGAGAAGTCACAAGATCTGTAGCAGGCAAGCTGGAGACACAGGAATGCTGATGTTTCATTTTGAGTCTAAAAACTGGAAAAGGCCAAAATGCCAGCTCAAGCACTCAGGCAGAAGGAGATCTCTCCTACTCAGCCCTTTTATTCTATTCAGGTCTTCAACTAATTGGATATGGCCCACCCACATTGGGGAGGGCAATCTGCTTTACTCAGTATACCAATTCAAATGTTGATCTCATCCAGAAACACCCTCACAGACACACCCAGAATCATGTTTGACCAAATATCTGTGCACCCCATGGCCCAGTCAAACTGACACATAAAATTAACCATCATGGAGAGATACACAGGAGTAGTGATTAGCTCCAACTCTGCTAATGAGCAATGCACTACTAATCCCTAAAATCAGAGACTCAGCAACTTGGAACTGCTAAATCTTCCTGCAGGTTTTCTCCAGCTATGGTTTGAGATTTTTCCAGAATCTTCTTTTTGTAATGGGAGGCAGTATTCTTCCTCTCATGGCTCCTGCCACAGGAGCAATGAAATAAAGCAATATTTATTAGCAAACCAAATAACAATATAAATACCAGCTGGCCTCTTATCTTCTCAACCCATATCCCACATGCAATCAGTTCTGACAAATTATGCTTGACAGAAACTGAGAAATCAAACTCATAGCTTCCAAGAGCAATGTTTTAAGATTCCCTTGAGAATCATTACATTTACACTGATATACTATATCTGAAAGGTCACTTAACTCGAGTAATACATACCTAAAACCCTGTACTTTGCCTGTAATACATAATAAATATTGTTGAATCAATGAATGCAGAATATCCAGTTTTACTTTTATGCTCACACTGCTACAACACTTTTCTCCTATGAATGTGATATTGTATTTCACTTCATCATTTGAGGAGATTTATAAAAGAGAATAACACTTCAATGCTGTGATTAGTACTATGAATGAAAGTGTACTAAAAATAAAATAAACTCTTTCAGTCCAATAATCTTCCACTGCCTACACTTCTAAGCTATACATAATGTCTTCTCAAACGCCACCATTTTTTATACCTGGCTTGAAAAGATTTTCCTGTGACATTCCCAAGTGCTTTTGATTCCCATTTATTTTAGGATAATGTTATCCTATATCTGTACCTATGAATCTCCAGCAATAATTTAATTCATTTTAAGTGTAAACATTTCTTATTCATCCATGACATGCTGAACATTGAGCTACACTCACAGGCTTATTAAGTAAGAATATGCCAGCCTAACTGTATCTGTCAATGTCCAGCCAGGAAAATAGGCATCACTCTAAATAATCCAAAGAGAAATATAATGCAGGGAATTAGTTTTGAATGTGCTGTAGTGGCTGAAAGGGCAAAAGAAAGAAGGGTGTGGGGAAAGGCTAGGAGAGCAAAAGAAAAAAGAGAATTATTACCCAAATATCAGAAGGCTAGCCTGGAAAGGTCAGGCCCACACTTGGTGCTCAGCTCCTTGAGCCATGGCCACTGCTGCCGGAGGAAACACGCTGCTGGCTCAGGTCACCAGCAGCCCAGACACCAATCAATAGGACAGAAAAGCACTTCTGCTGCTGAGCCCACGGTGCCTGCTGTGCCTCAGCCACCGGCCAATGCAGCTGCCACTGTCCCCGCGGGTCTCTCGTGGTCCTGCGTGCCCTGCTGGGTGTGCCAAAGATGCACAGCTTTGACCACCAACTAACACAAATATGCTGATGTTCATGCAGTGTGCTGTGCTTGGACTTGCCAGATTTAGCAAATAACACTACAGGATGCCCAGTTAAATTTGAATTTCAGATGAAGGACAAATAATTTTTTTTAGTATCAGTATGCATCAGGAGTAACAAAGTCCTTCATCACTGACTCAGGAGACTTGATTCTTCTGCCAGATTCCATGAAACAGTAACAGGCTAACTTCTTAGCTTGGAAGGAGGGTAGAAATCAAATCCCAGGCCCGACCTTGAGGAGCCCTTGGCACTAGGGCCCACCAGATGTCCAAATCTGATCTCCATATTCAAACATACAATATAAATTTCTGAAGCTAAATCATCAGCATCCTCCCACCTCTGGTTACCCAATTCTCTTGCAGGGAGGAATCTGGTACAAAGGCTCATACATACAGCCTATGTCAACACATGTCCAGGCATGCCATCAACTCTAGAAAAAGTCTACTTCAAATAAATTGAAGGGGCACCTGGGTGGCTCAGTCTGATAAGCGTCTGCCTTCGGCTCAGGTCATGATCCAGGGTCCTGGGATCGAGCCCCGCATTGGGCTCCCTGCTCTGCGGGAAGCCTGCTTCTCCCTCTCCCTCTGCCATTCCTTCCACCTGTGCTCTCTGGCTCTCTCTCTCTGTCAAATAAATAAATAAAATCTTTAAAAAAAATAAAAATTTAAAAAAAATTGAAAATTTGAGTGAATTAATTGCTTGAGTCTTTCACTTTTCAAATGATTACTACTCCATGGTTGAAGCATTCTTAGTTTGCAAGCTCTTTAGCCTGGTTTTCAGTGACCTCCACCGTTTGACTTCAAGCTCCCAACAGAGGGTTATATCATTTGAGTCAAGTCCAGGTACAGTCAGTACATCTTTTTTTTTTTTTTAATGATTTTATTTATTCATTTGAGACAGAGATACAGAGAGAGAGAGAGAGAGAAAGCATGAGCAGGGAGAGAGGCAGAGAGAGAGGGAGAAGCAGGCTCCTCACCGAGCCAGGAGCCCGATATGGGGCTCGATCCCAGGACCCTGGGATCATGACCTGAGCCGAAGGCAGACGCTTAACCATCTGAGCCACCCAGGCGCCCCCAGTCAGTACATCTTAACTGAGCTCAACATGCACTAGAAAACATGAAGTAGCAGACAGAATTCTTGACTCCCAGTCATAGAAATCAACCCTCCCAAACTTGAGATTTATGGAAAGACTGACAAGAAGCTCAGAGGATTGGCCTTCACGATGACCTTTTGGGGGTTCAGTAGATATCACCTGTATTTATGATGTGGATTTTGAGATTGGGACTCAAAAGTCAGGAATCCAGTCATAGTTCAACTATATATAGCTGTGCAGTCATTTAGCTTCTCTGAAACTGAAGTTCTTCATCTGGGAAATGTGACTAACTCCTGGTCTCTTCATCTCGCAGGATTGTTAGGAAGATTGTTAGGAAACTATATTCTGCGTCAGGCAGCAGGCAGTTTATGCCACTCAGTGCCTGAGTCTCCCTCTTCCAAGGGGCCCAGGGTCCCTAAAATGGTAATTCTGATAACTCCGAATTATCAAAGCCCCAAAGCTGTGGTGAAGAACAAAACTGTCTTCAAGATAGAGCTTCATTTTGTTCTGGAAGAGACCACTTTGTGAGATCTGTTAAGTTATGGAGATGTTTCTGTAGATGCGGGAAATAATTCACATGGGTGTGATCCAGGCTCAGAGGGTTAAATGTTCTATTCAGGAAGTTCACTTGGGTTCTTTTGGAGCATAATCATGCTTGCATCTGTGAAATCTAAAAAGGTTTTCCTTAAATTTTTATTTTGACTCTCCAATGCTTAAAAAAAAATGCTCTTGAGGGATGTGTGTGTCATCTTTTTCCAGGTATTGGCTTACCAGCAATGAGGTCCTGAGCGTGGAATGGAAAATGTAAACTTGGTCTCCTCAGGAGGAAAGATTATAGAAGGCTTTCATGGCAACTGATGCAAAGCACACTGAACTGCACTGTTGGTTTTATGCACAAGTAATTATTTAGAAGGAAGTAAGCCACACTTCAAGAAATCTTTCTTGTGGTTGCCTTCTCTGGGCCGTGAGGGTGGATGAGGTTCAAGGTGTCCCCCTGAGGGACTGCATCTCCACTACTCAGTGGACTTGCAGAACAGCTAGCTCTGGGTCAGTTAAGGGGGCTCTGGGCCTGGACTCTGAGCCATGGAGATGCTGCAGATGTGGGCCCACCACAGCCAGACCTGCCAGGATCAGGTTCCTGTCAGCACTTCCAGTAGCCCTGAACCTTCAGTCAAGTGGTGCATGAAGGTTTGGCGACAGTTGTGCTGGGGGAAAACAGAGAGGGCATTCCTCCTTGCACAGGCCAGAGTGTGGGGTGTCCTTGGTGGTCACAAACAGAGACAGGGTTTCCCAGCAAGAGAAGTGAGGCAGCAGTGGGGAGGCCACATAAGGAGCCAGGGCAGCGAGACACGGATTCTGGACACTTCCAGTCAGTGCCCTGGGAAACCCTCAGAAATAGTCACTGGGTGTTCTAAGAAACAATGAATCATTGAACACTATATCAAAAACTAATGATGTACTGTATGATGACTAGCATAACATAATAAAAAAAGAAAAGGAAAGAAATAGTCGGGGAGGAGGGATTGACATTTTCAGAGGATAATGTTTCCAGAAAGTACGTCAGTGTATGCAAAGTTTATATAATCCCATTTTATAGGCTCAGAATAACGAGACTGGAAAGGTGTAAGTGCAAGACATTGTACTAAGCATTTAATACGCTTTCTCACGTTTGAACCTTACACAATACTATGACATAGTACTGCTGTTCTCATCTTACCACTGAAGAAACTGAAGCTTAGAAACTACATTACTGGGGCGCCTGGGTGGCTCAGTTGGTTGTGTCTGACTCGGTTTCGGCTCAGGTCGTGGTCTCAGGGTTGTGAGATCGAGCCCTGCATTGGGCTCTGTGCTCAGTGCAGAGTCTGCTTGGGAGTCTCTCTCTTCCTCTTCCTCCGCCTCTCCCAGCTTCTGGAATAAATAGATAAATAAATCTTTTTTTTTAAATGATGTTAAATTACTTGCACACAGTCACATGCCTGCTAAAGGGAACAGTTGGGACTTGAGCTCAGACATGCCTAACACCACAGTCTGTGCTCCTAACCACTGTGCTTAGCTGCATCTGGACTGAGTCACTCCTGCAAGGCTCTGGGGATCACAAAGTCAGATGGACGTGTGGAACTTGGCCAAAGACTGGTCAAGTAAATCAAAGAAGAAGTTGGGACAGGCCTTCACAACTGAAGGGGAAAACCTCAGGCACTGAGATTCCACAGAGTCAGGGCTCAGAGAAAGGGTTGAATACACAGCAGGAGACAACAGGTAGCATGTGGTTGTTCTGGAAAATGACATACACCAGCCATTGTCCTGAGTCACTTTATGTGCTGCCCTCTCTCTGTTGGGACAGACTGAGAATTTGCTGGCTTGTCAAGCACAGTCCTTGTGTTGATTAATTTTATGTGTCAATTTGACTGAATCAGGGTATGCTCAAATATGTGGCTAAACATTTTTCTGGGTTATGCCAGTGAGGGTGTTTCCAGAAAAGATTAACATTTGAATTGGTAAACTGATTAAAGAAGATCACCCTCTCTGGTGCAGGCAGGCCTCATCCAATCCATGGAGGGCCCAAATAGAACAAAAAGGCAGAGGAAGGGAGAATTCACTCCCTCTGCCTGACGGCTCCAGCTGGACATCCATCTCCTCTTGTGCTCTGACTGGGACTTATACCAACAGCTCCCCTGGTTCTCAGGCCTTCAGTATCAGATTCAAATACACCACTAGCTGTCCTGGGTCTCCAGCTTACAGACAGCACATTATGGGACTTCTCAGTCTCCATAGAGACATGAGCCAATTCTTCAAAATAAATAAATCTCTGTGTGTGTGTATCTCCATCCTACTGGTTCTATTTTTCTGGAGAACCCTAATACAGGTTTACAAATAATTTGGATCATTCTTGAAGGTGGAGGTAGGCTTCCATGGGCCTTGATCTTGAAGCTTAGCAGAGATCCTATTGACTGAATGGGCCTGGATATAACAGAACTTGACCCTGTTAATGCTTCTATTTCTAAACGGATTTTGCTACTTCTGTAGACAAACAAGCCTTTATCCTTTTAAAATTCCTATGTAAGTATGGGGAACTAGACATGGGAGTATAAATTAGCATACTTTAAAGAATGATTTGACAAACCTATATCAAAATTTAAAACGTGCTTCAGACCAAACAATCCCACTTCTATGCATTTATTCTACAAAGTCATACTAGCGCATGAAGCTATATTTACAAAGATGCTTATTGCAGCACATTTTTATTTAACTGTTTACTGTAAAAATGTGCATTACTATTTGCAATAGAGAGCAACCTTCTAATCTATCAATAGGAGACTAGTTAAAAATTATGATACATCTATCTTATAACTGATATGTAACTATTTTTAAAAATGAGCTAGCCCTTTGTCATGAAAGGGTAGGTAACGCATATTAAGTGGAAAAAACTTAATTTCAAGAGAGTATATATAAAATGATCCTATTTATGTAAAAAAGGATATATTATGATGCTTTGTTTTATTATTTATTTATTTATTTGAGAAAGTGAGAGTATGAACCCACAAGGGTGCCCCTGATACTTTATTTTAAACATATTTAAAAACTTGGGGCACCTGGGTGGCTCAGTTGATTAAGCATCTGCCTTCAGCTCAGGTCATGATCTCAGGGTCCTGAGATCGAGTCCCCTTTGGGCTCCCTGCTCAGCAGGGAGTCTGCTTCTCCCTCTCCCTCTCCCTCTCTGTGCTCTCTCTCCCTCTCTCTCAAATAAATAAATAAAATCTTAAAAAAATAATAATTAAAAAAACAAATAAAAATACTTAAAAACATTTCCACTACTGCCAAGATCCTTCATTTTGTCCTTTTGTAACACATGCATATGTCTCGATGGTTACCCACCCCATCCCTAACCCCTGATAACCAGTAATCTGTTCTCTGTCTCAATAATTTTGTCATTTCAAGAATGTTATAGAGATGGAACCATACAGTATATAACATTTGGGGGTTAGCTTTTATTCACTCAGAATAATGCCCTTGAGGTTCTTCCAAGTTGTTCTGTGTATCAAGAGTTTATTCCTTTTTATTGCTAAATAGTATGGATGGATGTACCACAGTTTGTTTAGCCACCTGGAAGAACATCTGGGTTCTTTCCAGTTTGGCACTATTATGAATACAATTGTTATGAACATTCATGTGGTTATAAAGGGCAGCAAAGAGATCTTCATGGTGATGAATTCTTCAGTATCTTGACTAGCAGCATGAAATATATACACACATGAGTGAGTACAAGTCAAACTGGGAAAATTTCAATAAGATTCGTGTATTTTATCAGCGTCAATATTCTGGTCATGATATCGTACCGTAAGTTCTGCATAATGTTACCACCAGGGGAAACTGGGTAAAAGGATACATAGGATGCTTTCTTCATGTGAACCTGCAATTATCTCAAATCAGAAACTTAATTCCTTTTTTACTCTTTTAAGAAGTCCACATGAAATGCACAGTTTGATTTCTGTTGTTTCAAATTTACTTCACTAAATGTCATTGATTGTCTACTAGTGTCAAATATATTCAATTTTGCTTTATAACAGCTTGATCTTCCTATGTTATTACATAATTTTAAAGGACCAAATTAATTTAACAAAAAAAATTAGTGTCACCCAAACATTTTTTTAAGTCACAAAAATTTAAAAGTCAGCAATACAATTTTAAAAATAATGTCCAGGCAGAAAGCCATCTTTCTCCCTCAAGATCCCTCCTCCCATCAAATCCCATCCCCAAAGAATTTCCGTTCACTACATCTCTTTCCTGGCTCCAAAGCACACACACACACACACACACACATCCACACAGATTTTTTTAATGAAAAAGGAATCCTGCTATTCACAATGATCTACATCCTGCTTTCTCATTTAATAATATATTTAGAATGAATAATGTATCTGTGATGAATAATGACAGCTAGATCTACTTTGGCCACTTTTAATGGTGTACTCCATAACTTATTCAACAACTCCCCTATAAATGAATGTGTAGGCTGTTTCCACTATTGTGCGATTATAAGTAAATCTGCCACAATCATTCTTACACATATGTCTTTACATAATAGTGATATCATTTCTAAAGAATAGATCCCTTGAAATGATATTGCTGCGTCCAAATATAGATAGGTCTTTAACTGTTTACTCTTAAAAATGTAATATCAGGGGGCACCTGGGCTTAGTAGGTTGAGCATCTGACACTTGGTTTCAGCTCAGGTCATGATCCCAGGGTTGTGAGATCGAGCCCTGCCCCGGGTTCCATGCTCAGCAGGGAGTTTGTTTGAAATTCTGTCTCTCCCTCTCCCTCTGCCCCTCCCCCCACCCCACCCCACCCCAGCCCCCCAGCTCACACGCGCTCACGCGCGCTCTCTCAAAATAAATAAATAAATCTTTTAAAAATGTGTTATCAGGGGTATTACAGATATTTTCTTTTTACTTTATGCACCTGCATTGCTTAAATTTTTGAAATGAGCATATAACTTTTAAAATAAATTAAAACATTTAACTGCTTTAAAAGAAAACAAAAACAAAGACTTTCATCACTTTGGGTCATTCCCTACAGTTTTCTTTCCCTGAAATTCTCTCTACTATTCAGTACTTCCCACTTGAGGCATTTTGGAAGTGTATGGGAGCAGGATTTGCCTAGTTGATTGGTTGGTTGGTTGGTTGGCTGGCTAACGGTTTGATTTGTTAGGTGTGAGCTCTCAAGATGACTAGGAGTGGCATTTAGTGGGTGGGAGCCAAGTATGCCAATATCTTGCAATCTATGAGACGTTTCTGCACAAAATGCCAAAAGTTTCCCTGTGCTTGGAAACCCCAAATTTTGTTTGAGAGTATCAGATCCACTTCTTCCCACTCTGGCTTTTGGTCTGAGGCCCTTACCATTATCATCCAAGGACTCATAGGGCCGCAGTATCATCTGCTTCTGGATACACAAGAGTACAGATCTCAGAGAGGAGGAAAATCACTGAAGACCCAGGCTGCTGAACTGAACCTGTATCTGCCCAGACCTACCACTGGCAGTGGGGTGGTGGCTAAGCCGCCAGCAGACCCCTGGCATCCCTACACACGTGATTGGCTCTTGTTAAAACAATCCAGATGATGGCAACCGTTTCAATTATTTATTCATCACCTAGCACTTGCCCGTTATGATGACTGAGAAGAAAATGAATTAAAAATCATCCAGCCTGGGCACCTGGGTGGCTCAGATGGTTAAGCGTCTGCCTTCGGCTCAGGTCATGATCCCAGAGTCCTGGGATCGAGCCCCGCATCGGGCTTCCTGCTCCTTGGGAGCCTGCTTCTCCCTCTGCCTCTCTCTCTGTGTCTCTCATGAATAAATAAATAAAATCTTAAAAAAAAAAAAAATCATCCAGCCTGAACTTCAGCCCAGTGGGAGACCCACGCACAGAAAAGAAAAAAAAATGTATTTTCTAATGGACCAGCAATAATACAATAAGAGTCCTTTGACTTCAAATGGAGAGTCTCAGGACAGGAAGTCGGGACATTTACGGAGAGAGTAAGCTCCTAACCCTCATGACCTCTTGGGGAAAACCACAATTTGTTTTCAATAAAACAGTGTCTACAACTTACTCTATTATCAAGAGACTAGAATCCCTGTTGCCAGAAGGATACCCTCTGCGGTCTCAGGTCTGCAGTCTGGCTATTTGTAAGTGAACCCAAAACTATAGTATCACTGACTCCCTTGATGCATTTCACAAAACCAAAAGAGGCTGTTACATTAAATTATGAAGCTTAATTTTCTTATTCCTGGCCTCCCAGCATTATGCAGAGAGGCTTCTACCTCCATTAGGAAATACTCAACTATAAATTCGCCGCCAAATCATTTGCATATGGCGTGGTGGATGCTGATGGGCTCCAGGGGCTTCCTCAAAATTACCCTCCACTCGGGTCTGAATTTCAATGCTCTTCCTGGTGCTGCCTGAGGTGCTGTTTGATAGCAAGAGAGGAATGTGCACTGAAGAGAGAGCGGGGGGAGTCATAGTCCAAGGGAGGCGGGCAGTCCTGCCTTCTCGACTAGCTCATAAAGGAGGGAAGTGGAGACTCCCTCATTCCTCTAGGGGGAACTCTTTCTTGAACCCCTGACACAGTAGAACGCAGTAAAAACCCCTCAGTTTTATCCTCAAAGCTATCTTAGATATCTCCCCGCAGTGAATTGGCTCAGGGTACACAGTGCCTTATTTAGAACCTTGCTGTTGTAATAGTCATAGTTCAGTGACAATCTCACAAAGAAGTGCCACAAAAAAACGACACAGGTTTTATTGTTTACTTGAAATTCCGTTTTTGCCTAGGGACATCTGGCGGCAATCATAATTTACTCATTTGGAACGAATGAATGGTGTCTTATTTCCTCCCCTCTGTGCAAACCCTCAAGTATGGCCATTAGAGGAGGCAAAGCTCTCGTATGTCATCCGATGCTGCTCTTTGCCAAGAAAGTCTTGTTCCCTATTTTTAAGCTCCTAGAACAATCCCATTTTAGGATATTTTTTATCTGGACTAGCTTTTCAATAATTTGCATCACCTGTTTTCCTTTAAAAATGATTTATATCTTTTTTCCACATTGGGAGGCCTTTCTGGATTTCATGTTGGAATATTCTTAGAGTCTCTATCCGATGTCCCTGCTCATTCAGTTAAGAAGGAAGCAGCCTTCACTCTTATTGAAGGAACAAGCTACAAAGACTGTGTCAGTGGTTCTCAACCTTGGCAGCACATTAGAATCACATGGAAAGCTTTTTAAAATCCCAATTCTCCAAAAATGACATACATATAATTCCATTTACATGAGGTTTTTAAAGGGAGGTGGGAGGGGCTATAGGGACAAAGAACAGATCCATGGTAGCCAGGATCTGAGCCCGGGGGGAGGGGTGGGTGTCTGACCTAAAAGAATGAACCAGGACAATTTGGGAGGCATTAGAATTGTTCTGTACCCTGATTGTGATGGGTGTTACCAGAGTCTACTATACATATGTTAAACTCATAGGAACGTACATCCAAAAAAAAAGTGAATACTACTATATATATTTTATTTTAAATCCCAATGTCCAGGCCATATCCTGACTAATTAATTCTGAATTTCTGCGTTGGAAATATGCCATGCCTGGGATCCAGGCATCCATATTTTTTAAAGCTCCCAGGGGTTTTCAGTGTGCAGTCAAGGTTAAGAACCACTGGTCTATGTGAGTAATGTTCCTTTGACCTGGAAAAGCTGCTGCTTTGTTAACAGCTAATTCCCCACATCCCAAAAGAACTCTGCCAGTCAGGACCCACCTGCTACAGTTCAGGGTATAAGGTAGGGTTTTGTGCTTCAGTTCTCACAGAGATACTTTTCCTTATGATTAGTATGTATTTCTGTCTCTGAGACCCCTGCCCAGTGCCTAAAAGTAGTCCTATTAGACATAAAAGAGACTGGGATGCTGTGTTTCTGGACTATTCCAAGTTCATTCTGGTATCCTCCCCTCCCCTAGCCACAGAAGGTAAAAGATGTAAAAACTGGCATATGTGATCAGAGACAGGCAAGAGTTTTATGATGGTTAATTTTATACATCAACTTGCCTGGGACATTAGGTGCCCGAACATTATTCCAGGTGTTTCTGTGAAGGGGTTTTTGGATGAGATTAACATTTAAATCAATAGACTGAGTAAAGCAGATTGCCTCTATAATGTGGGTGGGCCTTGTCCAATCACTTGAAGATCTGAACAGAACACAAAGACCAACTCTCATGAGTAAGAAAGAATTCTTCCTGCCTACTTGTCTTCAAACTGGGACAATGGCTTTTTCCTGCCTTCAGGCTGGAACTCAAATATCAACTTCTCCAGATCTTGAGCTTGTCAGTCTGTTGACCTGTTGGACTAGAACTATACCATCAGCTCTCTTGGTTCTCAGGTCTTCAGACTTCGACTAGAATTACTCATCAGCTCTCCTGACCTCCATCCTGATGACTCACTCTGCAGATCTTGGGATGTATATGTATATGTATATGTATATGTATATGTATATGTATATGTATATGTATATGTGTAAGTATATGTACTGCTCCAGAAACACTATAGAAGACTTACATGCCCTGCCCACCATGCACTTCTGTTCTAAGACACCACCTCAGGGCCTGGGGACATGGACCTCACTTCCTGCTACTGCCTCCCTAATCACTACTCCAAAATAAAGAGCAGCAAGGAGAGGAAGAGAGATCTTTCATTGCCTTTTCCTAAAATATGGTGAAAATGTCCTCCTTGAAACAAACTCAGAAAGGTCGGTTCAAGCAGATCTTTGATTATTGCTTCCATTTCTATTGTTTTGTTTCCTCCTTGGGAATATCTGAAATTCTGAGATTGGATTTCTTTGTTATCTTCAGTAGTAATTATCCAGCCCACATCATCTTGGTTAAAAGTCCTTGTACTTTTCTTCTGCATTCTAGAAGAGATTATAACATTCATGCTCTACCTCAGTGGGCCCATTGCTTTCTGCCCACCCTGCAGTTTACTGCCTTCCAAGTGGATAGCGATGCAGTTGTTGCATTTTTAATTACTTTGTAAAGGTTCCTTAATTTACCCAACTCCTTTCTTGTCTCGTCCTCTTATATTTTCATGGAGGCAGGTTCTCCTGCTATAAATGTCTATCCCTTCATCATTTACTCCAGGTATTCCTGCATCCTGTTATGCAAATGCTCCCTGGAATGTTCTTGTACTTCTGCAATAAGTTGTTCCAGATTTTACTCTCCATCTGAATATTTAGGAAGATGTTTCCTTTCCTTTCTTTGGCAGGAGGATTTCATAAGCCCCGTGATGAAATGTTTTCTGTTGACTTATTCAATAAAGAGAAGATACCCATCAGGACTCAATGTTTACTAAAATTCAAGGTGTGTGGACTGTCCTTGGCCCTAAACCCTCTCCACTAGAGTGCTGACTGAATTTTATTCTCAAATAGGCAGCTGGAGAGGAGTTGATATTTCAGCTTCTGGATCAATTTTCATGCCTAGGAAGCTTTTATCTGATGTGAGTCTGTTAAGCTAAAATGTAATCAAATTTTATTTCCAGGACCTGACTCTGATGCTCTGAAAGGATGAAGCACATAAAAACCATAATTCCCCAAAGGTACCACTGTTGAGTTCTTTTAGTCTCTGATTCCCACATAGACTCAAGGAGGCAGGTGTTAAACTTCTTATGAGATAATGCACCCTGGCCATCTCCTTCCCTCTTCTTCATGCAATCTGTGAGGGAAGGTAGAACAATAGGCAAAGATGGGATGATGGTGCCTAAAGAGCAGTGACCACTCAGTGTAACATTTTTCATTCTTTTGTTTATTGAAGGGCTATTGAACATCCACTCTGTGTTTGTCACTCTCCTATGATGAGAGCACATAGGAAAACAAAGTCCCCCCTCATGGAGGTTACATTCTGGTGGGTACAGAGCCAATGACTGGCCAAAGAGTTGATCAGGTGGGTAAGTGTCATGAAGAACGTTAACAGGTAAAGGGATGGGAAGTAATGGAGGGGCTTAAGGATTTGGGAAAGGCATCTCATAAATTGACTTTTACCAGCTTCTTTTCCTCCAAATAAATATTATATAGAATCCTAATACACACAACACAAAATTCTCAGTTAAAATGGGCACTCAGCTTCCTTTTGTCCCCTTCAGAGGTCCTTGGGTATGTCCACAGGGCTTCAAGAGACACACCTGGAAAGGCCCTGAAATGAGTCCATCAGACACATTTTCAAATATTTTAATGGTATTTTGGATTTTTGGGTTTTTTTAAATTTTTTATGTTATGTTAGTCACCATACAATACATCATTGGTTTTTGATGTGGTGATCCACGATCCATTGTTTTCGTATAACACCCAGTGCTCCATGCAGTACGTGCCCTCCTTAATATCCATCACTGGGCTAACCCATCCCCCACCCCCCTCCCCCCTAAAACCCTGTTTGTTCTCAGAGTCCATAGTCTCTCATGGTTCATCTCTCCCTCCGATCCCCCCCCCATTTTTCCCTTCCTTCTCCTAATGTCCTCCATACTATTCCTTATGTTCCACAAATAAGTGAAACCATATGATAATTGACTTTCTCTGCTTGACTTATTTCACTTAGCATAATCCCCTCCAGTCCCATCCATGTTGATGTAAAAGTTGGGTATTCATCCTTTCTGATGGCTGAGTAATATTCCATTGTATATTTGGACCACATCTTCTTTATCCATTCATCAGTTGAAGGGCATCTCGGCTCTTTCCACAGTTTGGCTATTGCAAACATTGCTGCTATGAACGTTGGGGTGCATATGGCCCTACTTTTCACTACATCTGTGTCTTTGGGGTAAATACCCAGTAGTGCAATTGCTGGGTCATAGGGTAGCTCTATTTTTAAATTTTTGAGGAACTTTCACACTGTTTTCCAAAGTGGCTGTACCAACTTGCATTCCCACCAACAGTGTAAGAGGGTTCCCCTTTCTCCACAACCTCTCCAACATTTGTTGTTTCTTTCCCTTCCATTTTGGCCATTCTAACTGGTGTAAGGTGGTATCTCAGTGTGGTTTTGATTTGGATTACCCTGATGGCTAATGATGATGAACACTTTTTCATGTGTCTGTTAGCCATTTGTATGTCTTCTTTGGAAAAGTGTCTGTTTATCTTCTGCCCACTTTTTGATTAGATTATTTGTTTTTTGGGTGTTGAGTTTAAGAAGTTCTTTATAGATCTTGGATACCAGCCCTTTATCTGTAGTGTCATTTGCAAATATCTTCTCCCATTCTGTGGGTTGCCTCTTTGTTTTGTGACTGTTTCCTTTGCTGTGCAGAAGCTTTTTATCTTGATGAAGTCCCAAAAGTTCATTTTTGCTTTTGTTTCACTAGCTTTTGGAGATGTGTCTTGAAAGAAGTTGCTGTGGCCGGTGTCAAAGAGGTTACTGCCTATGTTCTCCTCTAGGATTTTGATGGATTCCTGTCTCACATTGAGGTCTTTCATCCACTTTGAGTTTATCTTTGTGAATGGTGTTAGAGAATGGTCGAGTTTCATTCTTCTGCATGTGGCTGTCCAATTTTCCCAGCACCATTTATTAAAGAGACTGTCTTTTTTCCATTGCATGTTTTTTCCTGCTTTGTCAAAGATTATTTGACCATAGAGTTGAGGGTCCATATCTGGGTTCTCTATTCTGTTCCATTGGTCTATATGTCTGTTTTTGTGCCACTACCATGCTGTCTTGGTGATCACAGCTTTGTAATATAGCTTGAAATCGGGCAACGTGATGCCCCCAGCTTTGTTTTTCTTTTGCAACATTTCCTTGGTGATTCAGGGTCTTTTCTGATTCCATACAAATTTTAGGATTGTTTGTTCCAGCACTTTGAAAAATGTCATTGGAATTTGGATCGGGATGGCATTGAAGGTATAGATTGCTCTGGGTAGCATAGACATTTTAACAATGTTTATTCTTCTGATCCATGAGCATGGCATATTTTTCCATCTTTTTGTGTCTTCTTCAATTTCTTTCATGAGTGTTTTGTAGTTCCTAGAGTATAGATCCTTTACCTCTCTGGTTAGGTTTATTCCGAGGTATCTTATGGTTTTTGGTGCTATTGTAAATGGAATCGCTTCTCTAATTTCTCTTTCTACAGTTGCATTGTTAGTGTATAAGAAAGCAACTGATTTCTGTGCATTGATTTTGTATCCTGACATTACTGAATTGCTGGATGAGATCTAGTAATTTGGGGGTGGAGTCTTTTGGGTTTTCCACATAAAGTATCATGTCATCTGCGAAAAGAGAGAGTTTGACTTCTTCTTTGCCAATTTGAATACCTTTTATTTCCTTTTGTTGTCTATTGGTGTTGCTAGGACTTCTAGTACTATGTTGAACAATAGTGGCGAGAGCGGGCATCCTTGACGTGTTCCTGATCTTAAGGGAAAGGCTCTCAGCTTTTCTGCATTGAGGATGATATTCGCTGTGGGTTTTTCATAGATGGATTTTATGAACTTGAGGAATGTTGCCTCTATCCCTATACTCTGAAGAGTTTTAATCAGGAAAGGATGTTGTATTTTGTCAAATGCTTTTTCTGCATCAGTTGAGATGACCAAATGGTTCTTCTCAGTCCTCTTATTAATGTGTTCTATCACATTGATTGATTTGCAAATGTTGAACCACCTTGCGTCCCGGGGATAAATCCCACTTGGTCGTGGTGGATGATCCTTTTCATGTATTGTTGGATCCTATTAGCTAGGATTTTGTTGAGGATTTTGGAATCCATATTCATCAGGAATACCAGTCTGAAATTCTCCTTTTTGATGGGGTCTTTGCCTGGTTTGGGGATTAAGGTAATGCTGGCCTCATAGAATGAGTTTGGAAGTTTTCCTTCTGTTTCTATTTTTTGAAACAGCTTCAGTAGAATAGGTATTATTTCTTCTTGAACGTTTGGTAGAATTCCCCAGGGAATCTGTCAGGCCCTGGACTCTTGTTTTTTGAGAGGTTTTTGATCACTGCTTCAATCTCGTTACTGGTTATTGGCCTATTCAGGTTGTCAATTTCTTCCTGTTTCAGTTTTGGCAGCTTCTAGGTTTCCAGGAAGGCCTCCATTTCATCCAGATTGCTCAGTTTATTGGCATATAGTTGTTGATAATAATTTCTAATAATTGTTTCTATTTCCTTGGTGTTAGTCATGATGTCCCCTTTCATTCATAATTTTATTAATTTGGGTCCTTT
This sequence comes from Mirounga leonina, assembly GCF_011800145.1. Taxonomy (NCBI): domain Eukaryota; kingdom Metazoa; phylum Chordata; class Mammalia; order Carnivora; family Phocidae; genus Mirounga; species Mirounga leonina. The sequence continues at coordinate 6,754,660 of NW_023270454.1, read as the reverse complement.
CTCTTTTCTTTTGGATAAGTCTGGCCAGTGGTTTATCGATCTTATTAATTCTTTCAAAGAACCAACTTCTAGTTCCGTTGATCTGATCTACTGTGTTTCTTGTTTCTAATTCATTGATTTCTGCTCTAATTTTAATTATTTTTCTTATAATGCGTGGCTTAGGCATCGTTTGTTGCTTTTTTTCTAGTTCTTTAAGGTGTAGAGTTAGTTGGTGAATTCGGGATTTTTCTATTTTTTTGAGTGATGTTTGGATGGCTATGTAAAACTGCCAGCTGCTCCCAGTTTGTGTGCGCGACCCCGCTGGTCAGGTTTTCCACCCCGGGTGCTGCCCCTTAATATTTCTTGCAGGGCCGGCTTAGTGGTCACATATTCTTTCAGTTTCTGCCGGTTGTGGAAGCTCTGCATCTCTCCATCCATTCTAAATGAAAGCCTTGTCGGATAAAGTATTCTTGGCTGCATGTTCTTCTCATTTAGTACCCTGAATATGTCTTGCCAGGCCTTTCTGGCTTGCCAGGTCTCTGTGGATAGGTCTGACGTTATTCTGATGTTCCTCCCTCTGTACGTAAGGAATCTCTTCCCCCTAACTGCCCTTAAGATGGTTTCCTTGGTTCTAAGATTTGCAAGTTTTACTATTACATGCCGGGGTGTTGGCCTATTTTCCTTGATCTTGGGAGGGGTCCTCTCTGCCTCTAGGATGTGAATGCTTGTTTCATTCTCCAGATTAGGGAAGTTCTCAGCTACAATTTGCTCAAATACATCTTCTAATCCTCTCTCTCTCTCCACTCCCTCCGGGATTCCAATTATTCTGACATTGGAACGCTTCATGGTGTCACTTATTTCTCTGATTCTATTTTCATGGATTCTGAGTTGTTTTTCCCTGGCCTCCTCTTTTCCCTTTTTATCTATTATATTGTCTTCCAGGTCACTTATTCGTTCTTCTGCCTCAGTTACCTTAGCTGATAGATTATCTAGATTGGATTGGATCTCATTGACAGCATTTTTAAGTTCTGCCAATTCAGCTTTCATTTCTGCCCTTAGAGATTCTATGTTGCCATTAATTGATTTCTCCATTCTAGCCATCGTCTTCACAATTGGTAGCCTGAATTCCATCTCCGACATCTTGGTTATATCTGCATCCATTTGTAAATCTGCAGCATAAGTCATGATCTCTGAGTCTTTTCTATTTTGGGGGCTCCTCCTCCTAGTCATTCTGTTGATAGGTGTTTTAGGGAATGTATAGAGTCCAAATTATTGATCAGAACCCAAGCAAGATGCACCTGTTTTCTTGGGACCTTAGGGTTGCTGGCCTCTTGTTTTCCCAGGCTGTCTTCTGCGGGAGGGGCCTGCTGCGCTGTTACTCAGGCAACCCTGTTTGGGCAGAGTTGCCCTGCCCCCTGTGGTGGGGGTTGGGCTCAGCAGGAATCAGTTTTTGGGGCTTTTGTTCTCTGGCGCCTTTCCCTGGTGGCTTTCCACGTCTCTTCCGCGAGTCAAAGCAGAAGAGACCGTTTCCAGCTCTCTGCCTCAGAGCAGAGAGATCGCAGTCTGTTCTTCAGTGAGCTCTCCAGGCCACACTGTCTCCATTTCTGTCCATGCTGCTATAAACTGCAGCGGCCTGGGGTGTGCGCCCCTCCGCAGTGCCCCCAGTCCTGCCTCCAAGTCGGGGCACGTCTCTACCCTTTGTGCTTCTAAAACCGCCAGCTGCTCCCAATTTGCGTGCGCGACCCCGCTGGTCAGGTTTTTCACCCCGGGTGCTGCCCTAAAGTCCTTTTCCGACACTACCGGTCTGCGAGTCTGTGCCCGTCCCCAGCGCGCAAGGCTGTCACTCACTGGTGGTGTAGGATCCCCACATCCAGGCACCCTCCCGCTGTTGTTTATCCTCAAATATCTGCCCGTGGAATCATGGCTCTCCGCTTCGTACCTCAAAACCAATCGCCTGCGATATTCTGTTTGTATAGATCCAGATCTTCTTACATCTCAGGCTGGTTTCGTGGGTGCTCAGAGTGGTCTGGTAGATATCCAGCTCAATTCCGGGGCTCAGTTGAAATAGGGTCCCCTACTCCTCCACCATCTTTCCCCCCTCTCCAGTATTTTGGTTTTTGAAACAATTCAGAGTCATGCAGAATGGACCTAGTTCCTAAAGGAATGAAAAACCTGGAGAATATAATTTAGATTCCAAATAGACTAAGAAAATTTAATAAGACTATTTTTCTTACAAAGGCTTATAAACTGACTGTTTCAAATGGTGGCATTTGTGAAAAGAAATCTACAAACTGTTCAAACAATGGCCTCATTGTTGGACTAAAAGGACAGACTTCTAAAATGAGTCCTTTGAAAGAAAGCACCTATTTGAGTGAATGACTTCTGGTAGATTTATTAAAAACCGGTCCCACTGCTTAAGGAAACTGTATCAGGTGGTGGAGAAAACAAATGTTCTGTGTTCAGACAGACCTGACTTTGAAGCCCAGATCTGCCCCATAATACTTACATAAGTAGGGGGGATACTTAACTTCTTTGAGTCTTCATTTTCTCATCTGTAAAATGAGAGTAAGTAGACATTCCACTATAGGAAATACACATGGCCAAGAAACATGTGGAGATGTTCAACATCATCTTCTTCAGAGAATGTAATTCAAGGTCACAATGAGATGCCAATTTACACCCATGTGGTGAGAAAAAAAATGTAAAATGTGGCAATACCAAGTGTTGGAGAGTATGTGGGAACTGCTGAATTTCTTACAGATTACTCATAGATATAAAAACTGGTGCAACCATGTTGAAAAACAATCGGGCATGATCTTCTGAAGTTGAGTATTTATAGACTCTGCCTCAGCAATTCCACTCCTAGAAATACACACGAGACCACATACAGCAAAATCACACAAGATTGTTCTCTATATTTACGAATCTGGTTTCTTGTCTCTTTTTTTCTTTGTTTGTTTTGTTTCTTAAATTTCACATATGAGTGAAATCATATGGTATTTGTTTTTCTCTGATGGATTTATTTCACTTAGCATTATACCCTCTAGATCCATTCATATCATTGCAAATGGTGAAATTTCATCCTTTTAATGGCTGAGTAATATTTCATTGTATATATACTACATCTTCTTCATCCATTCCTCTATTGATAGACACTTGGGTTGACAAATTCAGAGAACAAACTGGTTATCAGAGGGGAGGTGGCTAGGGAGATGCATGAAACAGGTGAAGGGGATTAAGAGCACACTTACCGTGACGAACCCTGAGTAATGCATGGAACTGTTGAATCACTATATTGTACACCTGAAACTCATATAACACTGTATGTTAATTATACCAGAACTAAATAATAATTAATTAATAATAAATAAATAAAAACACACATAAGAATGTCCATAGCAGTATCATTCACAAAAGAAAATTCCTGGAGACAACTTGGTGCCTATCAACTGGAGAGGGGACAAACTGTGATGTATTCACACAGTGGAATAGAATACATCAGGTAAAGTGAATGAAATATAACCATCCACACAACGTGGATAAATCTTAGCAAAATAATACTGGATATAAAAGGTAGGCTTTGAAAAATACAAGCTACTTGATATGCTTTTTATAAAGTTAAAATGAACATAAGAATACTTATAGATGTAATAAAATGATGTAAAAAGGAAGACAAGGTAACAGCACACACAGGATCCAGGATGATGGTTACCTCGATTGGGAGGAATCAGTGAGATGGAAGCAGATGTAGTTATTGTCAAGATCCTAGCTTTTATTTTGGGCAGTGAATTTAAGGTGTTTATCACATTAATAGAAAATATCCAACTATATAAATAAAAGTGGGCAATGCATGATACAATAACAAGAATGTGTCATTAACCTAGGATTATGATTGACCCAATTCTGTACACCTGGGATCCAATGAAAAAATAATAAAATAAAATAGAATGGGGCTGAATAAGACTTATTGATCTATATATGTCCTGCTAGAAATTTCCTTAAAATGCATTGTACTGTCGCTTATCATTACATTTGCTTATGAGGCCAAGAAGAAGAAGAAAATAGAATGGGACCAATAACACTTACTTCCCACAGTTATTGTGAAAATATGCATGACTTAATAAAAAAAAAAGTAAAACAGCTGACACTTAGAAATAGATCTTAAAAATTAACTCCTTTAATACATATTCTTTACGTAACAGTCACAAAAATGTAGTGATATTCCTTCACATTTTCTTGCTAAAATATGGAATAGCAAGAGAGTGCACTTAGAATTAGAAGACCTAGTTCTCCCAGCTGCTAGCTGGTGACTTTGGACAAGTCATTTGAACTCAATGAATATAGTTTACTCACTTGAAAAAAAAAACAAGTAAATTAAAATGCTTGAGGGGAGCCTGGATGGCACAGTCATTAGATCAAGCCCTGTGTTGTGCTCTGTGCACGGAACCTGCTTGAAATTCTCTCTCTCCTCTCCCTCCACCCTCCCCCCATGCTCATGCCCAATGACTCTCTAAATAAATAAACAAACAAACAAACAAATAAACAAATAAATTTAAAATGCTTGAGACCCCTGAATGTGGTACTCATGTCAGTTTATGTCCTGTGATTTTCTCATTTCATGAAATATCGCATTTATTTACATATTTTCCTCTCTATCATTCCCAAGAACACCTGACATACAGAATAGGATTATTAGCCAGTCCTCTTGCTGGCATTTACTCTATGAAAGTTAGAATGGCTTAATAGTAAATAATGTAATAAATAAGAAGAAACTGAGAATCCCCATTACATAAAAATTCCATATCTGTAACCATCTTTCATTGAGGTCATTTTAGCTTAAGAGTTTTAAGATTCAAACAAAGTATATTTAAACTACTGCAGCCCAAATGGCTTCTCAGATCTTAGTGCAGGTCAAGGCTCAGAAAGAGTAAGATACAAGACGAACTAAAGAGGAATAAATGGATAAAGGCAGAACCAAAGAGGATCCAGAAAATGGGAAATTCCCAGCATTTGTGGGGGAGTGAGAGGCCTGGTTTCATCGCAAATGAGGCTGTGGAATAAGGAAGGAGGAAGCCTCTGGAGCACAGGGAAGGATTTGAATCAAAGGGCACGGCAGGAGCACCTGGCTGGCTCAGTCACAAGAGCACACCATTCTTGATCTCGGTGCCCTGAGTTCGAACCTCACACTGGGTATAGAAATTACCACCTTACACCAGTTAGAATGGCAAAAATTGACAAGGCAAGAAACAACAAATGTTGGAGAGGTTGTGGAGAAAGGGGAACCCTCTTACACTGTTGGTGGGAATGCACGTTGGTACAGCCACTTTGGAAAACAGGGTGGAGGTTCCTCAAAAAATTAAAAATAGAGCTACTCTATGACCCAGCAATTGTACTACTGGGTATTTACCCCAAAGACACAGATGTAGTGAAAAGTAGGGCCATATGCACCCCAGTGTTCATAGCAGCAATGTCCGCAATAGCCAAACTGTGGAAAAAGCCGAGATGCCCTTCAACAGATGAATGGATAAAGAAGATGTGGTCCATATATACAATGGAATATTACTTAGCCATCAGAAAAGATGAATACCCAACTTTTACATCAACATGGACGGGACTGGAGGAGATTATACTAAGTGAAATAAGTCAAGCAGAGAAAGTCAATTATCATATGGTTTCACTTATTTGTGGAACATAAGGAATAGTATGGAGGACATTAGGAGAAGGAAGGGAAAAATGAAGGGGGAGAAATCGGAGGCGGAGATGAACCATGAGAGACTATGGACTCTGAGAAACAAACTGAGGATTTTAGAGTGGAGGGGGGTGGAGGGATGGGTTAGCCTGGTGATGGGTATTAAGAAGGGCATGTACTGCATGGAGCAGTGGGTGTTATACAAAAACAATGAATCATGGATCACTACATCAAAAACTAATGATGTATTGTATGGTGACTAACATAACATAATAAAATTAAATAGAATTTTTTTAAAAAAGAAATTACTTAAATAAATAAACTTTTTTATAGAAGGGCACTGTAGACCAAAGATGCTCAGTTATCATTCCATCAGTTGGGGATGGGGGTAGCCCAGGTGCAGTGTGTGAATCTCTGCCACTCTCTTTCTTTCACAAACACCACATACATGGGCTCTCACACATCTACAATTCTATTAGACAAACCTCAAGCAGAATAAAATCTGAAGAAATTCATGTTCCCCCCAAAACAGATAAGTGCATGAGATTTTATTTCTTCAAGATAGTACCCTAATGAATATGAGAAATATTTCAGTCATTAATTCAGTCTCTTGATCAGTTTTGTGAAATATATACCGAGTATCGACTATGAAAATACTGCTAGTCAACTGGATGAAGTAAGGCATGTAAGGAAGGAAATTCAGTGTCTGACTCAAGGTAGACGTGACAGCAATCAGAAGGAGAAGAAGAGGAGGAAAAGGAAGGGAGACAGAAGAGGGAGAGGAAGGGGTTCTCACATACTGCTGATGAAGCAGGAAATTAATTTACTCCTTTCAGAAAATAACTTGTTGGGGAGCCTGGGTGACTCAGTCTGTAAAGTGTCTGCCTTCAGCTCAGGTCATGATCCCAGGGTTCTAGGATCATGCCCCGCATCAGGCTCTCTGCTCAGCAGGGAGCCTGCTTCCCCCTCTCCCTCTGCTGCTCCCCCTGCTTGTGCACACACTCTCTCTCTCCTTCTCTCTCTGTCAAATAAATAAATAAAATCTTTAAAAAAAAAAAAGGAAATAGTTTGTCATTATCTGATAACATTTAAGATGTATACACCTTCCAACACCAAAATCCCACTCCTAAGGAATTACTGTACAAAAATCCATGCTTATATACTCCCAAAAAATGGTCTTAGCAGCACTGTACTTAGTAATTGCCCAACACTGGAAACAAAATGCCTACAGAAGAAACATAGTTAAATTGTGGTCTGTTCATCCAATGAAAATTTTAAAACCACAGCTACACACAGCAATGATGACACAGATGAATCTTAAAAATGTTGATATAAAAGTTGGGTATTCATCTTTTCTGATGGCTGAGTAATATTCCATTGTATATATGGACCACATCTTCTTTATCCATTCATCAGTTGAAGGGCATCTCGGCTTTTTCCACAGTTTGGCTATTGTGGACATTGCTGCTATGAACACTGGGGTGCATATGGCCCTTCTTTTCACTACATCTGTGTCTTTGGGGTAAATACCCAGTAGTACAGTTGCTGGGTCATAGGGTAGCTCTATTTTTAATTTTTTGAGGAACCTCCACCCTGTTTTCCAAAGTGGCTGTACCAACGTGCATTCCCACCAATAGTGTAAGAGGGTTCCCCTTTCTCCACAACCTCTCCAACATTTGTTGTTTCTTGCCTTGTCAATTTTTGCCATTCTAACTGGTGTAAGGTGGTATCTCAGTGGGACTGGAGGAGATTATGTTAAGTGAAATAAGTCAAGCAGAGAAAGCCAATTATCGTATGGTTTCACTTATTTGTGGAACATAAGGAATAGCATGGAGGACATTAGGAGAAGGAAGGGAAAAATGAAGAGGGGGAAATCAGAGGGGGAGACGAACTATGAGAGACTATGGACTCCAAGAAACAACTGAGGGTTTTAGAGGAAAGGGGGATGGGGGGATGGGTTAGCCCGGAGATGGGTATTAAGGAGGGCACGTACTGCAGGGAGCACTGGGTGTTATATGAAAACAATGAATCATGGAACACTACATCAAAAACTAATAATGTACTGTATGGTGACTAACATAACATAATAAAATAAAATAAAATTTTTAAAAAATCTTAAAAATGTAATGTTGAACAAAACAAGCCAGATACAATAGTCATTCTGCACAATCCCATTTATAAAGTTCAAAATCTGAAAAAAACTAAATTAATTTTAGGGATGTGTACATAGGTCATAAATCATAAAGTAAAACAAAGAAGGGAGGTTGTGATCCACATGATGGTTAATCTTATGTGTTAACCTGATTAGGCCAGGGGACCCAGATACTTAGACACTAGTCTAGATGTTGCTGTGAAGGCATGTCTTAGATAAGATTAGCATTTAGTACAGCAGATCACCCTTCATAACTTGGTTGAGCTTCACCCAGTCAGTTGAAGACCTTAGGGAAAAAAGAATGAGGTCCCCAGAAGGGATTCTGCTTCTGATTGCCTTCAGACCTGAGCTGCAACATCAGCTCTTCCCCAGGTCTCCAGCCCACTGGCCTGCCCTGCAAGTTTCAGACTTGCCAGTCCCCACAATTGCATGAGCAAACGCCTTCACTATCTCTCTTTCTCTCCCTTTTCTCTCACTCTCTTGCTTTCCATATAGGTATGTACATGGGTCCTTTTGATTCTGTTTTCCTAGAGAACTCTAACTAATATGATCATCTAGAATGGGCCTTTGGATTGCTAGGAATATTCTATTTCTTGTCCTGGATGGTAGTTACATAGGTGTTCACTCCTCAATAATTCATTGAACTGTACATTTATGTTTAATGTACTCCTGTATATATTTTTATACTTTACAATGAAAAAGGATTCATAAAAGTATTACTTTCTAGCTAGCATTGAGAAGTTCACAAATAGTCACCAGATATTGTATGTAACATCAAATGACATGCTTCATAGCTGGACAACTGGGGAGTCATGATAAAACATCCAAATGTCAGTATACCACATTTTCTTCCAGCGCCTGATCTTTGCCTCCCCCCATTCTCTAAAAACTTAAGTCTCTTTCTTACAAATCCCCACAATACTTCATCTATACCTCTTTCTATCTTCTCTCATCTCCTCGATTAAACTGAATGCTCTGTAAGGGAAAGACTTCTGTCTCTTTCATTTTTGCATCCACTTTTGAGCACAGCATTCCTACAGAACAATGGGGATATCTGCAGAGATGGGACAGAACACATAAACCGAGAAGTGGAACAAAGCTGGTTGAATAAATAACGCCAGGCGGGGAGACTGGGCCTTATCCTCTAAAACAGGAGCCAGCTATTATTTTCTTATCCTTTTTACTTTACATGGAAACCCCACTTTCAGGAAGAAGAACCTACGAGCTCGTTCTCCATGTGGCAGGACTCTTCATTACTAAAAGATCTAAATTCCATGTTATTACAGTTCCAATGGTGCTGAAACACTTAGATTTCCTCTTTTTCTTTGGCCTTCAGAGAGGGAGAAATACAGTTGTTACTAAGGCATGAACAGAGTACTTTAAAACAGAGAAATGATCATCTTAGGATAATGGCCTTTGGTTTTCATCAAGGAAGCACACTTAGGAAGACCCAAGTTCTTACACTGAATTATTGGACACAAGATACAAAAGGCTAAGACCTCATAATTGGTTAGATTGGGCTTTGTCCACAGAGCTGAGTAATATTTTTCAATTATTTAGATGGTTATTTCGACATCGAGTAGACTTAACCACCAACAGATTAGACTTTCACTTTTTGTGCTCTTGAGTTCATGCATTTCATGTCTAAAAAAACTAATAACCTTTATGATAATGCCAATAGCACCATAGAGAGATTGCCAATATCTGGGGAATGTTTTGGCCCATAGTTTCAGTCATCTCTGTACCATTGTTCTCTCTGAAAACTTCTTCACTGCTGTTCTTTTTCTTTAGCTATACATGGACTCCTAATGCAGCTTTCTTAGCTCTATAGCTTTTTTTCCTTTTAGTGTATTACATTCATAAAATATAAAGCAGCCCTCCATAATTGAATCCTTTGTGAACCAAAAAAATGAAATTAAGAAAAAGCAGAGAAAATGAGAGATGGGAAAAGTGTCTGAGAAAATGGTTAAAATCATGGGCAAGTTTCCAACTTGATTTATGCTGCTTTTAATTGCCAAGTCCCAGGAGCCTCTTCTGCCTGTTCTTTAATAGGAGAGGGGATGATCTATGCTTTGACCCGGAGTGAACCTGAAATGATGGATGGTGTGTGCCTTCAACAATTATGCTCTTCTCGTATGTAGAAAACTTTCCCTGCCTGGGCCAAAAGCTTAGCTCGTTGGTTTATAATTCCCATAAAGGCCAGAGCCCACACAGTGTGCACTGGAATGCCACAGTGTCATGGCACCTATTTTAAAGAATGGTGTTTGTTGTAGATTCTTTGTTCTGCAATTGATACAGGATGTTTCATACCTCAATGCAAAATGGAGGGAGAAACACATTTGGAGGTCATTATTCAACTGTAAGGTGTTGTATTAGCATGTAATCCCTTACATAAAAGTAAATTTTCTTTTGAAAACAATGAAAAATATGCAAAAATATATCACCTCTTGTCCTACTACTCAGAGATAACCACTATTAATTTGTTTGTGTGTGTTATTACAACACATATAGGTGAGAGTGTTGTTAAGGACTGAATGTGTCCCCCTAAAACTTGTACATTGAAACCCTAATTTCCAATGTGATAGTATTGGGAGGTGGGGTCTTTGGAAGGTAATTAAGTTTAGATGAGGTCATGAGAATGGAACCCTCATAATGGGATTAGTGTCCTTATTAGAAGAGGAAGAAACTAGAGCTCTCTTTTTCTCTCTCTTTGTGCACAAGGGAGAGTCCATGAGTAGACACAGCAAAAAGGCAGCTGTCCACAAGCCAGGAAGCAGTTCTCACCAGGAACCAAATCAGCTGGCACCTTGATCTTGGACTTCCGGCCTCCAGAACTGTGAGAAATAAATTTACATTAGTTAAGCCATCCAGTCTATGGCATTTTCTCATAGCAGCCAGAACTAACTAATACAAGCTTATTTTTTGTTTTTGTTTTTGTTTTTGTTTTTTTAACAGGGAGAAATGGTTTTCCATCCCTCTCACTCACAGGTTTCTTTTTTATTTAGCCCATGTGAGAAGTGCTCTATAAAGAGAGAAAGGTTTGTCTGGTAGATGCTCCTCCCTATAACAGATTGACTAAAAGCAGGGGCTCCAGTCTGTGTTCAAATCTACCACTTATTAGCTGTGTGACATTGGGCATGCTATTTAGTCACTCTGTGCCTCAGTTTTCTTAATTTGCACAAGATGTGTACAGTACCTCCTACAAAGGGCTCTTGGAGGCATTAAATTAGTAAATATATTTATAGTACTTAGAACAGCATCTTTTATATGATAATCACTCCACAAGAATTCACTACTACTGTATCTGTTACTCCTGTGGACTTCTCGGGTGGAGCACCACAAGCAAGGACCTAAAACTTGAAGAAGAGGTCAGTGAGACAGAGGCAATGTGGGGCAGAAGGGAGAAGAGGAAGAGAAGCCAGAGAGAGGAAAGTATACCAAGACAGCCACCCAACTCCATAAGGACCAAAAAGCAATGTAAAAAATTGTCCTAAGCCCAGCCTGGGACAGAACCTTTTCATATGATGTAATTCAAAACTCATTCTGAAAAGAAATTAGTATTTCTGATCATATGCTTGAGTAATTTTCTGATAAACTTTAATGGAATTAAGACTTCTTCTTGGAAAAGAAAAAAAAAAAAGACTTGTTCTTGGAAACCATGCTCTGTGCTGTCAGTCAAGAGTCTAATGGTCATGCATCCTTGGGTGCAGGGTAAAGTCCCAGGTTCATCTCAGTGTAATCATTAATAGTGTGTCCTTGTTCTCTCAAATGTGTGCCAGTTGGGACAATTAATTCTTAGGACAAGTATTCCTTTCTTTTTAATATAGTATAACTTTTTAAATGTAGATTAACAATCATTAGCTAGCCATTCTATTTTCCTTTAAATGTGTCTTCCAAAAGTGAATCTCTAGAATATAATTAAAGCCTTTTCCTATGCAATAAGATTAAAATAAAACTTTGGCACATGTTCTTAACTAAACTGTTAGGAAATATTTTTACTTGACAACAACTCAATAGGTAAAAGACAAGGTGCCTGGTCCCATTCTCTTATATGGTTGTGACCTCTTAGAAATAATTTGTTACCAGCAATGAATAATTGGGATTTAAAATTAAAAAACACAATAGCATTTTCACTAGTACTAAAAAAGTGAAATATTAAGATATAAATTTTTTAAAAGTACAAGATCTATATGAAGAAACTACAAAACTCTGATGAAAGAAATAAGAGGAACTCAATAAATGAAGAGATATAATATGTTCATGGGTAGGAAGACTCACTATTGTCAAGAGGTCAGTTCTTCCCAGCTTGATCTATATATTCAATTCAGTCTCAATCAAAATCCCAGCAAGTTATTTTGTAGATATTGACGAGCTAATTCTCAAGTTTATATGAAAAGACAAAAGACCCAGAATAGCAAGCACAGTATTGAAGAAGAACAAAGTCAGAGGACTAATACTACCCAATTTCAAGATTTACTGAAAAGTTACAGTAACCGAGACTGTGTAGTATTGGTGAAGGAATAGACAGATCAGTGGAACAGAATAGAGAGCCCAGAAACAGATCCACACAAATTATAGTCAACTGATCTTAGACAAAAAAGCAAAAGCAATTCACTGAAAAAAAATAGCCTTTTCATAAATTATGCTGAAACAACTGTACATCCACATTCAAAAAAAATCTAGACACAGTCCTTAAACTTTTCATAAAAATTAATTCAAAATGAATTATAGAAGTAAATGTAAAATTGAAAACTATCAAACTCCTAGAAGATAACACAGGAGAAATCCTAGGTGACCTTGGGTTTGGCTATGACTTTTTATTTATTTTATTCATTTTTTTAATTTGTTTTTTAATTCAAGCATAATTAACATGCAGTGTTATATGAGTTTCAGGTGTACAATATAGTGATTCAACAATTCTATCCATCACCCAGTGCTCATCTAGGTAAGTGTACTCTGAATCCCCTTCACCTATTTCACCCATCCCCCCACCCATCTCCCCTCTGGTAACCATTTGTTTGTTCTCTATCTTTAAGATTCTGGTTTTTGGTTTGTCTCTTTTTTTCTTTGTTTTGTTTTTAAATTCCACATATAAGTGAAATCATATGGCATTTGTCTTTCTCTGACCAACTTATTTCACTTAGCATTATGACCTCCAGCTCCATCCATGTTGTGGCAAATGGCAAGATTTCATTCTTTTTCATAACTATGCCATCATATATAATGGTGATGATTTTTTTAAGTACCATATCAAAGGCACAATTCATGAAGAAAAGAATAAATTTTACTTCATTAAAATTAAAAACTTTTGCTCTGCAAAAGACATTGTTCAGAGGATGAGATGACAAGCCACCAACTGGGAGAAAGCATTTTTAAAATACATAACTGATAAAGGTCTTGTATCCAAAATATACAAAGAAATCTTAAATCTCTATGATAAGAAAACAAGTGCCCAATTAAGAAATGGGCAACAGATCTGAACAGAAATCTCACCAAAGAAAATATGCAGATGACAAATCAACATCTGAAGAGGTGCTCCACATCATATGTCATTAGGGAATTGCAAATTAAAACAATGAAATACCACCAGCAGTATTAGAATGGCCAAAATCCAAAACACTAAAACACTGAGTGGTGGCAAAAATGTAAAGCAACAGGAACTTTTATTCATTGCTAGTGGAAATCAAAATAGTACAGCCACTTTGGAATAGAGTTTGACAATTTCTTATAAAACTAAACTCTTACCATACAACTCAGTAATCATATTCCTCAGTATTTAACCAAAGGAGCTGAAAACATGCCCACAGAACAATCTGCACATGGATGTTTATTGCAGCTTTATTCACAATTGCCAAAACTTGGAATCAACCAAGATGTCCTTCAGTAGGTGAATGGATAAATACACTGTGATACATCCAGACAATGGAACATTATTCAGTACTAAAGAGAAATAATCATCAAGCCATGAAGAAACATGTTAAAATATGTTAAATTTATATTACTAAGTGAAAGAAGCTAATTTTATATGTATGTATGATTCAACTTATATGATATTCTAGAAAAGGCAAAACTATGGAAACACTAAAAAGATCAGTGGTTGCCAGCGCAGAGAGGGAGGGAGGGATGGATAGGTGGAGCACAAAGGATTTAGGGGGCAGTAAAACTATTCTGTATGATACTGTAATAGGATACATGTCACTACACATTTATCAAGACTCATAGAATGTAAATGCAAAGAGTGAACCCTGATATCACTTAAAGACTTTAGTTAATAATAATGTAGTAAAATTGGCTCATTAGTGGTATCATATATACCACACTAAAGCAAAATGTTAATAATAGAGGAAAGTGGGGAGTGGGGGTGAATGGGCATATAAGAACTCTCTATGCTGGAGGGCCTTGGTGGCTCAGTTGGTTAAGCATCTGCCTTCAGCTAAGGTCATGATCTTGGGGTCCTGAGATCCAGCCCCACATGGGGCTCCCTGCTCAGCGGGGAGTCTGCTTCTCCCTCTCCCTCTGCCCCTCCCCCTTGTTTGTGCTCTCTCTCTCTCAAATAAATAAAATCTTAAAAAAAAAAAAAGATTTTGTGCTGTATACAGCACATCTCATAGGAAAGAATCAATCTACAGGAAGACAATAGAAACCAAGTAAACACCCCAAAGCAAGAAGGTGACTCCTACACACCAACATTTTCATTCACCACTATGGTGCTGAAGTGATGCTGACTGATTTGAAAGAACTAGGTTTGCTGTGAAGAACTGGCCTGGATTCCTTGAAGTCTTAGAACCATCATCCAGATTCAGTAGAAGGATAAATTTCCATTTCACTTACTTTTGAAACTCACCATCCTGCTACTGATTGGCTTATAGCCAAATCCTTAAAGACTTATGGAGAGAATTCCAGGAAGTTCAACCAAACTCAGGCAATCTCAATACATCTCTGAAAGATGGAAGTAAATGGAAGTGGGTAGCCAGTGAAGCAGAGCTGAGCATGCATGGCTTTAAACTCAGTTATGGAAGCTTCAGGCCTGCCTTGCTGACAGGAAGGATGGGGCTTGAAACTGGGCCTTAATGGACGGTCTGTGTGTGTCAAAGTTCACCACCCATCCATCCCTACAACCACCACCAAGCAAGCAGAAAACGTAGATACCTACAGTCTCTTCCCCAACACAGTACCAGCAAAGACCAAAGAAAAAACACAATATAAGCTAGGGGGATGTTGGTTTTTGTTTTTGTTTTGGTGTTTTTTGGGGGGGCATTATTTTACAATTTATTTTTTTATTATGTTCAGTTAGCCACTGTATAGTACATCAATAGTTTTTGATGTAGTGTTCAATGATTTATTTGTTACATATAACACCCAGTGCTCATCACAGCACATGCCCTCCTTAATATCCATCACCCTGTTACCTCCTACCCCTACCTCCCTCTCCTCTGAAACTCTCAGTTTGTTTCCTGGGGTCCATAGTCTCTCATGGTTCATCTCCTTCTCTGATTTCTCCCCCTTCGGATTTCCCTCTATGGGAAATGGTCTTCCGTGCTATTGCTTATGTTCCACATATGAATGAAACCATAAAAACAAAACAAAACAAAAAAACTG
Organism: Mirounga leonina; assembly: GCF_011800145.1. Taxonomy (NCBI): domain Eukaryota; kingdom Metazoa; phylum Chordata; class Mammalia; order Carnivora; family Phocidae; genus Mirounga; species Mirounga leonina. Next base: position 6,739,241 of record NW_023270454.1, on the reverse strand, counting down.
AATGAGCTGTCTTGCTATCAGCCAAGTAAGAACAAAGACACAATTTGAAAGGTACTTACGTAATGACTCACCCAGTTAGTAGGTCACCCGAAATCAGCCTTTTTATTGCCTCATACTTAGACACAAACAAGCAATCAAAGTTTTCCAGACCTTCCTCAAATAAGGAAAACCCACAACATGAAAAAGACAGATGGACCAAGATAAACGTACTACTCAAATTTCATGCAACTGAGTTTCTCTTTTATTTCACCTGATATGAACTATGAGTACAATTGCAAATTTGTTTGCAATTTCCCAGTGGACAGCTGGTGTTGCTTCCCCAAGAATATGCTGAGATCCAAGATGTCAGCTTCACCATGTGGCGGGGCCTGGTCATAAACAGAGTCAGCCAATTAGAGCGTTCTAGTCATTGTGACAGCTACTGGAGGGCAGTTTAGTTTGCTGCACACCTCAGTGGTTCACTTCATGCACAAGAGAGTCAGGTTGGCACCCACAAAATGTTTGCAAGAACTAGACACACTGAGTAGCTGCTGTTCATGCTTTGAAGTTTGGGAGAAAGCTAAATTCAGAAGTCAGTAGTACAAAAGAGTGGTTTGGCACTTGCTCTCACTGGGAGAGAAGCTAGTGTGTGACCAACCTTCACTTCCTTGCCTGGAGGCTCATGTGCTGCCACCATTTCAATCATGGGAAGGAGACGTGCAGTGAGCACTGGTAAGGATACTCTCAAGTTCCTAGGAGGACTAAGCCACCACATTCTTGTGATGAAATGCATGTCCTAGGCATTGAAAATGATGGTTGGACATTTCGATCAAAGTCCATTATTTTTGAGAGAATCCAAGAATGTCATTCTATTGACTCTTTCAATTCCTTTTTCCTTCTTTAGTTCAGGTTTTTATGGTGCTATTCTATTCCGCTTTCAAAAATAGAACTTGAAGCAAGTAGCTGGTGTGCTTCCTTGACCTTTTCAGAGAACTGTTGCAAACAAACTCTTGTATCTGCAGTTGAGTACTGGACATCCTGTCAGTGCTCATTATAAGCTGTTGTTAAATTGCTTTCAATGAAATGATGAGTACTTCATTAAAGTTGGTGCCAACCTCACAGTCCGGATACTAATTTGCTTACAGAAAATGGACTTGTAGCAATTAGAACGAGTTTTCAGAAAGACCTGAAAGACACTCTCTGGTTCTCAATTCTGATCTTAGAAAGGGAAAATCAGCATTTGGAAGCTTTATGCGTGCTACCTAAGGCCAGAACAAACACAATTCTTGAGTAGCTCCTTCTTTGCAACTGCTAGGAAGAAGATAGTAGTATAGTGATAGCGAGGGACATGAATGGGTGAGACTAAAACTTGGCTGTATTTCAACCCTGGCCATGTAGCATTGACAGAGGACATTGCTGACATTGCTATCAATGTCCAGATCCAGAATCTCTTGTGCTTGAACTTGTTCTCATGGAAAGGTCATGGGATTCATACCAGACACTCCTTCAGTACACAGGAATTTCTCAAGGAGCAGTCTGTATTCTTGACTCTGATCGACCCTTATCATGTTGGAGAGGACACAGAGACAAACCCTTCCCCAATGGTTAACATGTATAGATGATCCTCCCGGGTCCACTTCTTACAAAACAAGTGCTATCAGAGCCATCAGTGTCGTTGAAGGACTTCTAATATTTCACTGCACGTTAGCCATAAAGAAACTTCCAAACATTAATTTCTCAGATCTTCCCGAAGTTGCAAGGAATCATTCCAGGTATCCCATGTGAATATACTTCCTATAAAGCAAGGCAAAGCCTTGTGGCTGGTGAAAGGGAAGCGTTCATTCACATACTCTACCTTGAACTCACTCCTGACTTGTGTAAGTATCCACACAAGTTCTCAAACATTGGTCTGGATTTCAAGAACTGAAATTTAAATTCTACTTGTAAGTTCTAAGGATCTACAGGAGCGAACAGTCCAGTGTTAACTGTTGGACCTTTTTAATACCAAAAAAATAGTAGTTCGCCAACTAATTTATCACACTTAAAAGTGGGCATTCAAAGAAGCTTCTAAACAATAATTCATTGCTGTTGAGGACTAGAATCAAGGTTCTGAACCTTAATCCTCCCTGAAACGTCAAGAAATCCACATCAACATTTTTGCATTTTTATATTTTGCCAAAAATAAGTCACAAGACTAAGAATTTTCTAGCAGAAAAATTAAAAATAAGCTTACTCTGGTATTAAAAAACGTCTTCTTGAAACTGCTTTGAATCCAGACTAATACAGTCTATGTTTCCTGTAGATGCACCTGTACTAATTATATGACTTATTGGCTGGCATGGAGTTAGCTTATTATACAACTAAATTTTCCTAACTGTATCCCTTTCCAACAGATGCTTAAAAACTTCACTTTCATTGTCCAGGATAAAAAGTAAGCACTCGAGCTTGTATGATTTGGTTCTCCCTGAATCTCCAACAAATGGAGATCAGATTCTCACCAAGTCCTGATTATTATAAACAAAGTGGGATTTGCAAGAGGAGCTCCAAGTTTTCTAAAATGCAAACATTAATGTAAGAGCACAGTGCCTTAGTTCTCTTTGACGTTGCAAAGAATTCTTGTTTTCACCCACAGAGAATCCGTTGCTAGTAGCAAACTGGCAGCCCTGCCATGTGCTGAGAGCTTTTGGATAGAAAAATGAACTTCATTAGAGCATTAACAAGTGTAGACAGAAATATGTAGATATTACTGTCATTGTCTAAGAAATAAAGTCAAAGTGTTGGCACGTGTGACCTTCTATTTCCCCTTAAATTTCAAGGGATCTACTTCAGGTGATCCCTGCCATTTTTGCTTCCCATGAGCAAAAGGGTATTTTTTGTTTTTATTTTTAGCCTCATAGTAGGTGCAAGGAAGACATTAACAGCCCTGGATGGCCAGCATTTAAACAGCTTCCACATGTAGGCCTGTACTGTTTGGAGCCAGCTTCATAGCTCTGGAGTCTCTTCCAAGCTTTGAAAAGTCACACCAGCTGTTTCATTCATGTCTCCTTCAAAAAAATTTTGTTTTTAAAGTTTTTATAGCTTCCCAAATGAACATTGGTATATTTTCTTTGTGCAACAGTCTTACCTATGGTGACCCTTCAAAGAAACCTCCAGACCTTGCTGTCACTTTCCAGGTAAGGCACACAGGCGCAAGAGGCTGCTCATTCAATTCTCAGGAACTCACCAAGGCATTAACTCTAATTGTTTCCCAGAAAGCTACTTCTGGAAATTGAATTAGTAAAGGCAAACATGTTTGGGGCAGTAAAATGAAAGTATTAGCATGCTACCTGTTTAGTCGTCAGCCTAATGAACATCAACCAAGACACTCTAGATTGCTACCTCAGTCAAGGAATAGATTTAAGCTCAGTTATTTCTCTCACCCAGTGACCTCAAAACTTCCATGAGTCCCTACTAGCTCCCACTGTGGATAAACAGAATTACTGGTATTCAGAACAAATGTATTTTTATAAATTAGGATATGTTCCATAAACAGGATGATGTGAGAGAGAAACATTATGGGGAACAGTGAGGGGTCAGGAAAAGACAATGCAAAAACTGGAAATGCACAATATGACTTTCTCTCAAACTACAAAGGCATCAACTACTCCTTCCAGGGAGCGAACGAGGGCAGGCAAGGGGAGTTTCCTAATGGCAAAAGTGAAGGTATTCTCCATTGGGATATTGAGCAGCACTTCTGCCTTGGCAAGAAGGGATGTTGGTAGATCTTCTGAACCTCTGTCATTGCCTAGGATTAGATTCAAGGGCTAGAGCTTAGGTCACTCTCTTCTTGCAATTTCAAGGATTCAAGTCAAGGTGTTTTGCTTCCTGGATTCTTTCCCGAGAACAAGTTTTGTAGACAGTGAAAAAGAGGCTGTAATAGACTGTAGAGGCTTATAGGCTTGTATACAGAAATAGACTTAATAGCCTTGGTCCTGGCCCCATGTGGTTCAGATAGAAGCCTCCACATGTTCTGAAGGCCTAGGATTTGGCTATATGCTAGATCTGCCTGTGCCCCTCCAACGAATCCACTCACACAAAGCATTAGGAGTTAACATGAACTTTACTGAAGACCTCACAAAGGAGACAGTGGAGAGACCTGTGTTACATTACACAGCCCATAGCCCACTCTTTAAAATCTTCATTAAAAGATTCCTGGTGCCCCACGCCTGGGTGGCTCAGTTGGTTAAGCGACTGCCTTCGGCTCAGGTCATGATCTTGGAGTCCCTGGATCGAGTCCCGCATTGGGCTCCCTGCTCGTCAGGGAGTCTGCTTCTCCCTCTGACCCTCCCGACCCTCCCCCCTCTCATGCTCTCTCTCTCTCTCAGTCTCTCTCTCTCAAATAAATAAATAAAAATCTTAAAAAAAAAAAAAAAAGATTCTTGGTGCCCCTGCCCCTGCACCCAATATTCATGCCCAAAACCATCACTGGGGTCTGCCAGTTTATTGGATCCACCCTCCTACAGAGGTAGCTAGACACCATCTTTTATCTTGTTGCATGCTCTAGGGGATCCCATTTAAAATCCTCACCCCTGGTAGTTTATTTTCCGAAACAAAGTAAGTACTCTTACAAAGAGGAATTATGGTGAGTGAAACTGTCTAATTACACTGATAAAGGCAACCAAATAATCAAAAGCAAAGGGAAATCAGGCATGGTTGGGCAAGCACCAACTATAGATAATCCGATTTGAAGAGTCAGAGTCGTGATTACAGTCAGCTATAGCACATAGATTCCATGAACAATAGAGCCCCAGTCAGCAATTGAGGGTCCCCAAGGAGCGGGACCAAGACCTGGGAGAAAGGAGACCCTAGGCATCAGCAGGGAGTCAAGACCTAAACTATATGGAATTTGAAGCAAAGCTCCAGTTTCAGAAGGGAAATAGAGACAGAAGTCCAGTAATAAAGCATTGGAGAAATAAGAAATGGTATGACTCAAAGGTAATATAGATGTCCAGGAGTCATGTAAGTCATACAAGGTCAGTGAGCACCAAAGCTTTCATTTCTGAGAGCCTTCCTGCTCTGACTCCAAAGTAGGAAGTTCTAAACCAAGTTGGAGAACATCAGTGACTTCCCCTAGGAAGGCCTGGCCATTACGAAGGGCAAAAGGGGTGTACTGCTGAGCCGTATGGGCCTAGGGCCAGGCACAGCTGTCTGATGCTGACTCTTAGTACAAGCCATGAAGATAAAAAGTTATCATTTACATTCTTCTGGAAAACAGACAGTCCCCAATCTTGTCATTCTGATTGACTGTTTCTGAGAAATATTTTGATGATGGACCCAAAAACTATAAAAATAATACAGGACAGTAGAACAATTTCTTGGATTTTTTTTCTACCTCAACTCTCAATGTCTTTGGTCTAAGGTGTTCTATTGTTTTCTGACTCGACCCATTTCTCATGTCAGGAAACTTAAGTGTGACCTAAACTCTACAGATGTTTGCCTACTTTCATTTAATAGAATATTTCTCCTTCATTATTTCATCTTAATTTTAATTTTTCTTTTTTTTTAAGATTTTATTTATTTGACAGAGAGAGACACAGCGAGAGAGGGAACACAAGCAGGAGGAGTGGGGAAGGGAGAAGCAGGTTTCCTGCCGAGCAGGGAGCCCGATATGGGGCTCAATCCCAGGATCCTGGGACCATAACCTGAGCTGAAGGCAGACACTTAACGACTGAGCCACCCAGGCGCCCCAATTTTAATTTTTTCTTAGCAAAACAAGACTCGGGATATATAATGAAATAATTATATATTCAATTTCAGAATATTTTTTAAAATATTTTTTGCAAACAACCTCTCAATATTAGAATAGGTTGGAAAAGTATATTACCATACAAAGGAATAGAACACAACCATTAAAAGCAATTAAGCAGACAATGAGGGGAAAGCTGATGATCAACTGTTAAGTGGAAAAAAAAAAGTTGGGGCGCCGGGGTGGCTCAGTCGTTAAGTGTCTGCCTTCGGCTCAGATCATAATCCCAGGATCCTAGGATCGAGCCCCGCATCGGGCTCCCTGCTCCGCTGGAAGCCTGCTCTCCCTCTCCCACTCCCCTGGCTTGTGTTCCCTCTCTCGCTGTGTCTCTCTCTGTCAAATAAATAAATAAAATCTTTAAAAAAATAAAAATAAAAAGCTAAACTCTCCTCAGGACACTCCAGATGATCAAATACAAAAGCTGACCTTGGAAGAAATAGTGTATGCCCTAAATGAAATCCAAGACTGTGCTCATCAAGACCAGGAGGAAACTTGTAACATGTGTAGAAGCAGGTTGTAAGGAGGCTACACCAAGGGGATAGAACATAGCATAGGACTGGGCCAACAGTATTGATCTGGGTGAAATACTTGAGATGCAGGGTTTATATGTCAACTATTACAACTGGAAATGGTTCTCACAGTCTGCTTGGCTGGGCAACCGAACCCTGGACTCAGCAGTAGCCTACATGCACTGTGTTTGGGATTCTAGAACTTTTCTGGCATAACGTAAAGGAAGGAATCCAAAGGGTTATAGAGATAGGAACATTAGAGTAGATTTGTCATACACATCCTGCACACCTATTCACACCCCTTCAGTGTTCCCCAAGAGGACTCAATGGACACCTCCCCTCTAAGGCATCAAGACTGCAGTGGTGAGCAAAGCGCCCGTACCCTCACAAACCTCACTGGAGGCTCTCTCCTGGATGCCAGAGTGACATCTCCAGGGGAATGATGGGATCTCAGAGCAGCAGAGGCTGATGGCAGCACCTAGATGTCAGAGACAAAGTGGCACAATTAGTGAGGGCAGCAGGGGTGATGTGGTAGATCAGACCCTTTTCATCTGCTTGGTCTTTGATCTAATGTGGCTCATTGATCACAATGTTTCTAGGAGAGAATAGATGGAGTGAGTAATAGTCTACTAACATGTGTCTTGGTCTATATAAAAAGAAAACTCCAGATCTGGTGGTCAGACACATGACTGGAGTCACAACAATGGAAAAACTTTACTCCACTTCCTACATTCAGTCTATTTCACAAACACTTGATTGAAGGAGGGACTGGGTCACCTTAAGAAAAGACCCTTCAGGGCGCCTGGGTGGCTCAGTTGGTTAAGCGACTGCCTTCGGCTCAGGTCATGATCCTGGAGTCCCGGGATAGAGTCCCGCATCGGGCTCCTTGCTCAGCGAGGAGTCTGCTTCTCCTTCTGACCCTCCCCACCTCATGCTTTCTCTCTCTCTCAAATAAATAAATAAAATCTTTAAAAAAAAAAAAAAAGAAAGAAAGAAAAGACCCTTCAACATGATCACAAGTCTATACTCCCCCAAGCTCTCTCCCAAAGGACATGTGAGCCTGATAAATGGTGACTGCAAGCAGGGGAAGGAGAATATCCAGACCTTGTGGGGAGTATAAGACCCTAGCTCAGAGTGGATGCTTATTCCTAAGAACATAAAACATCTCTATGATCCACTAATCAAAGTGAAGTGTTGAAATCATGAGCTAAAAAGTGAAGTTTTAGCTGAAGTCTAGATCACAGTGGGCCCAGGAGGTCTGACAACCATCCTTATTATTATTTCTCCATTTCCTAAACGTATAATTAAAATAGGCACACTCAACTCAAAGAATCCCCACATTGGCTCTCAGACCCACAGGGTAAGAGCTACTGTGTTAGGAAGGGCTACACAGAGCCCTCAAAACATCCCCTCTCTGCTAGGATAGTAAACCCAAAGCTATACTACATCCTGAAAGGAGTTTGAAGAAATCAGTGCACTACACTTGAAGGAAGAAGGAGGGGTGAAACGTACCACTTATCTCATTCCATAGGTCTATTTGGCCCATCAGGAGGTAGAGAGATCTCAGAGAGTGTCAATTATTGTAAATGTAAACAGGTGCTGACTTCTATTGCAGCTGCTGCTCCAGATGTGAAATCTTTCCTAGAACAAATTGGAACAACTCATTGCATCTTGTATGCAGTACTTGATGTGGCAGATTCTTGGTTTCTCTACTCCAGTTTCCAAGGACCACTAGAATCAATCTGCTTTCATTGGCAGAGCCAACAGTACACTTTCAAATTTTGCCAGAGGGTAGAAATATTAATGGTCTTGACATCCAACAAAAATCATACCAGTCTGCTGTATCAACGACATTATGCCTATTAGATGCAATGCACATGAAGTAGCAGGTACCTTAGATGCCTGAGTAAGAAAATGCATACCAGTCAGGGGTGGAGGGAGAGATGAGCCCTGAGGTCTAAGCAGAGCATGTTGGGATATCTTCTCCAAAGTGAAAATAAGTTGCACCTTCCCCCTCTTACCACTGAAAAAGAAATGATAATGCTTGGAAGATCCTTTTTTATTTTAAAGGGAACACGTCACATTAAATGTGCTATTCTGACCCATCACAGTTCTGGTTTTCAGTGGGGACCAGAGGCCAAGAGGGAGTCTGCAGCAGGCCCAGACTCCAGGACAAGCTGTTCTGTCATTTGGGCCTTGTGGCAAGGAATATCCATGAGGCATGATGCATGTTAGTTTCTATGGAAACTAACAATGTGGTATGAAGACTCTGACAAGCTTCAATAAGGGTGTCTTAGTGCAGAACCTTAAGGTTTGGGAGCAAAGCCTTGGCCTGTTCCATGGATAATTATTCTCCTCTGGAGAAATGGCTCCTGCCTTTCTACCAGACTTCATAGGGACTGAACACGTAGCCATGGGATATCATATGATTATGGGACTTGAGTATCCCATCATGTACCAGTGTTATCTGATATATACTTAGTCATAACATGGGGGATGCCCAAGATCAGAGATGCAGATTTCCGAGTAGAAATGGTACAATGAATCAGGTTCAAGCAGGTTGAGAAGGCAAGGGTACCTTGCATTGAGTGTCTGTCTCAGACTTCCCTGACATCTGCTCATGTTCAGTCCCCTTGTACAAGCTCAGAGGGAGCTGCTTAGGACTCACTGATGGGAGGTGGAGAAAGGCTCTTCCCTTGTGTCAGATGGTTTTGCACAATACATGAAGCAGACATGGATTGCTGCTGGCTACAACACAATCAAGAGTGCTCCTGGAAGATGGTGGGAAGAATTCCAATCAGAACATTTGTTGTTCTCTTTGGAGAGGTAGCCAGAGGCACAGTCTCTGCTGATTCATGGGGAGCAGCTAATGGTTTGGCAGGTGTCAAGGACTTAGAACAGGATTGGAAGAGACTAGGCCCCCAGCAGGAGACTAGGCTGTCTGCTGTCAAAGAGGTATGTGGGTGGATCTCTGAGAATAAGCATGGGGTGTGGCGATATATGTGTCCCATATGAATGTTAACTATAGGGCATCACGACAGTGGAGGCTCTTACTAATTAGGTGAGAGTGAGCCAGCCTGTTTCCCATACACCCAGTTCTTTATCTGTGCATGTGCAAGAGCCTCTGGTGTTGGGGAAGGGGCTGTCTTAATCAGGCCAGGCTGCTTTAGCAGAATACCATTGATTGAGTGGCTTAAACAACAGACAGTTCTTCCTCATGGTTCTGGAGGCTGGAAGTCCAAGATCAAAGTGCTGGCTCATTTGATGCCTGCTGAGGGCGCTTTTCCAAGTTGTAGATGGTGACCCTCTTGATGATACAGGTGATACTCACAAGGTGCAGAGAGAAAGCTCTCTGGTCTCTTTTTATAAGAGCACTTATTCCATTGATGAGGGATCCGCCCTCATGACCTAATCATCTCCCTCCAAGGGTTCAACCTCCAAATGTCATCACACTGGGGATTCAATTTCAGCATATGAATTTGTGGGGAAACACAAATATTCAACCCATCACAGGGGCTGTGCATGAACCCACTAACTTGAGCCTCTCTCCACCAAGGTCAATCTAGCCACTGCCACGGCCTAGCCTGTCAGGCATTCATTCTCCTGTGAGGAATGCATCCACCAGGCACAGACACGATGATTCCATGATGACTGCCACCCCACCATGTTGGAGTCTTCATGCCTCTGAACCAATGGCAAAAAAGGAAACTCCTGAATTAGCTAGAGTGATTGGTGCTGAGTTCCAGTAACTGGGTTATTTCTATACAATAGAAGGAAGGGGCTATTTCTGGAACCCTGTGGTTCCAGTGGGTTCTCCAAAATTTTCTTAGTACCACCCTCCTCAGCGATGATAGTTAATGAAAAACTACAGTAACTAAAAAAAAGACAAGACCACGGAGGATTCAGGCCCCTTAGGAATAAAGATTTGGGTCACCCTAACAGGTAAAGAACCCCAAGCAGTTGAGGAAAAGGGGAACAATGAAAGCTTTTAATACATTTTTATATTAGAATATAAAAAAGTGCAGAGAGGGCCTGAATATCTATGCCTGTCACCCAGTTTCTGCTAATGCCATCATCTTCCATTACTGTGGTACATTTGCAAAACTAAGAAACCAACATTGGTATATTACTAGTAACCAAACCCCAGGCTCAGTTTGGTTTTTAACAGTTTTTCCATCAGTGTTCTTTTTTCTAGTCTATTCAATCCATAATATGATTCTAGATTCAGTTGTCATGTCTCCTTAGTGTTCTCTGGCCTATGACAGTTTCTCGGCCCGTCCTTGTGCTTCATAGCCTTGGCAGTTTTGAAGAGTACTGCTCAGGCATTTTGAAGGATGTCCCTCAATTTAGGTCGGTCTGGCATTCCTCTCATGATTAGATGGGGGTAATAGAATTTGGGAAATACCTCTGAGATGAAGCACCCTTCTTGTCACATCATATCAGGGGATGCATGACATTTGCATGGCGTCAAGGGGGATGTTAGCCTTCATCTCTTTGTCAAGGTTGTGTTTGCCAGGTTTCACACAGTTGAGCTGTTATTTATCCCTTTCCATACCGTATGCATTAACAGTGAGTCACCAAGTCCAGCCCAACCTCAAGGAGCAGGGTGGGGCAGAACTAATCTTCCCCTCTTGGAAGGAGGACAGCATCCACATACGTTATATGGAATTCTTCTATAAAGAATAGTTGTCTCTTCTCTCCATTTATTTATTCAGTCATTTATTTTTTTAAGATTTTATGTATTTATTTGACAGAGAGAGACACAGCAAGAGAGGGAACACACGCAGGGGGAGTGGGAGAGGGAGAAGCAGACTCCCCGCCGAGCAGAGAGGCTGGTGAGGGGCCCAATCCCAGGACCCTAGGATCATAAACTGAGCCAAAGGCAGACGCCCAACGACTGAGCCACCCAGGCACCCTCAGTCATTTATTTATATCAGTATGGGCTCATTTACACTTTGGGTTATAATCCAATGCTACTTTATGTTCTATAGCTCAAATTGGTCCACTTTGGCCATAGGAAGCCCTCTCAAGTTGGCTCCTACATCCTTTTGACATACCCTCATCTTTTGGGTTTTGTTTTTTTTTTTTTTTTAGCATTTCCTTACTTTCTGGCACTACAAGATGCTCCAGGCTCATCCCGTGTTTTCCTTGCCCCAGATCTAAAATCAGTCATTTCTCCAAAGAACTGTGATTCCTTTTATTAGAGAATAGAATTTATAAATCAAGACCTGGGCACTGGGTGTCCTCATTGCTATTCTATAGCTCAAATTGGTCCATTTTGGCCATAGGAAGCCCTCTCAAGTTGGTTCCCATGTCCTTTGACATACCCCCATCTTTTGGGTTTGTTTGTTTGTTTGTTTAGCATTTCCTTACTTTCTGGCACTACAAGATGCTCCGGGCTCATCCCATGTTTTCCCTGCCCCAGATCTAAAATCAGTCATTTCTCCAAAGAACTGTGATTCCTTTTGTTAGAGAATAGAATTTAGAAATCAAGATCTGGGCACTGGGTGTCCTCATTGCTACTCGGGTGTCATTGTTTCTAGACCTTCTCAGTGGACATAGCTAGGTGATATGTGTATACCCCATGTGTATACACACATCTATAATTGTTTCTAGATCTGTCCATCTGTATATAGACATTAAATGAACCTGAGTTCCTATTGATGTCTCCAACTTAAGCCCAGTGCTACAGAGTTCATTTTAGCCTTTCCCCTTTACTTATCTATAACTTTGGGAAAAGGAAGTTTTAAATATTAACTATAGCCCTATAAACAAATAAAAGGAAACAAGCACTCTAGTAGCTTATGCATATTTTCCCTTTCTTGTGCTGTGTGTATAGTATACATCAACTAATTTTTCCCTCTCTCTTACTTTCCTCTTTTTATTTCATGTAAAAATTGTTGGTAGTGGTTAACTGTCAATTTATCATTTAGGTTACAGAATATTCCAGAGGGAGCCTAACTGAATTTGGGAAGTAATAATTATCACCCAGAGGTGGGTGCCATGACTGACTCCTCTCGAGCTTCCTGTCTCCAACTGGAGTGGGGATAGTCCCGGCATCTTCATTTACCTGAAAGGTGGTCCCAGCCCCACAGAGACCCCCTCCAAGCTCCTGTTTTCCAATCATCTCCCCCCTTCCCCTCCCTTGCCCCAGTCCCAAGTGTGGGAGTTGCTCCCTGCAACTCTTGTTTATGTGTTACTTCAGTTTCTCCTGGGTGCTTATTCAGTTCTCCAACTCCTGCTTAGCCAATTCTCTATATTAAATTTTCTCTGTTAAAACAATTAGTTTAGCTTCTATGTGCCCACCTGGATCCTTATAGATATTGACCACAATATGTGAGCATGCAACTAAGAAACCACAAGCAATATGCAAGGTGAAGATGGTTGTTTCCATGTGGTGAGCCCATGGGTGCTTCTGTATATCCCTCCAAATATTTCTAAAGTCCTGGTATAACTTGGTTTCATAACTCCGTGCCCTTTTCAGAGGACAGTGTGTACCCTGTGTACCAGGTCAAGCTCCTCCTATGAGTAATGATAGGTAAGGAGACCAATTTATGTAACGAACTGGTAATTTCCAGATGGGAGGGGATAGAAAGCAAGTGCTAGGAGAAAAAGCAAATAAAATACTCACAGAGATGCTATCTAATGGAGAAAAAAATGTTTTCTGGTAACAGAAAACAATCCCAGAGTTGAAAAAGAACACAGTATTTTATCACATTAAAAGTTCTGCTCTCTTTTACTTCCCCTGACATTTGGAAATGGGTGGGAGGTACACAGTAAACTGGGGTACACCCAGAAGAAAAAAGCTGTGTTTCAGGAAGCATTCTGAAAGGCAGAGTGATGATCTGGTGGGAAGCACTGCAAGCGTTAATGCCCTCTGTTGATCAGGATTCTGAGGGTGAATGGACACACCCTGAGGGTCATTGGCTGAATCATATCCCTTCCAAAATTCATCTGTTGAAGTCCTAACCCCAGGATCTCAGAATGTGATTTATTTTTAGTTCTGCCCTTTAAAGAGGTAATTAAGGTTAAATGAAGACAGTTAGGGTGGGCCCTTATGCAATGTGACTGTTGTCCTTATAAGAAGAGTCCACACAGAGGGAAAGCCATGTAGGGAGAACACAGCCATCCATAAGCCAAGGAGAGAGACCTCAGAAGAAACCTTGACACTTTGATATTGGGTATCTATTCTCCAGAACTGTGAGAAAATAAATCTGTTGTTTAAGCCACCCAGCCTGTGGTGTTTGTTAGAGTGGCCCTGGCAAACTAATACAGTGAGTCTTTGATTGCCATGACCACAGCCCCTCTTCCTTTGACCTCACTCCAGAAAAATGCATATTTTGTTCCTAGATAGAGATGTGGTCCCAAACCCCTATCAAGTCTCCTACTCTGGAAAATTGGGCTGGACAAAGTAAGAACTGCAAGGAATTGGCATCAAGTTGTCTCAAGTCTAAGGTGGAATAGCTTTCTATTTCAAGAATAAGGAACATGAGGGACACCTGGGTGGCTCAGTTGGTTGAGCGACCGACTCTTGATTTCAGTTCAGGTCATGATCTCAGGGTTGTGGGATCAAGCCCTGTGTTGGGCTCCACACTCTGCGGGGAGTGTGCTTAGGATTCTCTCTCCCTCTGCCCCTACCCCCTCTAAAATAAATAAATAAATCTTAAAAAAAAATGAGAAAAAGGAACATGAGGCCATGGCACAAGTGGAAAGAGCACCAGCTTTGTAGTCAGGCAGATCTGGTTTCAATTCCAGTCACAACACTCATTGCATGAGAAAGCAAATCAGTTCCTTAGAGATTCCGTCTCCGTAAAATGAGGATACTAATGTTTGCCCCATTGTTACAGACTCTATTATTATGGAATGTTTGTGTCCACCACCCAAAGTTTTATGTTGAAGCCATTACCTCCAATACTGCTGTATTTAGAAATGGGTCCACTAAAAAAGTAATAAGGTTAAATGAGGTCATAAAGGTGGGGCCCTGATCCCACAGGATCAGTTTCCTTACAGAGAGTGCTCTCCGCCCCTTCCCCCCACCAGCACACACACTGAGGAAAGGCCATGTGAGGACAAGACAAGGAAAAGCTTTCCATCTAAAAGCTTGGAAGAGAATTCTCACCAGAAGCTAAAACTGAACCAGCCAGGTCTTAATCTTGGACTTCCAGCCTCCAGAATTATGAAAAATGAATTCTGTTTTTAAGCCTCCCAGTCTGTGGAATTTTATTATGGCAGTCCTAGTAAACTAATACATCCATAGAGATACCTTATGGGGTTAAGGTATCCATAGTGGCTAGGAGTGTGATTTGAAGACAGATACCCTTGAAGAAAATAAGAGAATAACCAGCTCCCAATATTCAATAAACACTAGCAGCAATTTTTAAAAATTGGAGAGTAGGGGATAGAAAGGAAAGGTGATTTCATTTTCTAAATCCCAGAGTTACCCAAATTGGAAGGGGATACCTTTGCAGTTATGTCTGCCACCATGAAATTCAAGAATAGGCCAGAAAACCCTTGGAAGGCCAGGGTTGCCACAGAGATGACTCAAGCATCAAAAAGTGGTGGGAAAGGAGCAAGATGGCAGAGGAGTAGGAGACCTGGATTTCGTCTGGTCCCAGGAATTTAGCTGGATAGGGATCAAACCATTCTGAACACCTACAGACTCAACAGGAGATTGAAGAAAAGAAGAGCAACAACTCTCTCATCAGAAAAGCGACCACTTTCTGGAAGGTAGGACATGCAGAGAAGTGAATCCGAGGCGATATTCGGGAGGATAGACGGCGGGGGAGGGGCCTCCGTCGGCCGCTTCTGGCAAGTGATAGAACCACGGAGCACAAAATCGGAACTTTTAAAAGTCTGCTCCACCGAGGGACGTCACTCTGGTGGTTAAGCGGGGGGTGGAACCCTCCAGGACAGTGTGGTCTCAGGACCCTCGGGGTCACAGAAAGACCAGGGGTGCCTGAGTGGGGCAGAGCTCCCAGGTAACGGAGCAGGGAAGCCAGCTGCAGAGGCGGAGGCCAGGCGCGGGCTCTCAGCTCGGGGTGGCCATAAACCGTGATCCGCGGCACAGTCGGGGCCCTGCTCCTCCAGCAGGGACCCAACAAGTGGCAGATCCAGGGAGACTCACCTTCCTCCCCCAGGAGGAGCCACGCGAGAGTGCACCGCAGGGATCTGCTGGGTTTGGAGACTCCACCCAGGGTCGGGTGCCAGAGATAGAATCGCTCGGTCACAGGCCGGGGAGACGGGAGTGACTGACTGCTTTTCTCTGGGGGCGCACTGAGGAGCGGGGCCCCGAGTTCTCAGCTCCTCCAGGGTGGAGATTGGGAGGCCTCCATTTTCACTCTCTGCCTCCAAAGCTGTACGGAGAGCTTGCAGGGAACAAAAGCTCCCGAGAGCAAACCTGAGCAGATTACTTAGCCCAGAGGCTAAGTAAGTAAGAGGTGGGCATGGGCGGGGCATTTCTGCCTCCAGCAAAGACATTTGGGAACCACGGCAACAGGCCCCTCCCCCAGAAGATCAGCAAGAACAGCCCGCCAAGACCAAGTTTACCCATCAATGAGAATGGCAGAACTCCAGTGCTAGGGGAATATTGCACATAGAATCCATGGCTTTTTTACCATGACTCTTTCAAAGTTAATTTTTTTTTAACTGTCTTTTTTTTTTTTGAATTTTTCTTTTTCCCTTTTTCAACCAACATCTTATCAAGCCCTTTTTTAAAAAACATTTTTATTTTTCATTTTTAGAGTCATATTCTATCCCTTCATAGTAGTTACCCTTATTTTTGGCATACATATATAAGTTGTTCTTTCTTTAAAATTTTGAGATACAGTTTCTTCTAACAGATCAAAATATACCCTAAATCTCTAGTGTATGGCTTTGTTCTAGTCTCCTGTCTGATCACATTCTCTCCCTTTTTTTTCTTTTTTTTTTTAAATCCTCTTCTTTCTTTTTTCAAACAACTTATCAATTCCTTTCATAAAATTTTTTATAATTTTCATCTTTACAGTCATATTCCATCCCTTTATCATATCAACCCTTATTTTTGTACATATATAAGTTTTTCTTTCTTTAAAATTTTGGGAGACACTTTCTTCTAACAGACCAAAATACACCCAAAATCTAGTGTGTGGCACTGATCTATGCACCAAGCTGATCATATTTGATCATATTCTGGTTTCTTTTGTTTTGTTCTGTTTTTGTTTGTTCTTATCTTTTTCTTTTTTCTTTCTTTCCCTTTCTTTTCCCCGGCTTCAGTTCTTTTCTGATTTGTTTAGAGTATATTTTCTGGGGATGTTGTTACCCTGTTAGCATTTTGTTCTCTCATTCACCTATTCTCCTCTGGACAAAATGACAAGATGGAAAAAATCACCTCAACAAAAAGGACAAGAGGTAGTACCGACTGCCAGGGACCTACTCAATATGGACATTAGTACGATGTCAGATCTAGAGTTCAGAATCATCACTTTAAAGATACTAGCTGGGCTTGAAAAAAGCATGGAAGTTATTAGAGAAACCCGTTCTGGAGAAGTAAAAGAACTAAAATCTAACCAAGTCGAAATCAAAAAGGCTATTAATGAGGTGAATCAAAAATGGGGGTGCTAACTGCTAGGATAAATGAGGCAGAAGAGAGAATCAGTGATATAGAAGACCAAATGATGGAAAATAAAGAAGCTGAGAAAAAGAGAGATAAACAACTACTGGATCACGAGGGCAGAATTCGAGAGATAAGCGATACCATAAGAGGAAACAATATTAGAATAATTGCGATCCCAGAAGAAGAAGAAAGAGAGAGAGGGGCAGAAGGTATATTGGAGCAAATTATAGCAGAGAACTTCCCTAACTTGGGGAAGGAAACAGGCATCAAAATCCAGGAGGCACAGAGAACCCCTCTCAAAATCAATAAAAATAGGTCAACACCCCAACATCTAATAGTAAAACTTATGAGTCTCAGAGACAAAGAGAAAATCCTGAAAGCAGCTCGGGAGAAGAGATCTGTAACCTACAATAGTAGAAACATTAGATTGGCAACAGACCTATCCACAGAGACCTGGCAGGCCAGAAAGGACTGGCAGGATATATTCAGAGCACTAAACAAGAAAAATATGCAGCCAAGAGTACTATATCCAGCTAGGCTGTCATCGAAAATAGAAGGAGAGATAAAAAGCTTCCAGGACAAACAAATACTAAAGGAATTTGCAAACATGAAACCAGGTCTACAAGAAATATTGAAAGGGGTCCTCTAAGCAAAGAGAGAGCCTAAAAGCAACATAGACCAGAAAGGAACACAGACAGTATTCAGTAACAGTCACCTTATAGGCAATACAATGGCACTAAATTCCTATCTTTCAATAGTTACCCTGAATGTAAATGGGCTCAATGCCCCAATCAAAAGACACAGGCTATCAGATTGGATTAAAAAACAAGACCCATCGATATGCTGTCTGCAAGAGACTCATTTTAGACCCAAAGACACCCCCAGATTGAAAGTAAGGGGGTGGAAAACCATTTACCATGCCAATGGACACCAAAATAAAGCTGGGGTGGCAATCCTTATATCAGACAAATTAGATTTTAAACCAAAGACTGTAATATGAGATGAGGAAGGACACTATATCCTACTTAAACGATCTATCCAACAAGAAGAGCTAACAATTGTAAATATCTATGCCCCTAACATGGGATGCAACCAATTATATAAGGCAATTAATAACAAAAGCAAAGAAACACATTGACAACAATACAATAATAGTGGGGGACTTTAACACTCCCCTCACTGAAATGGACAGATCATCTAAGCAAAAGATCAACAAGGAAATAAAAACTTTAAATGACACACTGGACCAAATGGACTTCACAAACATATTCAGAACATTCCATCCCAAAGCAACAGAATACACATTCTTCTCTAGTGCCCATGGAACATTCTCCAGAATAGATCACATCCTAGGTCACAAATCAGGTCTCAACCAGTACCAAAAGATTGGGATCATTCCCTGCCTATTTTCAGACCACAATGCTTTGAAACTAGAACTCAATCACAAGAGGAAAGTTGGAAAGAATTCAAATACATGGAGACTAAAGAGCATCCTACTAAAGAATAAATGGGTCAACCAGGAAATTAAAGAAGATTTTTAAAAATTCATGGAAACCAAGGAAAATGAAAACACAACTGTTCAAAATCTTTGGGATACAGCAAAGGCGGTCCTAAGAGGAAAGCATATAGCAATACAAGCCTTTCTTAAGAAACAGGAAAGGTCTCAAGTACACAACCTAACCCTACACCTAAAGGAACTAGAGAAAAAACAGCAAATAAGGCCTAAACCCAGCAGGAGAAGAGAAATAATAAAGATCAGAGCAGAAATCAATGAAATAGAAACGAAAAGAACAGTAGAACAGATCAATGAAACTAGGAGCTGGTTCTTTGAAAGAATTAACAAGATTAATAAACCCCTGGCCAGACTTATCAAAAAGAAAAGAGAAAGGACCCAAATCAACAAAACCATGAATGAAAGATGAGAGATCACAACCAACACCAAAGAAATACAAACAATTATAAGAACATTTTATGAGCAACTCTATGCCAACAAATTAGATAATCTGGAAGAAATCGATGCATTCCTAGAGATGTATCAACTACCAAAACTGAACCAGGAAGAAATAGAAAACCTGAACAGACCTATAACCACTAAGGAAATTGAAGCAGTCATCAAAAATCTCCCAACAAACAAAAGCCCAGGGCCAGATGGCTTCCCAGGGGAATTCTACCAAACATTTAAAGAAGAATTAATACCTATTCTTCTGAAACTGTTCCAAAAGATAGAAATGGAATGAAAACTTCCAAACTTGTTCTATGAGGCCACCATTACCTTGATCCCAAAACCAAAGACCCCATCAGAAAGGAGAATTACAGACCAATATCCTTGATGAACATGGATGCAAAAATTCTCACCAAAATACTAGCCAATAGGATCCAACAGTACATTAAAAGGATTATTCACCACAACCAAGTGGGATTTATCCCTGGGCTGCAAGGTTGGTTCAACATCCACAAATCAATCAACATGATACAATACATTAACAAAAGAAAGAACAAGAATCATATGATCCTCTCAATAGATGCAGAAAAAGCTTTTGACAAAGTACAGCATCCTTTCTTGATCAAAACTCTTCAGAGTATAGGGATAGAGGGTACATACCTCAATATCATAAAGCCATCTATGAAAAACCTACAGTGAATATCATTCTCAATGGGGAAAAACTGAGAGCTTTCCCCCTAAGGTCAGGAATGCGGCAGGGATGTCCACTACCACCACTGCCATTCAACATAGTATTAGAAGTCCTAGCCACAGCAATCAGACAACAAAAAGAAATCAAAGGCATCCAAATCAGCAAAGAAGAAGTCAAACTCTCACTCTTTGCAGATGATATGATACTTTATGTGGAAAACCCCAAAGACTCCACCCCAAAACTGCTAGAACTCATACAGGAATTCAGTAAAGTGGCAGGATATAAAATCAATGCACAGAAGTCAGTGGCATTCCTATACACCAACAACAAGACAGAAGAAAGAGAAATTAAGGAGTCGATCCCATTTACAATTGCACCCAAAACCATAAGATACCTAGGAATAAATCTAACCAAAGAGGCAAAGAATCTGTACTCAGAAAATTATAAAATACTCATGAAAGAAATTGAGGAAGACACAAAGAAATGGAAAAATGTTCCATGCTCATGGATTGGAAGAATAAACATTGTTAAAATGTCTATGCTACCTAGAGCAATCTACACATTCAATGCAATCCCCATCAAAATACCATCCACTTTTTTCAAAGAAATGGAACAAATAATCCTAAAATTTGTATGGAACCAGAAAAGACTCCAACTAGCCAGAGGAATGTTGAAAAAGAAAAGCAAAGCTGGCGGCATCACAATTCCGGACTTCCAGCTCTATTACAAAGCTGTCATCATCAAGACAGTATGGTACTGGCACAAAAACAGACACATAGATCAATGGAACAGAATAGAGAGCCCAGAAATGGACCCTCAACTCTATGGTCAACTCATCTTTGACAAAGCAGGAAAGAATGTCCAATGGAAAAAAGACAGTCTCTTCAACAAATGGTGTTGGCCAAATTGGACAGCCACATGCAGAAGAATGAAACTGGACCATTTCCTTACACCACACACAAAAATAGACTCCAAATGGTTGAAAGACCTCAATGTGAGACAGGAGTCCATCAAAATCCTAAAGGAGAACACAGGCAGCAACCTCTTCAACCTCAGCTGCAGCAGCAACTTCTTCCTAGAAACATTGCCAAAGGTAAGGGAAGCTAGGGCAAAAATGAACTATTGGGACTTCATCAAGATAAAAAGCTTTTGCACAGCAAAAGAAACAGTCAACAAAACCAAAAGACAACTGACAGAATGGGAGAAGATATTTGCAAATGACATATCAGATAAAGGGCTAGTATCCAAAATCTATAAAGAACTTATCAAACTCCACACCCAAAGAACAAAGAATCCAATCAAGAAATGGGCAGAAGACATGAACAGACATTTTTCCAAAGAAGACAACCAAATGGCCAACAGACACATGAAAAAGTGCTCAACAATGCTCAGCATCAGGGAAATCCAAATCAAAACCTCAATGAGATACCACCTCACACCAGTCAGAATGGCTAAAATTAACAAGTCAGGAAATGACGGATGTTGGCAGGGATGCAGAGAAAGGGGAACCCTCCTACACTGTTGGTGGGAATGCAAGCTGGTGCAGCCACTCTGGAAAACAGTATGGAGGTTCCTCAAAAAGTTGAAAAGAGAGCTACCATATGATCCAGCAATTGCACTACTGGGTATTTACCCCAAAGATACAAATGTAGTGATCCAAAGGGGTACGTGCACCCCGATGTTTATAGCAACAATGTCCACAATAGCCAAACTGTGGAAAGAGCCAAGATGTCCATCGACAGATGAATGGATAAAGAAGAGGTGGTATATATATACAATGGAATATTATGCAGCCATCAAAAGGAATGAGATCTTGCCATTTGCAACAACATGGATGGAACTGGAGGGTGTTATGCTGAGCGAAATAAGTCAATCAGAGAAAGACATGTATCATATGACCTCACTGATATGAGGAATTCTTAATCTCAGGAAACAAACTGAGGGTTGCTGGAGTGGGGGGTGGGGTGGGAGGGATGGGGTGGCTGGGTGATAGACATTGAGGAGGGTATGTGCTATGGTGAACGCTGTGAATTGTGCAAGACTGTTGAATCACAGATCTGTATCTTTGAAACAAATAATGCACTATATGTTAAGAAAAAAAAAAGAAGATAGCAGGAGGGGAAGAATGAAGGGGGGGAATCGGAGGGGTAGACGAACCATGAGAGACGATGGACTCTGAAAAACAAACTGAGGGTTCTAGAGGGGAGGGGGTTGGGGGATGGGCATTAAAGAGGGCACGTTCTGCATGGGAGCACTGGGTGTTATGCACAAACAATGAATCATGGAACACTACATCAAAAACTAATGATGTAATGTATGGTGATTAACATAACAATAAAAAATTTTTTAAAAAGTGGTGGGAGAACATGTCTTTTCAGCTTTCTTTGAACCCCACGTTTTTGAAAATATGCACTAGGATTTTAAAGTTTTTCTAAGATGACTTAATATCCATTTTCTCTGGATAAGATACACTCCATCTTATAAAATGATGGTCAATGCCATAAAAAATTATCAGAAAAGGTGTCCTTGTTGAGCTATCCTCTTGTGTGTGTGTGTGTGTATGTGTGTGTTATGCTTAGAATACTGAAAATTCCTACTTTCATGTTTCCCTAATATCAGTGTAACATATTTTTCACAGACCACTTGTCCAGTGACAATAAAGTCACATACATGCACTTAACACAAAGAAAAAGCCAAAAAAAAACCAGTTAATCTGTGGCTTCCTCAACTTTCTCCAGCACAACAGGGCAGCCCTAACAAATCTCTCTTTTTGGCTTATCACAGGAAACTTCTTCCTTACCTGAGGCCCTGCACGGGGTTTTAAGGGTTGATTTTATTAACTAGCAACTGAGAGGTCTTAGTCAATGTGCTGACTCTTAGCTCCTAAGATGTCCTGACATTTTCCTCCTGCTGGGACCCCCTTCCTAGTCTGCCCCATGTGCCCCATCATCCTGGCCTGGTGTGTGCCTGCAGGACAGCCGACTTAGGCTATCATTCTGGGATCCCCCTCACAGGACACAGAATCATCACCATGAATCAGATTTACATGTCCTTTTCTGCCCAGTTTCCTCTCCTTGAGGAAAGCCACAAACAGAACAACACCACAGGGAACAGAATTCCTTTGGTTTTACTGCCCCTTGCTTTGAACACTCTTGAATTTTGTCAAAGATGGACAACTGTGTGAGGCTGGCCACTGTCATCAGTAGAGAGTTGCAGGGACCCAATCTATTAGAACCATGAGAGAGGTTGAGAGCCATGAACTTGGGGATTGTGCTGGAAGCACCCTCTGGTGGACAAAGACAATGCTGCCTTGGTCCCTGGAAAACTGAAAAATTGTATAAAACTGTATTAAATCTATTTGATAACTTTAATGAAGTTAAACACATTGTCTTATCTTCCAAAATTGATTGGTAAGTTTATTTAATTTTACTGAAGTGGCATGGTGGCTAGGAGTGTGATTTGAAGACAGACAGCCTGGCTTTGAATCCCAGCAAAGCCACTTTGCAGCTATATAAACTTAGGTAGATTATTTTAACTCTTTATGCTTCAGTTTCCTACTCTATGAAATAGTTCACACCGTATTGTGATAATTGAATGGGTAAATACATGCAAAGTGCTTAGAAAAGTGCCTAGCACTAAATAAATACCAATTCTTAAACTTAAAAGATGCTGAGAAGACAGGTGTCTGATTCAAAGTTACCTTATCCAGAAATCCTTTTTTATCAGCCTTGATTTGATCAGTCCTATAATGACCAAGATTCCTAATTCTGAAACTGATACAATCTGTTTATCAACACTTCAGTGGGTATCTCCTGCCCCCCCACTGCAAGTTCAGCTTGCCCCTGTACAGGACTAGTCTAACCAGGCCATGCTACTGTCCCATGATGGTGATGTGTGACTCCCTTGCTCCTGTAAACCTTACCTTGTTCCTTTCAAGGTAAGTACCAGTCAGTTGGTCCATGTTGTGTCCCCCCAAGCCTGTGTAACCTAGACTTTGCTTTCTGGGCAGTTCTTTACCTCCTTTGATACAGGGCCCTCTTTGCTGATCCCTTTCTTCATTCATGCATGAATCTTCCATCTGGACCACTGTACCCAATACCCAATCCCTGATCTCTGATCACAGGTGGAATGTCACAAAATGCTGGGGGAATAAACAGATTCATTGGATATGGTGATGACAAGCATCTCCACGAAGTGGTCAGAGTTTATTTTTATTTCATAACTGGATGAGAAAAATGTGATTTGTCTCCATTGTCACAGAATAAAAGAAAATGTTTTTAAAGGAAAATAAAATGTTTAAATTCCCCCAAACCCAACTCCATCATTAAAAATAGATGAAGAAAGTGAAATACAGATAAGTGATGTTAATTAATCAAAGACAGACAGCTAGTATTGAGAAAACTAGAATTAGAACCCAGAACCCCTGATCCCTAACCAGCCTAGAACCAGAAGGGCTTCTCTCTAATGCCTCACACAACTTTCTACTCTTGATAATAACTGCATGATCACATTTTCAGTCCAAAATGTCCAAATACTTAAGTATTTCATAAATATGAATATTCTTATTAAATAAGTGATTCAGATTTGAATTATGATGGAAAATGGGCTCATCAACCCCTTCTAGACCTAATTGGGGATTTACAGCACTTAACAAGAATAAATTTGAGGTGAAGGCCCATTGGTAACCTACTTTAATCAAGGGACATGGAATGTGAAGGAAGAATTACCCCACAGCTCATTGATGCTCTGTTTATTTTTTTAATATTTGAATATTATACTTATATTTCATCTGTTTCTGATATGCAGCAACAGATGAGATATTTTCCCAAATAGCTGACAACTGAAAAAAATCTTTGGAATCAGGAAAGCAAATGGTCTGTCAAAATGGCTTCATGGCATAAAGACGTAAATGACTTAACAAACTCACAAAGATTGAATCATCAAGAAGGTTATTTAACATTAACATAAATCCTTTTAGCATTGCAGAGTGCCCCCCAAAACTCAGGCATTGGCAGCACCCACATACCTTTATATTTATCCACATGGTTACCATTTATTTTGTTTTTCATTCACTTTGTGTAATCCAGATTTCCATCTGGCATCATTTTCTTTCTGCCTGAAAGATTTTCTTTAACATTTCTTGCAGTGTGAGTCTGCTGGTGATAAATTCTTACACCCTTTTTTATTTCTTTTTTCTTTTTTTTAAGATTTAATTATTTATTTATTTGACTGAGAGAGACACAGCAAGAGAGGGAACACAAGCAGGGAGAGTGGGAGAGGGAGAAGCAGACTTCCCGCGGAGCAGGGAGCCCAGTGCAGGGCTTGGGCCCAGGACCCTGGGATCATGACCTGAGCCGAAGGCAGACGCTTAACGACTGAGCCACCCAGGTGCCCCCAGCCTTTTTTATTTCTAAATAAGTTCTTATTTCATCTTCATTTTTTAACAGTATTGAGCTTGGTAAAGAATTCTAGGTTAATAGTTTTTTCTGGTAGTACCTTCCTCCACTATCCTCTGGGTTGCATTGTTTCCTAGAAGAAGTCTGCTGTCATTCTTAAATTATTTATTCATATACGTTTCTTTCTCTGACTGCTCTTTTTTGTTTTTTATTGTTATTAGTAGACTTTACTTTTTTACAAGATTATTTATTAAAGAGAGAGAGAGTGTGTGAGCAGAGGGATGGGCAGAGGGAAAGAGAGAATCCTCAAGCAGGCTCCCTGCTGAGCACTGAGCCCAACACAGGACTCGATCCCAGGACCCTGAGATCATGACCTGAGCCAAAATCAAGAGGCAGCCACTTAACTGACTGAGCCACCCAGGCACCCTAATAGACTTTACTTTTTAAAGCAGTGTAGGTTTATATAAAAATTGAGAGGAAAATATAGAGAGTTCCCCTATACCTTCTCTCCTCTCCCCATACAGTTTCCTCTATTATTAACACCTTGCATTAGTATGGCACATTTGTTGCAATTAATGAACCAATATTGATACATTATTATTAACTAAAGTCCTTACATTAGGGTTTACTTTTTGCATTGTACAGTTCTATCAGTTTTCATAAATGCATAATATCATGTATCCACCATTACAGTACCACAAAGAATGATTTTACCACCCTAAAAATTTCCTATATTCCATCTATTCATCTCTCCCTCTCTCCCTGCCTCTGAATCTCTGGCAATGACCAAACTTTTTCCCTGTTTCTATAGTTTCACCTTCTCTAAGTGCTCTGTCTTTATTGTGATAAAATTTATATAACATAAAATTTACCATTTTAACCATTTTTAAATATACAATTCAGTGGTATTAAGTATATATTCACAGAGTTGTGCAATCTTCTCCACTATCCACTTCCAGAAATTTTTCATCATTTCAAACAGAACCTCTGTGCCCATTAAATAATTACTCTCCATTCCCCCCCTTCTCACATCCCCAGTAACCTCTCTTATGCTTTCTGCATCTATGAATTTGCCTATTCTCGATACCTCATATAAGTGGAATCATATAATATCCTGTTTTTGTGTCTGGTTGATTTCAGTCATTGTTATTCACTAATGTCCTGAAAGTCACTCCTTCTGTAGCATGTATCAGAATTTCATTTCTTTTTATGGTTGAATAGTATTCCATTATATGTATATATCATATTTTCTATCCATTCATTTATTGAACAACTTAGGTTGTTTTCATCTTTTAGCTTTTGTGAATAATGCTGCTATAAACAAAGGTGTGTGAGTATCTGAGTTTCTGCTTTCAATCCTTTGGGGCATAAAATACAAGTGAAATTTCCCTGGTGCTTTTAAGATTTTTGCTTTATCCTTGGTTTTAAGCAATTTAATTATGATGTGCCTTGATATAGTTTTTGTTGTTGTTGTGCTTGGAATTTGCTGAGCTTCTCCAATCTGTGCAGTTATCCTTTTCATCAAACCTGAAAATGTTTCAGCCATTATTTCTTTGCATGCTTTTTTCTGCCTTTTTCTGTCTTCTTCTTTGAGAACTCCAGTTACTCATATATTAGGCTGTTTGAAATTGCCTCGTGGCTCATTGATGCTGTTTATTTTTATCTTTTGATCTGAGTTTCATTCTGGATAGTTTCTAATGTTATGTCTTCAAATTTGCTAATGTTTTTTTCTGAAATGTCCCATCTTCTGTTAATCCCATCCAGTGTATTTTTCATCTCAAACATTGTAACTTTCATCTCAAGATCTTTGATTTGAGTCCCTTTTTAAAGAAATCTTCCATATGTCTAGTTAACACAGCCCATCTTTCCTCTACCTCCTTGAACATATGGAGATTGGCTGTAATACTTGTTTTAATGTCTTTGTCTACTAATTCTATCATCTGTTTCATTTCTGTGTCTGTTTCTATTGACTGATTTTTCTCCTCATAATGAGTCATATTTTCGTGCTTCTTTGCATGCCTGATAATTTTTTATTGGATGCCAGACATTGTATTACCTTCTTTGGTACTAGATATTTTGTAATGCCTGCAAATATTCCCCTGAGCTTTGTTCTGGAATGCAGTTAAATTACTTGGAAATGGTTTGACCCTTTCATGTCTTAGATTATGTTTTGTTAGGTAAGACCAGACAGTGTTAGTCTAGGGCTGATTCTGCCCCAATACTGAGGCAAACCTAACCTTTCTGGGTATTCTGTTGGATTCCCTGTGAATTATGAGGGTTTTTTACTCTGCTCAGTGGGACTAGGAACTATTCCTGATATTATGTGAGCTCAGTTATTGCTCCTTCTAATCCTTTTAGGTGGTTTTTGTAGGCTTGGGGAATTTCCTCATGTGCATGCACTGCTCAGTACTCACCTGACAACTCCAGGCAGACCCTCTGCAGATCATCAGAGCTCTTTCTGTGCAGTTCTCTTCTGACTCTCTGACCTGTGAGCTTTTCTTTTTTTAAAAAAAGATTTTATTTATTTATTTGACAGAGAGAGACACAGCGGGAGAGGGAACACAAGCGGAGGAGTGGGAGAGGGAGAGGCAGGCTCCCTGCAGAGCAGGGAGCCTGATTCAGGGCTCAATGCCAGGACCCTGGGATCATGACCTGAGCCAAAGGCAGACGCCCAATGACTGAGCCACACAGGCGCCCCTAACCTGTGAGCTTTAAGTGTGATTGCCACACTATATTCCGAGCTCCATCCCCTCAACTCAGCTTCTGCAGATATACCACAAGGTCAGAGGCAATAGGAACTGACGTGGTTTCAGACCATCCTCTGGGGTTCCAGTCCATGCTCTGGCTTCTAGCCTGCCCTTGACAACCATCTTCCCTTCCTGAATCCCTGTCCTGTGGACGTGAAATTCCAGCATCAGACATGGAGAAAACAGACTTACAGAGACTGCTTAACCAGCTCTCCCAAATGTGTGGGGCCACATTCCTGTAACAATCCCTTGATCCCCTACCCCTTTGCATATTTTGGTCCTTTTTCCTATGGGTACTACTTCTCTGGTTAAACACACTAACACACCTGGAATTTTAAAATGAACTTTGCCTGCTTCCAGGGAGAGGAATGGGGCAGACTGGGCATGGAGCCTGTCTTGGAGAAATCAGAGCAGGAACATCATATGCTGCATGTATGGAGCACAAGAAGCCTGAAACAAGAGGTAACCAAGAGTTAGCACCAAAGAGGTAGCAGCCAAGCTTTCACTAAGCAAAGCATGGGGCTTAGGGGTGGAGCCAGGGTCAATTACTAGGGGTCAAACTCAAAACAGAACCAACTTGAGTGGTTGGTGGTGACAAGGGTCACACCTGTGCCATAAAAAGCCACAGTGGCTAAAATGGTCAGAGTGAGTAGAACAGAGATTGGCTTGGGAAGGCAGCGACCCCTCCCCTCTACACCCTCACCCTATGCACCCTCATCAGGATCTATTTATATCAGATAATTTGCATATTGTCTCAGTCAATATCAAGACAGGAAAACAGAAACCACTCTGGATAGAGAAAATGGGATGTAATGCTGCGAATTGGTTACAAATGTGTTGGCAGAACTGGGGAAGTAAAATAGGATGAGGATGGGGATTATCCAGAGATCAGGAATCTGCTACCTGAGCTGGAGCCACACTTGCTGCCACTGTGGTTTCTGGAACTCTGTCACTGCTGTGGCTGCAGCAGTGCTGTTGGACCCTTCCATCACCTGCTTCTGCTGCTGCTTCCGGTGCCGGACACAGGGAGGGCCTTCTATCTCGTGCTTCCTGCTGATGGGCCTTACCTGCTAAACAGCCAGCAGGGGAGCCTGAAAAAGGCAGTTTTCAGACTTCTGGCCCCCTGCAAAATAGAGGAGAACACAGAAAGCAGCAATGGAGCTGAGTGCCAACAGACAGCATCTGACACGCATGCCGTGCTCTTTTTTTTCCCCAACTGTCTAGAGGAATAGGGATGGTTTTGTGAATGGGCATCTTGGGGCGAGATGGGGACAAGAGAGGAGATGGCATTAAATCTCTTCCCACCTAGACTTACGGGCTGATTCTGATCCATCCTGGAGCAAAGTCAGAAAAGTCAGTCGCTGTTTTCTTGCAAGTCCTTGCGAACAGAAAGCAGTCAGGCCCAGGTGACAGACTGTAACAAATCTGTAGGGATCAAGTTTGTTGGATTGCATGCAAGTGCTTAAATCCATAGGAGCATGAAGAGAG
Source organism: Mirounga leonina (assembly GCF_011800145.1). Classification (NCBI taxonomy): domain Eukaryota; kingdom Metazoa; phylum Chordata; class Mammalia; order Carnivora; family Phocidae; genus Mirounga; species Mirounga leonina. Next base: position 6,710,113 of record NW_023270454.1, on the reverse strand, counting down.
TACACAACCTGCTCGCACTAGTTGTAAGGGTGTAAGTTAGGGAGATGAAAAGACAGCTCTGCAACCAGAGGGAGTGTGTCAGTCTCTGAAGAGCCCTGTTTTATGTTGCTCAGGCCGCCATCACAAAGTACCGCAGACTGTGTGGATTAAACAACAGACATTTCTTTTCTCACAAGTCTTGAGGCTCTAAGTCTAAGATCAAGGTGTCAGCAGGGTTGGTTCCTGCCCAGGCTTCCCTCCTTGGCTTGTGGGTGGCCACCTTCTCACCATGTCCTCACATGGTCTTTCTTCTGTGTGTACATCCCAGTGTCTCTCTCTCATTTTGCAAGGACACAATCATATTAGATTAATGACTAATGACCTCATTTTAACTTAATCACCTCTTTAAAGAGCTTATCTCCAAAAACAGTCATATTCTAAGGTACTAGGGGTTAGGACTTCAATATATGAATTGGGGGAGGGGAAATAATTCAGCCTATAAGTCCGGAAGTTTGCAGGGTCAGGGGAGCCAAAGAATCTTCAGGAATGCCTCTGAGCTCTGAGCAGCCACGCTTCCTGATGGGAGAGACCCAGGTGATATTTTCAACTCAATAAGGCACATATAAGTGCACTGACGTTAGGATGCATGTACTACTGCAACAGAACTCACCTGATCACTGTCAGCTCATTTATAATTTCGGATGCAGTTGAAGTCAGTGCTTCTCAAAGTTTCTTGTGTGTACAAATGCTGGGAGTTTGTTAACACAGATTCTGATTCAGTGCGCCAGGGTAGGGCCAGAGCTTCTTCATTCCGACACACTTCTAGGGACCCCTCCCTTTCCCATGCTGCAGGTCTACAAACCATACTTTAAGTAGCAGGCAGTAGTTCTCAACCTTGACCATGTTAGAATCTGGGGAGCTTTTAAGACCCCCAAGGGCTGGGCTTTACCTCACACTAATGAGATCTGAATGCTGATCCTGGGACCCAGGCATCAGTATTTATAAAGCTCCCCAGGCAGTTCCAATAAGCAGCCGAGATGGAGAATCATTTCTATTGATGAACGGCCACTACCCAAAGTGTGATGAAATCGGGAAAGAGATCATTCCTCCAGCTGTAGCTTCACCATGCTCCCCTCCACCGGGCAGCTTTGACACCAGGCAGCATGCAGACGGCAGCCAGTGACATTACCAGAAACAGGCCGGTCTCAAGTGTGTCACTGCATCTCCACCAGAGACAGAGAGGCAGACTAATTCCTAAGGACGTGGGGGAAACACTGGGGAGTCCCCGAAATAACTAGAGGAGAATCTGAGGAAGCTAAAGTTTCACATCAGCACGTGGGAGATAGGAAGTTAGCAAAATCTGGGTGGCAGTTTTAAAAGGACCTCTTTCACCTCCGCAGTCTGGTGAGATGTGGGACATTCAGGTTACACAGGTTCAAAGGCCAGGGTAATAGACAAGGCAAAGGGAGATAAGGTTGTGGGCAGAAATCACTAGGCTGTCTGAGAACCTGTCTGGCACTTGGGAGGTAGGGAAGCGGTCACCAGTCACAGGCGTGAGTGCTATTGCGTTAAGTGTTCTTCCAAGTGAAAGGTACAAGGCAAGGAGTGCTGGTCTGGACTCATGGAAACATTGGCCTGATGGCTGTGTATCTGGTAAAGCCTACTTCAATTAGCAGTTTTCTTTCTCAGTACATCTGGGCAAAGGTACTGGACATCCTAAGATGCCGCCTATGCACATACCTTCAGAATAAAGAAAGAGACTTAACTCATGGCAAATATAAGATCAAACACTAAGTCTACAGGCTTTAACGGGAAGCTGAGTTTCCTCCGTATCTCAATCCCATGCCCCAGCTCACAGTCTCTGAAGAAGCCACACCTGAGCCCCACCAAAGAGCCAGAATTGAAATGCCTGGCACTGACAAAGCGTGTCACTATTGCAAACCAGGTTTAGCCGAGAGCAAGCTATAGCAATTAAATTTAAAAATACTTTTTTTTTTAAAGATTTTTATTTATTTATTTGACAGAGAGAGACACAGCGAGAGAGGGAACACAAGCAGGGGGAGTGGGAGAGGGAGAAGCAGGCTCCCTGCAGAGCAGGGAGCCCGATGCGGGACTCGATCCCAGGACCCTGGGATCATGACCTGAGCTGAAGGCAGTCGCTTAACCAACTGAGCCACCCAGGCGCCCTAAAAATACTTTTTTAAAATTCCTTTCCTCAAACCTTTCCTCATCCCCACCCCCTTTGATCCTGAAAACGACAGAGACCTAAGGAAATGGGGAAAGGAGAAAAATGTGATTATGCTCCTTCCCCACTGTGGGTCCTGTTTGGGGCTTGTCCTGTTCTGAATTATGTCCCCCCAGAATTCATATGTTGAAGTTCCAACCCCCAGCACCTTAGAACATGACTGTATTTGGAGACAGGGCCTTTAAAGAAGTCATTAAGTTAAAAAATAAAGTGATTAGTGGGTCCTAACCCAATACGACTGGGGTCCTTCTAAGAGGAGAAGGACAGACATGTAGAGACAGAAGACCGTGTGAGGACCCAGGGAAAGGACCGCCATCTGCAAGCCAAGGAGAGAGGCCCAAGAGGAAACTTGACACCTTGATCTCAAGCTCCACAGCCTCTAGGATTTTGAGAAAAAAAATTTCTGTTGTTTAAAGCACCCAATGTGTGGGACTTTGAAGCCCGAACAAACTACCCTAGTCCCCAGCCACAGATCAGCCTGGAATTGGGATGAAGGGTGAAAAAGCAGGATGTGGTATTTTGGGCTGGTCCTTTTCATTGTGAAACTAGGTTACGACTGTCAAATGGGACTTGTTTTTTATTACTGAAAGCACTTTAAATGCCGCAGTTTCTGCAGGAGACGCCGCCGAAGAGTAGGAAGCACATCGCAGAGCCAGTCTGAAGGCGGTGCGGGAGGCGATACAAGTCACCTCCTGTTTGGACGCCACCGAGGTCAGCCTGTTCCATAAACCCATCACACCCAGCATGGTTTAGTGTCGTCCACTGGCCTCTTTTCCCTTCTGAGCCTTTCTTCCCTAATTATATCTTTTTGAAATCCTTTTGCTCCATTTTTCTGATTCCTGGAATTCTTTAAAAGGGGAAGCACTCTTTAAAAGATCTTAAATGTTAAGATCCGAGTGTTTTCATGTCATTTCTGAATTTTTAGCGTTCACCCATCATAGGGTAAAGAGGACTTCACACCTCAAGAGATTTTTCATGAGTAATTTCTTCTTGCGGCATACTCTCTCGTGCTTATGTAAAGCCCTTGTTTATTAAGCCATGAATTCAATTTACAGGGCCACTTCAGGTGTGAACCATCTACATGAATCTGGACAGCAGTTTACTCTCAGCCACGAAGAAACAATGGTTTCCATGATGATCAGTCTCAGCATTTCCTGGATGAAAAGGATCCCGGGCCATAGTAGTCAAGGCTCTTCCGTTATGAGCAACAGACTCCGGTTAGCTCTTCAAAGGGGGCGGGGAAGAATTGTACTGGGAAACACTGAATTAGTAAGAATTAAGAAGCCATACCTTAAGGAAGACAAAGTCCGGGAGCCCACGGAGCAGGAATGCACTGAACCTTTCCTTGTGTGCTGCATTATTACGGCTCAGCTCTACCGACTGTCAGACTCCGTTTCTCTGTTCAAATACACACAACGGACTAATACTGAACCTCAAAAAGAAAAGAAACCCTGACACATGCTACAATGAACCTTAAAGACATTATGCAGTCACAACAGGACAAATACTATAGGATTCTACCTATATGAGGGACCCTCAGTAGTGGGATTAGTAGAGACCTAAAATAGAAGGGTTGGGGGGAGGGGAGAGTGGGAGCTGTTGCTTCGTGGTACAGAGTTTCAGTTTGGGAAGATAGGAAAAGTTCTGGAGGTGGATGGGGGTGATGGTTGCGCAATTGTATGAATGTGCTTAATGCCACTGAAGTGTATACTTAAATATGGTAAAGATATTCAAAAGCAAAGAGAAAGAAAGAAAAAGAAAAAAAAGAAGAAGAAGAAAAGGAAAAAGAGAAAAGAAATAGAAATGGCGACTAAGAGGTTAAGTCCAACCCTGATTCTGATGCCAGGAGCTAATCCCACTCCAAAGACTACAGGCTTGTGTTTCAGTTATCAAATAGACAGAGCAGACCCTGAGAAACAGACGACAGGAAGTGATTTGCCCACGAAGAAGAGAATTGATGTTGGGTGACGACCAGGTGCATACCCTGACATCGAGAACTGGGTGCTTACTGTCAGGATTGTAGGAAGGAACCATGGCCTGTGCTGTGCTTGCTATCTCCAGGGCAGTGAGCCTTTGCTCAGGTGGGATGCTCTGTTCCCAGCCACCTCTCTCAGTTCAGCTCACTTTGTAGCAGTAGCAGGTTATCCAGTGCTAAGAGGGGTCTAACCACTATAGTTTCTTCTGCCGTTGGTCAAGATAAAGCCAGAGGCCTCTGTCCTAGTCAAAGTACAGTATACCTGTATACCTGTTACATAAAGCCATGGCTGATCAGTCCTGTGTGTATCAACCTGATAAAAGGAAACTCTTTTAAGTCAGAGAACATAGAGAGCCAATGTTTTACTTATATTTAGTGTCAAGAGGCTCTATTACTCTAAGCAGACCGCTTCAACATGTCAAGCAATTAACTCTCCTCCAGTCTTTACAAACAAAACAAACCACAGTCCCTTAATTGTTCGCATTTATAATCTAGTTATGGCTCCAGGCTCAGACAGTTTGGGGGGCAAGTCTTTCCAAACTTTCAAACAATAGACAATTCTTGTGCTATGTAAACTATTCTGCAGCACAGAAACAAATGGAAACAATCCAAATTAATTTAAGAAGATACCATAGCCCTAAAACCAAAATCTGATAAAACTGACATATGCATAAAAATTAGATCATTCTTAGTAATAAATATTGATCCAAATAAAGTTCTAACAAGTTGATATCATCTTTATGTTAAAAATAATATGCATAAATTAATTTGATTTATCACTTCAATAGATTTTTTAAATATAATTATCCCAATAGGATATGATAAAATTCAGATCCAAAATAGGATTTTAAAAATATTTTCCTAACATGATAAAGAATGTCTATACTAACACAACAGCCAAAGCTATATTTACTTGGTATATCTTAAAGTATGTTCCAAATAATTTTAGTTTTGATGGATTTTATTAGTAAGTATTAAATTGTGCTTTGAACAAATAAATTTGAGAAATGATCAATTAACCAAATTAAACAGGCTTTTATGTGTTTATATGTATTTTAACTGTGCATATGTTTCATATCCATTTGATCCTATGGCATATTATTTCCACCGAGTGTGTCACCAGACTAGTATTTTATAGAAATTCACTTTGGAAAATGTTGTAGTGATGGTCTCCCTAGTAATATGGACGACAAAATGGAATGCTGCTGACTCCACTTTAACATTGTTCTAAAACTTCAGATTAAATTATTCTCAGGTAGGAGCACCTAGGTTGCTCAGTCATTAAGCATCTGCCTTCGGCTCAGGTCATGATCCCAGGGTCCTGGGATCGAGCCCTGCACTGGGCTCCCTGATTGGAGGAAGCCTGCTTCTCCCTCTCCCACTCCCCCTGCTTGTGTTCCCTCTCTCGCTGTGTCTCTCTTGTCAAATAAATACATAAAATCTTTTTAAAAAATTATTCTCAGGTATACCATATTGGTATGAACTAATATAAGAAGCAGACAGATAATCAATGTGAACATTAGAAGATTCGAATGACTCTATCATCCAATTTGACCTACTGGCACTCACAGAGTATTCCATCTACCAACAGCAGAAAGTTAATTCTTCTCAAGTGCACTTGGCACATTTTTCAAGATGGACCACATTTAGGTCCATAAAACAATTCTCAATAAATGAAAAGTTATTTAAGTCACAGAAAATATGATCTTTAGTTATAATGAAATTAAAATAGAAACAATAACAGAAAGATCTCTGCACAAGCTCTAAATACTTAGAAACTAAATACCACATTTCTCAATAAACTGAAATAATATATAATCTATAACTAGATTATAAATTAAGGGACTGTGGTTTGTTTCTCAATAAAAGAAAGTAAAACACTAACCAAAATAAAATTTATAGCACTAAATGCCTATATTAGAAAAGAAGAAATATTTCAGATACACTTTAGGAAACTAGCAAAGAAGACCAAATTAAACTCGAAGTAAATAGAACAAAGGAAATTATAAAGATCAGAGTACATTATCAATTAAATAGAAAAGAGTAACACAATAGAGAAAATCAATGAAACCGAAAGCTGGTTCTTTGAGAAGATCAATAAAATTGATAGCTTCTAGCCATTGTGATCAGGCAAAAAAGAGAGAAGACACAAATTACTAATATCAGGAATGAGATGGTGACACTGTACAAGTTCTACAGATACCAAAAACATAAGGAAATAGTATTAACATAATATTTATTAGCATAAATTCAACAACTCAGATGAAATAGATCAGTTCCTTAAAAGACACAAATTTCCAAAGTGTATGCAAAAAGAAATAGATAACCTAAATAGCCCTCTACCTTTTTTTTAAATATATTTTTAAAGATTTTATTTATTTATTTGAGAGAGAAAGAATGAGAGAGAGCACATGAGAGGGGTTAGGGTCAGAGGGAGAAACAGACTCCCTGCCGAGCAGGGAGCCTGATGCGGGACTTGATCCAGGGACTCCAGGATCATGACCTGAGCCGAAGGCAGTCGCTTAACCAACTGAGCCACCCAGGCACTCAGCCCTCTACCTTTTGAAGAAAGTGAATTTGTAATCTAAAAATCTTAGCACAGGGGCGCCTGGGTGGCTCAGTCGTTAAGCATCTGCCTTCGGCTCAGGTCATGATCCCGGGGTCCTGGGATCGAGCCCCGCATCGGGCTCCCTGCTCAGTGGGAAGCCTGCTTCTCCCTCTCCCACTCCCCCTGCTTGTGTTCCCTCTCTTGCTGTGTGTCTCTCTGTCAAATAAATAAAATCTTAAAAAATAAATAAATAAATAAAAATAAAAAAAATAAAAATCTTACCACAAAGATAATTCCAAGACTAGATGGCTTTGATAGTAAATTCTACCAAACAGTTTAGAAAGAAAGAATTCCAATTCTACACAAGGTCTTTTAGAGACTGAGGAGAAAATACTTCAAAATTTATTATATAAAACCAACATTACATGGATAGCAACCAAAGACATTACAAGTAAAGAAAACTCAGATCACTATTTCCCATGAACAAGATATAAACATTCTAAATAAAAGTTTAGCAAATTGAATCAAACAATGTAACAGAAGGATAATACATTAGGGCAGTTTTTCCCAGGAATGCAAGGTTTGAAGATCAATCTAGGTAATCCATCATACTAAAAATTTTAAAATAAAAAGCATAAGGTCATCTCAATAAATAAAGAAAAAGCACTTGGAAAAAATCTAACATCTATTCTTATTTTTTTTTAAATTCTCAAGGGGTGCCTGGATGGCTCAGTCAGTTAAGTGTCTAACCCTTGATTTTGACTCAGGTCATGACCTCAGGGTTGTGAGATCAAGCCCCACACTGGGCATGGATCCTGCTTAAGATTCTCTCTCTCACTCTCCCTCTGCTCCTCCCCACTTCTCTCTCCCTCTCTTAAAATAAATAAAGAAATAAATACAATTTAAAAATAAAGTATTTTATTGGTAGTGACTTAAAAAAATAATTCTCAGGAAACAAGGAATAGAAGGGAATTTCCTCAAACTTATAAAGAATATCTACAGGTATCTACAGATATTCTTACAGACGACATCATACTTTAAAAGACTAAATGTCTTCCCCATAAGATGAGGAACATGATAAAGATTTCTCTTCTCTCTGCTTCTATTTAACATTAAACTAGAGGTTCTAGCCAATGTAATAAGGTATGAAAAAGAAATAAAGGGACCTAGATTAAAAAGAAACAAGTAAAATTGTTTTTATTTGCAGACAACTTAATTGTCTCAACAGAAAATTCAATGGGATCTACAAAAAGCTACTGAAACAAATAAGCAAGATTAGCAAGATTGCAAGATCCATATATAAAGATCAACTGTATATCTAAACACTAACAACAAATTAAAATTTATAAAACAATCCCACTTTGAATAGCATCAAAAATACAAAATGGGAAAAATCTGACAAAAATGAAAGATCGGGGGGTGGGGGGGCTGGGTGGCTCAGTCCGTTAAGCATCTGCCTTCAGCTCAGGTCATGATCCCAGGGTCCTGGGATTGAGCCCCACATCGGGCTCCCTGCTCAGCCAGGAGCCTGCTTCTCCCTCTCCTGCTTCCCCTTCTGTGTTCTCTCTCTCTCTCTCTCTGTCAAATAAATAAATAAAATCTTTAAAAAAAATTTTTTTAATTAAAGATCTGTACATTAAAAATCTATATACTCTACCCCCAAAGAAGTGGCCCATAACTCCTCACTCCTAAGTGCAAGATGTGCATGGTGACTTTTTTCCAAAGAGAATAGTGTGTAAGGAAGGAAAAAAATAGTAACTTCACAGAAGAAAAACCTGAAATACTCTTCCTCAGCCAAGTGATCAAGATTCACATCAACAATGATAAATCATGTTGATAATATACACCTTTGATATGATGTGATGAGATATATGTAATGATAAGGATACTTTACCTCTGTGGTCATCCTCCCAAAACCAATAACCCCAGGCTAATTGTGAGAAAAACATCAGACAAATCCCTACTGAGGGACGTTCTTCAAAGTACCTAACATATACTCTTCAACACTATCAAGATCATCAAAAACAAGGAAAGTCTGAGAAACTATCACAGCCAAGAGGAGCCTAAGGAGACAAGACAACTTGTCTCACTGGAGGGGATCCCATATCATCGAAAGCACATTAGGTAAAAACTAAGGAAATATGAGTAAAATATAGATTTTAGTTATTAATAATATATCAATATTGGTTCATTAAATGTGACAAATGTACCATACTTACATAAGATGTTAATGATAGGAGAAACTAGGTGTGGGGGGCATGGGAAATCTCTGTACTATATTCACAATTTTTCTGTAACTCTAAAACTATGAAAAGTAAAAATAGATTTAAAATAAAAGTCTACATGCTGAAGGTTATTTTATAAAAGCCTTAAAAAATGGAGAGATATATTATATTTATGGGTTAGATAACTCAATGTTGTAAAAATTTCCATTCTCTCCCAAACTGATCTACCACACAATCCCAATCAGGCTTTTTCTGTAAAAAATGACAAACTCATTCTAAAATTCCTAAGGAAACTTAGGGGACCTAGAAAAGTCAAAAAAATTTTGAGGACTAACACTAACTGATTCTAAGACTTATTATCAAGACAGTGAAATACTGGCATCAAGATACACAAATAGGTCAATGCCACAAAATAAGAAGTCCAGAAATAGGCCCACACATATATGAACATCTGCTTTTTAATAGAAGTACAAAAGCATTTCAGTGGAGAATGAAAAGACAACCCCACAGATTGGAGAAAATATTTGCAAGATATATATCTAATAAAAACATGAATCCAGAATATCTCAAACCCTCAAAAATGGATAAGTTCTGGTGTCACAGTGAAACACAGGGCCATATGCTCATTATCTTTATTCTGGTGTTGCTGTCATACAAGTATACAGGTGTCCAAGTGTGTTCGTTGAAGAATGAGTTATAACAAAAAAGAAGATATACAGATGGCAAATAAGTATATGAAAAGATGTTTGACATTATGCACCATTGGGAAAATACAATTTAAATATTAAAAAGACTGATCATACCACATGTTGGTCAGGGGAAGAAGCAACTAGAACTCTCATACCTGCTGGTGGAAATGTAAAGTGGTACAAGGTCTTTGAAAAATAGTTTGGCTGTTTATTTTTTTTTTTAAGTGAAACATGCCATATGATCTAGCCATTCCATTCCCAGGTATTTACATACAAAAGCAAATGTCCATACAAAGAGTGTACCTGAAAGTTCATGGCAGTTTTTATTGTAGCAGCAAAAAAGTGGCAACAATCCAAATGACTCTCAACAAGTAAATGGATAAACAACTTATCTATGCAAGGTAACACTGTCCAGCCATGAAAAGGAATGGACTACTGATATATGCAACAACATGGATGAATATAAAAATAATTATACTGGGGAGCCTGGGTGGCTCAGTCGTTAAGCGTCTGCCTTCGGCTCAGGTCACGATCCCAGGGTCCTGGGATCGAGTCCCATATCGGGCTCCCTGCTCGGTGGGAAGCCTGCTTCTCCCTCTCCCACTCCCCCTGCTTGTGTTCCCTCTCTCTGTCAAAATAAATAAATAAAATCTTTAAAAAAAAAAATAATTATTATACTAAGAGTAAGAAGCCAGGTAAAATGAATCATACATACTATAGGGTTCCATTTATATGGAATTCTAGAAAATGTAAATTAGCTGCTAGTGACAGAAAGCAGATCAAAGGTTGCCTGGGGTTACGGATGGAAGGCAGGGCGGATTTACACGGGCACAATGAAACACAGGGCCATATGCTCATTATCTTTATTCTGCTGTTGGTGTCATACAAGTATACAGGTGTCCAAACATCAAATTGGTCACTTTAAATATGTATAGTTTAGTATATTTCAATTATATCTCAATGAAGCTGTTAAAGAACTAACAGACTTTTTAAATATATTTAAAAAGCAAATGATGAATGGGGCACATGGGTGTCTCAGTTGGTTAAGCAGCCGACTGTTGGTTTTAGCTCAGGTCATAATCTCAGGGTCCTGGGATTGAGCCCCACATCAGGCTCCATGCTCAGCAGGGGTCTGCCCGAGTTTCTCTCTCTCCTTCTGCTGCCCCCTGCCCCCCGCTCATACACACACACACACACTCTTTCTCTCTCTCTCAAATAAATAAATAAATAAGTCTTTTTTTTTTTAAAAGCAAATGACGAATTAAGGAAATATTTGCAAATACATTACAGAGAAAGTGTAAATATCTGTATACAAAGACTTCATACAAATCAATGGAAATAATAAACATATAAATTTTAAATGGACAAATGACATGAATATGCAATTTACAAAGAATAAGCACAAATATAAATAATAAATATAAACATAAGAAAATGAAGTAAGTATAAGAAACAGTAATCAAAGAACTATAAATAGCACAAAAAATAGAATTCTCCTGCCTATCCAATTGGCAAATACTATTTTTAAACTTAGTATATTCGGTGTTAGTGAGGATGTGAGGGAACTCAGGTAAACACTTTCTGAAGGTCATTTTGACAATGCATATCACAGTCTTAAAATGGGCATACCTTTTGACTAAAGAATTTGGTTCCTAGTAATTTGTACTAAGGCTAAAATCATGAATGAATGCAAAGATCTATCTGCAAGTGTGTTCGTTAAAGAATGAGTTATAACAGGAGCACCTGGGTGGCTCAGTCGGTTAAGCTGCTGCCTTCGGCTCAGGTCATGATCCCAGGGTCCTGGGATCGAGCCCCACATTGGGCTCCCCGCTCAGCGGGAAGCCTGCTTCTCCCTGTCCCTCTGCCTGCCTCTCTGCCTACTTGTTCTCTCTCTCTCTGTCAAATAAATGAATAAAATCTTTAAAAAAAAAAATGAGTTATAACAGAAAAGAATGAAAATCAACAAGAACAGGGGATTGGTCAAATACATTATACTTTTTTAGAACGGAGTACTAACCGGCCATTAAAAATGACATTACTAGGGACACCCAACTCCTATAGTGTCCTATAGCTGACAACACTGCTGAAAACAAGCCACCCCCAACAGAAAGACCACCTTACTTAATGGGGGGACTTGAGACTTTGGCCCCTAGTAATCAGCTTTTCTAGCGACTCCTGTTAATTCTCCACACCACTTTGTATTAACACATAACTCTCCAAACTTAGAGTCATCCACTGGTCTCCTCACAGACAGAACACAGCCCGTCTCCATATATAGTGGGCTGGGTGCTTGTTTAGGAATGGGCTGTGCCCGGGGCCTGGGTGGCTCAGTTGGTTAAGCGACTGCCTTCAGCTCAGGTCATGGTCCCAGAGCCCTGGGATCTAGTCCCACATCGGGCTCCCGGCTCAGCGGGGAGCCTGCTTCTCCCTCTGACCCTCTCCCCTCTCATGCTGTTTCTCTCTCTCTCTCTCAAATAAATAAATAAAATCTTTAAAAAAAAAAAAAAAAAGAAAAGGAATGGGCTGTGCCCTGACTTAGACGTTGCGTTGGGTTCTCTGTTTCCAGTGTTCAGAGGCTTGCTCTTGCAGAGCTGCTACACTGCTGCCATCTAGTGGGGAAATTGTGCAACTTGCCAGAGTGGAGTTCTTGATACCCTTCATTCCAAACTCCTCACCAAATATTTTGTCAACTGAGACTGTCATGTCTTCAGCCGGGCATCCAGGAAGAAAAGGGCATGGCGAGGGCAGACAGGACTCCATATGAAAATGGAATTAAGCATTTAAAGGCAATCAGGTGAAGGACTGTTCTTCTAAGTAAGGACCAGAAGGACAGGATGGCATCCTGGAATGAGTGGAGGCTGAGCGGCAGGGTGGAGTGTGGAGAAGATGAAGAAGTGGGAATGAGAAACAGAAAGGGCATTAATAATTCCAATGGGGTAATCCTTTGTGAAAATTATAGTGTTTCAATAAGTGTCAGGTTTGCAAATGGATTACTAAGAACTGACAAATATTTCTTGGGGAATACAGAAGGACCAGAGGAACAGGACATCTGGTCACCTCGGTCCTAACACAGTTACATAAAAAGCTCAAGTTCAAGCATCAGATTAGTATCCTTGGAGATGAACTGGGCCTGAGGTATAGATACAATGGGCCTGGGGGTCTCTGCTCTGCAGGAGCAGACTTCCCCATTTTTGTCTTTCTTCCATTTTCATTGTTTAAGACTCATTAATTCGGGGCGCCTGGGTGGCTCAGTTGGTTAAGGGACTGCCTTCGGCTCAGGTCATGATCCTGGAGTCCCGGGATCGAATCCCGCATCGGGCTCCCTGCTCGGCAGGGAGTCTGCCTCTCTCTCTGACCCTCCTCCCTCTCATGCTCTCTGTCTCTCATTCTCTCTCTCTCAAATAAATAAAATCTTAAAAAAAAAAAAAAGACTCATTAATTCCTTGTGAAATCTTTCCCTTTCCCTCAATTAGTACATTCTCCTGATTGTGTATCTTGTGGCTTATAGTTCTGTTGCAACACTAATCTGAATTGTTTGTTTACAAGTCTGCCTTCTTCTCTAGAACGAAACCTCATCTGATCCATTTGCTGTTGTAGTGGGCATGCCCCCAGGCCCCTGGGTCTGGTACAGGTCTACCTCTCCACAAACTGTGCACTGGAGGTGAGTATAATACACACTACACTGCCCTCTCCTCTCTGCCCAGTGAGCCCCAGTGAGGGGAATTTACCATGCAGCACTGAGGACAATTGTGTCAAGAGCTGAGGCCCACAACCTAGAGAGCTCTGAGATGCAGCTGGGATCCATGCAGTCTGGCACAAAGGGCATGGCGAGGGCAGACAGGACTCCCTATGAAAGTGGAATTAAGCACTTAAAGGCAATCAGGTGAAGGGCTGTTCTTCTAAGTAAGGACCAGAAGGACAGGATGGCATCCTGGAATGCGTGGAGGCTGAGCGGCAGGGTGGAGTGCTTTGGAATCACTTTCCCATTTTTCTTTAAATGAAAGCGATAAGAGTATCACATGGTGGAGAGGCACTTGGGCCTTGCAAATAATCTTTAAATAATCTGAGCGTAGTGACATCAACAGCATTTTCCACTCCTCTTCTGCTCCTATCACCCTGCTTTTCCTTCGGAGAACTCTCTCGTCCCTGGTGTGGCAGAGATCATATTCTGTGTTAAGCGAACTATGACACTGTCCGCCTGGACACACAGGAAGCCTGTATTTCCCAAGCTCCTTGCACGGAGGTGGGTCCTAAGATGAGTTCTGGCCAAGGGAATGCAAGCAAAATGCCGCGGATGTGTCCAGGCCTGACCTAAAAATCTCTCTCTCTCTTCTGGCAGGTCATGTGCTAAGGATGGTGATTTCAGAAAACTAAAGGAGCCAGGGTCCCCATGAAATCAGGAACCAGGGTCCCTTAGAAGAAAGACACACAGGAAAGCCAATGTTTCTGGCGTGGAACAGCCATGTTGGAATTTGCATGAATTGGGATGAAAATGAACAGCGGCTGCGTCAGCTACTGAGATTTGAAGGTTGTTTGTTCTAAAAAGCCTACAATCCACTTGAGAGATAATACAGGCACCTTAAAAAGAAAATGACAGTAACAGCAAGCACTTTACATAGTGCTTATGATGAATCTGGCATTGTCCTAAGCACTTCACGTATACTAACTTCTCCAGTCCTTACTGTGAACTTCCAAGGTGGGAAATACTGATTATCCTTAATTTTCAGATGAGGAAGCTGGGGCTCAGAGTGCTTGTGTCATTTGTTCAAGAGCACAGCTAGTAAGCGGCAGGTCTGGGATCTGAACCCAGATTAGTAAGGCTCCAGAGTCTATGTTCCTAAATAGCATGCTGGCTGCTTTACAAGACGGTTCAAGGGACCCTTATTCGGCATCTGCCTGTGCAAGAAACCGTGCTAAATGCTATGGGGGGCGATGCGTAAAGCATGTCTCTATCATTAAAAAGCTTACATAGAAGATAAAACTGAGAAGCATCTACTGAGGAGTACTGAGTATCGAGCACTGAGTACTGAGGATCAGTAGCGTAAGAGGCCAAAGAACGGAGCACTGACGGTGCAGTGAGCGTAGCAAGAACCTATTGAGCTCGTGGTGGGCACAAGCGAGCTCTCACACGCCGGCACATTCAAGCCTCACAACCGCCCTATGAAGTGTGTACTGTTTTTGTCCCCATCCTACAAAGGAGGAAACCGGCACAGACTTTCAATGCCTCGCCCACGCACTCAGCGGGGAGATGGCTAAGCTGGGATTCGCACCCACACAGCCTGGCTGCAGAGCCCCCGTGCCTACCCACTAGTCTGTCGCCTCTCGTGACTCAGCAAAAAAGAGCCCAGGATGAGACTCACAGATTGCAAATTTTGCCATTTGCAGGAATAGGGAGCTGGGCTCATTATTGAGCTTCCCTTAGCCTCAGTTTCATCATGCATGAAACGAAGCTAACGATGTCTCCTCCACTCACTAAATTGTATTTAGGGCTAGGATCATCGATATTATTATTATCACTGGTATTGTCATTAGATACGGAGGCAAACAAAAGAATAGAGAAGGATGGTGTTTCGGGCAAGCACGCTGAGGTAGAACTCACAAGTATGTATAATAACCCTGCCACAAAATGTCTTGGGAGGTCTGTTAGTTATAAGAAAGAACTCAATCTTACTGAGTCAGCTAATTGTAAATACACCTGGTGGGTACGTTTCTTTATTGTGTTATCAGAAACCTTCCCATCAAAGCCAGTTTTCCTGGCTTGCTCCCACGAATCTCTCCCCCACCGTCCCTCTGCAACCTTCCTTCCCTACCTTCTAACTTTGGGTCATTAGCTTTATCCTGTTCTCCTCCCTGTGTGTGAGCCAGCAAGTCCCACTGAGCAACATCTTTTATATCATAGGCTATGGATTTTTACATTCTTCAGAGACAAGTACCTGTATAACAGCAGGGGAAAAAGCTCAGCTTCTCCTGCTGAAATGGATCACCTCTCATTAGCGTAACTCCAAAGCATTACTTGCTAACAGGTCCCCTTCACACCAGGGATGAAGACGGGATGGGACAAAGGAAGTGAAAGGGACTGGCATGTTTGGAAAATAATAATGAGAGTAGTCTGGCCGAAGCAGAGATTTCATTTGGGTAATGTGAAGAATTCAGTGAAATAAAGCCTTAGAAATACCAAGTTCAAATTAGCATATGAGACCTGGGGAGGAGAAACTGTTTTTTTCCTTCAACCAAAGTAGCTCCTGTTAAGTCGACTCATGTACCAGCCAACCTCAGTACTGAGTCTGTACCTGGTGGGATTTATTGTGCAATTAATTGTATAGTTTCATCCAAATATTTTCCCAGACATTCTGCTTTCTAAAGTAAGCAGCTGCTCCTGGCTGCGGAAAACCAGTCAAAAATGTAAATCAAGTCAGGAAAAGGTCTATGAGAAAAGACACAAAGGACACTGGCTAGACTCGCCTTGGCTTTCTTTCTCCTTTTCTCTTCTGCAGCATCTAAGCCTGGGTCTTGCCAACTTCTTTAAAATGTAGCCAAAGGAACATGTCTATCTGGCCCTTGAATGAGGGGATGTTTAACTCAATTAAGTCCAGAAAAATTTTGAATAATTTTTATGAGCCGGATGTGATAAAATGAAGAATATAAATAGAAATAAGGAGTTTAATAAAAAAATAATGGAGCTTAATAATAGGAGCTTAATAAAAAATGGGCAAATGATTTAAACAGCCATTTTACAATATCTCTAGATGGTAAAAATGTAAAAGTCTGATCATTTCAAGTGTTTTTGAGTATGTAGAGCCACGGGAGTTCTCATATATAGCCAGCCCGTGTGATGATGGTACAACCACTTTGGAAAATAGTTCAGCAATTTCTTAGAAAATTAAACATGCACCTACATTATGAACCAAAATTCCACTCCTAAGTATCTCTACTAAAACATATGAAAACATATGTCCACAAAAGTCAGTATAAAATGCACAGCAGCTTTATTCACAATAGCCAGAAACTAGAAACAACCCAAACATCCATCCCCTGGTTAATGGACAAATTGTGGTATTTTCATACAATGGAATGCTTTTTACTAATACAAAAGAAAGGGTTATTGAATCTCATGAACATCATACTGAGAAAAAAAGCTGGACACTAAAGAGTACATACTTTATGATTTGATGTATATGAAATTCTAGAACAGGCAAAACTAAACTATGATGTTAGAAAGCAGAAGACTGGTTGCCCCGGGTTGGGGCCGGGGTTGTTGTGGCAAAGACTGACTAGAAAAACATACAAGGAAACTTTCTGGGTGATGGAAATATACTTCACTGGGGCATCGGTTCCATGGGGGTATACATCTAGAAAAATCAAGAATTGTACACCTAAAACCTGCACCATCTTTTGTCTCTATACTTTAGTCAAGAAAAGTTAAACAAAAAAAATACAAATGGATGCAATAAAACCACTTAAGAGATTCTTTAGTTATCTAGGAAAATCATAATGGTGGTTGAGACTAAGGCAATAGAGCAGAGGGAAGATAATAGGAATAGATATGAGACTGTGCATTTGAGAGATACTGAAGAGGTGGGATCAACAGACCTTGGGGACAGTTATGTAGGATGGGTGAAGGATGACTAGGAATTGAAGGTTTAGATTCTTGGTTTAAAACTTGTGTTTCAATTTCGTGAGACATGGAAGTTGAAACAGATTTGTAAAGGAAAGAAGACAGAGAACTCTATATTTTTCACACGTGCTTGAGATGGCCATAAATTATACAAGCAAGGTTTGAGTAAGAGTTGGATTATATGGGTTTGACTGGGAAGAGAAGTCATCATCCCAGGACCTCTTGGGAATCATTATCATATAGATAGAAAGGGAACTGTGGAAGAATAGATTGCCTAGGGAGAGAATGTAGGGTGAAGTGAAATAAAAGAGCCATTGTGACAGAGCCTTGAAAGATTCTTTTTTTTTTTTTTTAAAGATTTTATTTATTTATTTGACAGAGAGAGGCACAGTGAGAGAGGGAACACAAGCAGGGGGAGTGGGAGAGGGAGAAACAGGCTTCCTGCGGAGCAGAGAGCCTGACGCGGGGCTCGATCCCAGGACCCTGGGATCATGACCTGAGCCGAAGGCAGACGCTTAAAGACTGAGCCACCCAGATGCCCCAGAGCCTTGAAAGATTCTAAATACCAGGTCAAGTGGCAAAGAAATGGCTGGCAAAGAATACTGAATAATGGCTGGAGAGATAGAAAGAAAATTAGGCAAATGAAATGAGAGTTAAAGAAAGAAAGGAGAAGTCAATTGCACCAAGTGCTTCCAAGAGGTCAGATAGGATAAAGATGGAACATCTCCCTTGAATTTAGTAACAGGGAGGTCATTTTGTGGTCTGGTCAGGATTTGAATAGGTTAAGGAGTAAATGGGATGTGGAAATATGGATCCAGTGAACCAGACACCTCATCCGAGAAAGTTGGCTCTGAAGAGGGGAGGAAGAAGACAGTGGTATCAGAATGGAAATGTAGAGTTAAGGGAGGGATTTATTAAAGATATTTGAGCATGCTTTGATGTTGATAAAATTAGCCAGGAGAGAGAGAGATTGAAAATATAGATAAAATTTTCTTAGAAGGTGGGCACAGTTGGCACGGGGAGAGGGCCTGACTTAGATAAAATCTAAGGATGGGGACCACCATCCTTGCAGAGGCCCAAGGCCCTGGGGCCCCGCTGGAAGGGTGCTTGTCACCCCCTTGTTCCAAACTCCAGAACAGCACAAAGTGGATGTTCTAAAGGAATACTCAGCTGGGATTGGGAGGGAGCTCTTGGATATGTCTCTCCATAGCCTAGAACTGGGCCTGGGGGACCTCAGGAGCCCCCTCCAGTCTAGGCTGACTGGGAGGGCCCAGGCTGCCTGGTGCCCCTTCCCCACTTTGGGGGCCTGTTGATAATATAAATATATCTGTATATTTAAAAAAAAAAAAAAGCACATAAGTTAGATAAAATGTGGGATTGGAGAGGAAGACAGGGTGAGTGGGGATAGCTACGATAGTTTTATTCATCTAGTAAAGAGATGTCAAAGAAGTTTCTGCTTGATGGTTTATATCTTCCTTGTGAAATGGGAGGAAAGAACATTTCCTGAGGGGTACATGGGAAAAAGGGGGACAGAGATTCAAGATATGGAAAGTAGGACACCAGCCTATAAATTTAAAAAAAAAAAAATTCCTGGAAAGTGTTCACAGGTCAGTGTTCAGTTGGAGTCAGTGACCAGGATTTTCTCATGATAGCAACCTGCCTTGTGTAATTTTCTCTAGCAGAATTCTGTGGTTCATGCCCAAGTTGTAGAGCAGGATGGTTGGGTTCTTCTAGGGTTGTGGTTTGACAAAGAGGATACCATGAAAAAGGACAAAGCGTCAAGGAATTAGAATATTGGCAAGAGAAGAATGAAATGATGTACCATGGAATCTAGGTAGGATATGGAAGGAAGACAGGAGGAAGCTGGTGGATAGAGAAGACAGATGGAATGAGGGACAGCAAGACTTGGTGCTGCCAAAGAGCAGGAGCGTTGGAAGTATTTGAATAGCAAGCCAAAAGGATCAGAGGATTGGCTAGAGACGAAATGTCTACAGTAGCAATTTCAGCAGAGTATTTTGGGGAAATTAAATGGCCCAGGGAGTAGGTAGCTAAGGTAGAGTGTAGAATGGATCATACAACTGAAGGTCTAGCATACTAGATGGGCCATCTCCATGGATGTTGAAGTAACTCCTACTGATGACAGGAGTTGTGGTAGAGGGCAAAGCTACACCATGGTTTGATGCCAAAGTCTTCCATAAATGAGAAGTGTCTCTGAATCAGTAGATTACAGCAGTGAGCAGGGTGTGAGAGCAGTAGAGCCAAATGGCAGAGGATGGAGGAAGTATAGAGGCTTGAGCAGCACGTCAACCCCCTACCATCCTGGAGAATGTGGGGAGTGAGATACAGAGGAACTTCCACTTGAGAAGACTAAAGATGAAATTTTGTCCAAGAACCAGGATTTCTTTTTAAAATCAAAGCTGTAGAGGAGAATTTTCAGTGAGGCTGGGAGTTTATTGACTTATATGAGTGAGTTTGTTGGTCATGAAGCACATAAGTAGATTTTGAGAGTGGGAGGTTTGGTCAAGGGGAGGAAGCACAGAAGAGGACAGATGCCCAGGACAACACGTGGGTGACAAGTGAGAAAAGAATGGAAAGCTAGGTGTCCCCTGAGAATCTAGCCGTGGCCTAGAGGGAGGCCATGCTGCTGGGGGGTGGGTCATGAATTCTCATTCCTCACGATCTGGCACATAGCATGGATGCCAGGGAGCAACTAAGCAATTGTGAGGAGATTCTTCACCCCGAAGCAGTTGTCCTTGCCCTCTGGGGTTGATGCTCTGGATCAAGACAGAGCGGTACAGGGGCTGCTGGCTGGCAGGGTTGCTGTGGTCAGGAATCCAGAATTGGGTTTGTTCAACAGGTACAATTCGAGGACATGGGTTCAAAGAAATTGAGGGAACTAATAAGAGAGTTCAAGTGCCTGCCATGGGGTCTTGGTGAGTTGCTAGGGGGAGACTAACAGCCAGAGGACAACCAAGTCACAAGACTGAAGGTGTATGACATTAAAACATGGGTGTAGTGGGAATAAATGAGTGGGAATGCTGGTCAGAGTGGAAGATAAAGCTGGGGGCCCATCTCCCTACATCTAGGCAGGACACCCACAGTCCATCCCAGCAGACAGCTAACCCCCTCTTTGTTCTCTTGAGAAACAAGGCAGTCCTTGATTCCATTCTGTGCTTTCTCACCTAACACTTAAATAAGTAAGAAAAGATAAAAGGTGATTGTCTCCAGCAGAGGGAGCGCAACACCATGGATAAGTAGACTTGTAATAGGCTTATTGCGTACTCAGAGGACTTTTGAAAGACTGAGGGATAAAAATGGTGACCGTTTGGAGTGATAGGAAAAATCAAGGGGAATAACCACCAGAAATGGAAAGCCTCAGTGTAAAGTCCACCGTTCATCTAGTCTTCTCTGAAGAGGGATCAACCCTTAAGAGCTGTGAACAGCATACAAGTTCCCCCCTTCTGCCCCCTTCTTCCCTGAGGCACCTACACTTGAGTCCTATCGAGGGTCCCTGGTGTCCCCACAGTTGTAAGATAAAGCTGGAAATAGTTGGTCCCCAGCAAGGTCATTGCTGGAAGAGTATGGGCCACATCTCTCTGACCTCCACCCCACGCCCAACTCACGCAGCAGGTTTCCAAATAGTTATATGTTATAGGATGAAGTTTATGAGGATGAGGACTGTTTGCGTTAACTACAGCACAGACAAAGCTTAGCTGCCAAAACTAATCACACAAACATCTTAATGCAATACATTATTTGAACCATAAGATTTTATGTGCTATCGTGTTTGGTCTTCAGTCCTCCCAGAGTTCCTTCCTCTCATGAGTCTCTCATGCTATGTCCATCCTTCAAGGCCCCAAGCCCTGAGTGGAGGCCACATCCCTCATTACTAAGGGTGGCATCTGCTGCCCTCGTCCTGACCGCACCAGCCCTATCTTGATATCCAACCTTCAAAAACAATGCATTTGGGTGTCTAGGTCCCTCTGCTCCTTTTCAAAGTACTTTTTTTTTTTTCAAACTCATGACCCTGAGATCAAGACCTCTGAGTTGAGACCAAGAGTCAGATGCTCAACCGACTGAGCCACGCAGGTGCCCCTCAAAGTATTTTCAATAGACATTACTTTTGAGGCACCTGGGTGGCTCAGTCAGTTGAGTGTCTGCCTTCAGCTCAGGTCATGATTCCGGGGTCCTGGGATCAAGCCCCGTATCGGGTTCCCCACTCAGTGGGGAGCCTGCTTCTCCCTCTTGCACTCCCCCCTGCTTGTGTTCCCTCTGTCTCAAATAATTAGATAAAATCTTTCTTTTTTTTTTAATTTTTTTATTGTTATGTTAATCACCATACATTACATCATTAGTTTTAGATGAAGTGTTCCATGATTCATTGTTTGTGCATAACACCCAGTGCTCCATGCAGAACGTGCCCTCCTCAATACCCATCACCAGGCTAACCCATCCTCCCACCCCCCTCCCCTCTAGAACCCTCAGTTTGTTTTTCAGAGTCCATCGTCTCTCATGGTTCGTCTACCCCTCCGATTTCCCCCCCTTCATTCTTCCCCTCCCGCGATCTTCTTTTTTTTTTTTTTTTTAATATTTTTAAATTTATTTGACAGAGAGAGAGACACAGCGAGAGAGGGAACACAAGCAGGGGGAGTGGGAGAGGGAGAAGCAGACTCCCTGTGGAGCAGGGGGCCCGATGCGGGGCTCGATCCCAGGACTCTGGGATCATGACCTGAGCCGAAGGCAGATGCTTAACGACTGAGCCACTCAGGCGCCCCTTAAATAAAATCTTTCAAAAAAAAAATAGACATTACTTTTTTCTTTCCACATCCCTATAAAAATTAATTATATATATGTACATGTGTGTGTATACATGATTTGTAATTTTTCACCAAATCAATACAATTTCCCCAAATCTTCTGTATAAAACTCAACTATACTCAAATTATTATTGTTCTCCTTTACACTTGGTGCCCTCCTCCAAACCATTTTTCTCCTAGCTCCTAGTGTATTTTGTAGGCCTCTCCTTTCTCTTACCTAGAGCCCACATGTCTCCAAATCTGTGTCGGCTGCATGAGATCGTCGTGCTCTTTCTCGCCAAGCGCTCGCCTGTCCACAATTTCCCTCCATGAGTCTGCCTAACTGCCTGCCCGGGCTTATTCTCTGCCATTTTCCACC
The DNA here is from genome assembly GCF_011800145.1 of Mirounga leonina. NCBI lineage: Eukaryota > Metazoa > Chordata > Mammalia > Carnivora > Phocidae > Mirounga > Mirounga leonina. The sequence continues at coordinate 6,687,662 of NW_023270454.1, read as the reverse complement.
TTCTCGCTTTCCCACGTGCTTCTAAGCAGGAACTTTCTCATAAGAAATAGTAAAACAATAGTGATGAAGAACATGGGCACTGGCCCCAGACCAGAGGGGTTCAAAGCCCAGCTCTGAGCAAGTTGTTTAACACTCTGCTTCTGTCTCGTCCCCTGTCCCCAGGTGCCGTCTCCTGGGCTGCTGCAAAGGCTAACTGCGCTAACATGCCTTTAGAAGAGAGCCTGGCATGTAGTAATAAGTGCTAGCTACAGTCAGCGGGGCGTTAGGCAACAGATTGTTTCGTCTGACAATCGACACCATCTCTGGTGTGGCATGGTTCTGCAGTCTCTGCGCTCAACCACAGACCTCTGCCGTCACCAGTCATCTGCTAATCTAGTTCTATTTTAGGACAGACACTGAGGATACTGTTTCCAGCAGCTTCCTATTGCTCTTTCGCAATCCTCTGCTCTGCACCACATCTGATTTATGGCTCGTCCTTCCCGATTTGGTCCTAAAACTGAGAGTTAGGTTGAGTAGATAACATCACATCTCTATCTTGCAGAAAGGGTAAATGAGGCCAATAGAAGCTTTCCGAAAGATGCGGACCTCATCAGTGGCACCATCCAGACTTATCCCCACCTCAATTGATGAGAAAAGAATAAATCTGCCTTTTCTTACGTGTGCTATAGAAACTTGCCAGAGAGTATTACTTTCAATTCACAGCTACACAGGACAGAAACCCTTCCTGAAGGGGCTGCATTCCACTTGCCTTCCCTAGATGCTTTAAAATCTGTCTTTGGAGGGGCGCCTGGGTGGCTCAGTCAGTTAAGCCTCCGACTCTTGATTTCGGTTCAGGTCAGGATCTCAGGGTGGGAAGATCGGGCCCTGCGTCAGGCTCCCCGCTCAGTGCGGAGTGTGCTTCTTTCACTCTCCCTCTTTCTCTCGGCCCCTCCCCCCCACTTGTGCTCTCTCTCTCTCTCCAAAATAAATAAATAAATCTTTAAAATAATAATAAAATAAAATCTTTGTATTAAATCACACCGCTGAAGAGTTCTCTACCTGACTCTATCGTCTAGCCATGTGGCGCCCATAGGACTTTCTCTTTAGGGCACCTGCTCTCTGGCTTCCCTGCAATTGCCCGCTCAGATGGACCCACGTCTTCTCCCAGCACCTACTTGGGCCTCTCCCAGAGGGCAGACCTCACAGCCGGGGAGGACAGCCTTGGGGCGGCTGTTTGCTAGGGGTTGGGAAGAACTCCTGGGACATGGGGCTGAGCTGTCCACAGGCATGAGCAGGAGGGCTTTCGTGATGTGGATGAAGCCAGGTGGGAAAGGAGCACGGGCTGTGGGCCTGGGATTTCCTTTCTTGTCACAGGTCCTCTGTAAAGCTTAGGGTGAGCCTTTTTGCCTCCGTCTCCTGGACAGATTTGATTTTCCTAGCTCACGGTGATCTGTCACCTCATACAGTGAGGGCAGTAGCCAACCCTAGACACACAACACTGATTACAGGGGTCGCCAGGACTTGCCAGTAGAGCTGAGGGCGGGAAACCTGTTTTTCTTCTGAAGGACTAGTGTATAAATGTTTTGTGGTCTTCTGGCCACATCTCCCTTTTTTTGTATTTGCTGTTAGAACACTTAGAGCTCCCTCCCAAGTGTACAACTTCATGGCAGGGGTGTGGTATGAACCCCGCTCAGGCCTTATCTTATTTTCCCTTAACTCAAACACTCTAGTTTATAAAGCTTGGTATGGTGTATATATTTTTGTAAACCACCTCATATCCTATTTGGACAGGGCTGGATAGAAAACAAAGAGAAAGGAAGAAAGATTTCATCAATTGCAGGATGGACCTGGGGAGCCCCAAGCACACATTTTCTTCAGTGTCTTCAGACCCAATATACCAGTGTCAGTTAACAAGGTAACTATGGGAACCTAGCAACCAGCCTGCTGGGGGTGGCGTGGCTCACCCCACCCCCCAATGTGCATTCCTGGCACTTGCTCTGGGGGTAGAGAAACATGCACTCTATGTCCTGCTTTCCTGCAAGCTTACTTGACTGGGCCTTGGATGCAAGTCAACCCCAGTCTCTTATCTTGCATGCCCCTTGTAGCTTGAAGATTTTCCCAGGGTGAACCAGCTATACCAATGCAGAGAGCACAGAAGTCACCACACCAACCTATATCGTACCCCCACCCCACCCCCAGATTCCCACTCCAAACTTGTGCTTGCAGCTTGATTCTAGAAGATCTCACACCCTCTCTAGGGTAGAGTCTCTGAATGTCTCACACTCAGCTCTGCCATACAGAGTTCTGTTCGGCATTAGACCTCAGTGGCCTGGACATAAGCTCAGAGCTGCCTACGAGTTTACAACATGCAGTGAAAACTCTTGAATGGGTACCATCACCAAAGCCAGGCCAAAGACACCGTGAATGCTTCCAGAAGGAAGGCTGCAGGCGGGCCGGGCCAAGCAACTGCCTCCTTGAACATCTCAACACAGACACACCCCTGAAACAACCACATTTTGCTTTATTAGGCGTTCCATGGTAATATAACACAGAGTTCTTAAGGAATAATAAACACGAGACTTTTTTTTTTTTTTACCATAATTATTTTGCCATTAAGACAGTGGTTACAAAAAAAAAAAAAAAAGGTACTCTCCTGGCTACACACATTATCAGCTTTAGCACTGAAAGTTCCTCCACTCATGGGTCACGATCACAATTCCAAGGATTAGAAACCATCTATTATTAAGTCCTACACTGTTTTAGAGCATCAAGTCACTGTAGTTCTTCAGTTCGGAGACACTGTCCATTTATTTTAGCATTTACACATGACATTCATTGAACAGACACACAAAGCAAGCCAACAGGTAAACATGCTTACACAGCCTGCAGAAATCTTCAGGTTTTAAATCGTTTTAAGAAAACAATCAAAATAACCAAAATCACCATGACCTGGCACAGGAAAAACAGGAAGACTCAGTGAATACTCAAAGAGCTGCAAGTGTTTCTTAGAATTGAAACAAAAAAAAAATTTTTTTCCAACTTGTTCAAATTTCCTCTAAGTGCAGGTGAGAAAAAAAAAGCAAATATATTAAGTTAACCAATTATTCTTTAAAAGTGCAATTTACTTTTAAAATAACAAATAAACAACAACAACAAAAATAAACCCCAACCACAACCCCAAAGGCAAAATGTGTGGAGAGATGAGTGTAATGATGTGACCTACTTTTCCATGTTATGCTTTACAAAAGCAGATTTGGTTCGATAAAAGCCTGCAAACGTTAACATTGCTTAAGAGAACCTGTAAACGCGTTTGGAAGGAAATGCAACACGAATCAGCAAAGACAGGGCCCGGCACGAAGGCAGCTAGCGGGAAGGGTCACAGAGACGAGGGCGGGGATGTGGACACAAGGTCACCTGCGGTCTCTACGGGGGCCACATGCTCGATTTGTAAGATCTTCTCCCCACAACAGCTCTGACGGGACGTATCGCTCCTTCAACAGATTTTTCCCCTTACAAAGTAAAACAGACTCTAAATCGAATTTCCCAAAGATTTTCTGAGTTTAGAAGGCCTCCCTATACAGCAGTCCCCCCTCATCTGTGGTCTTGCTTTTCGAGGTTTCAGTTCTTTGCGGTCAACTGAAGTCCAGAAGCAGGTGCTCCTCGCTCTGACGTACTGTCAAAAGGTCAGCAGGAGCCCACTGCTACGTCACAGTGCGTGTGTCATTCACGTCACAGAGCCATCTTACCCGCTGACATCATCACGAGAAGCGTGAGCACGGTATATTTTGAGAGAGACCATTCACATAACTTTTATCATAGTATATTGTTATAATTATTCTATGTTATTATTGTTGTTAACCTCCTACTGTGCCTAATTTATAAATTAAAGTGTATCACAAGTACGTATGGGAAAAAAACAATATATATCAAGTTTAGTACTATTTGCGATTTCAGGTATCCACTGGGGGTCTTAGAATGTATCCCCCGTGTCGAGGTGCGGAATGATATCTTCCAAAATAACTGAACAAGAAAAAATATTTTTTGCCCCGAAGCAAGAAGCCCCAGCATGCTCTGGAATCCCAAAAGATACTTAGCTGGGAAACAGCAGGCCCCAGGGTCAGACTCCTACCAGCTCAAAACTGAGCTGGTGGCTGGCTTGAGGCTGACTGGCTCACTTGGGTCATGGAGCTCAAGGTACAGATTTGATCGTGTCTTTCTTTAGCTAGTTAGCATTGCATGGAGGAAAAAACTTATGTCCTATAGCCTCAGGTTTCTGCAACATCTCAGTACTGTTTGAGGTTCTATTCTGAGCCCACAGGTGATAGTGTGGGTAGCTCAGCCCTTCGCTGCCCCTGGGGGGATCCCGAACTCAAACGCGTATCCTGGTGTCGGGTGGGTAGCACCAGTCGTGTCTGGACTAGGACAGCATATTACTATGGTTGCAATGACAAAGCTCAAACCCTTCCAGGCAGGTTCTTAAGACCACACTAGAACAGGAGACCTGGTCATCTGAGCAGACACGGGGGGACAGAGAGAAAAACATGGGTCTCAGAGACAAGGGCTGAAGGAAACACAAAAAAAGGGACAGACGTGAAAACAGTCATGAATGAAAAAGCTAGAGAGAGAGAGAGAAAGCAGAAAAGACGTTAAGAAAGGAGAAGAGAATCCTCGAAAAATGTAATCTGCAGCAAAATCTAGGCCAAAAAGAAATCCTGCCCTTTATCAACAGTTGACCCAGAAGACGATGGACTGCAATGTGGACAGTTTGGAGCCTCTCAGGAGGGACATGAGTTTGCCAACCACCCTGAACCAGCTCGATGGGTACATAATTGCATCATTAGGATGTCCAGTTCAAGCCCCTTGTATTAATATTGAATTAGGCTTCCCAATTTAGTATGTTAAAACAAAACAAAACAAAACAAAACAAAACAAAACACTACTCTCCCCCCTCCCCTACCCACCCTCTCCCCAGACCCACGAAGAAAACTTTTAAAAATTTAAAAAGAAAAAGGCAGCTCTGGGCAATTCACTTTATCTTCCCCCCCCCCCCCCCCCCCCCCCCCCCCCATGAAAAGGAAGATGGTAACAAGTACAACGGAGGTTAGAGATGAAAAATGCCCTCGTTGTGATTTGCTTTGTTTCGCATGTCTGAGTGTTGGATGCAGTTCCGTGTATGGGGTTGGTGGATAGACCTGGGTGTGATATTCCTTAGATGTATAGGGAAGTGGGTGAGCGAAATCAGTGACTCCGGGTGAGGGACGGAGTGCAGGGCCCAAGAGGGAGCCCCATGAACTGGCTGCCCCACAGTAACTATCACAGGCTCTTAAAAAAAAAAAGTTAGGAAGGAAGTCTCAGAATGTCCTCAGGTGTCCCATTCCCCCATCCCCAAGTAGGCTGCAACCCGGGCCTCTAGCCCAGGCTGGTGATGTTGGCACGGCCACCAGGGGGAGCCACAATGCGCTGGGTGGTGCGGCGGGGAATGTTGTCGTCAATCTGAGCACCTGGAGAGAAGACAGGGGTGGGGGTCAAAAACAGTCCGGAGAGTTCCCGCGAGGTCCCGCGAGGTCCCGCGAGGTCCCGCTCTCAACCCAAACAGCACGGCCCAGGAGAAAAAGGGCCAGGCCCATTCTCTGACCCTGTCTCAAAACCTCACTGCAAGTTTAAGCTACAAAAAAGGGGGCCGACCTAAAATAGCCAAAGAAATCAGTGACCCTGGAAGGCAGTCCTTGCAAAAGCTGGTGGAGTCCCTTACTTGAAAGAGTAGAACTGTATATAAAATAACAGTTTCAGCTTGTGACTGACTGAGCCTACATCCTGCCTCTACCCTCATTAGTCAGACTGAGTGGGGCCTGCGCTGCGAGCACGGCCCTGCAGGACTGGGCCCTAAGCAAACCATAACCGTACCGGACAAGCTGAATCCAGACTGGTGCAGGTTCCGGACAGGTGGGGCCTGCTGCTTGGCAGGAGATGTCTTAGCCGAGGAGGCAGGAGTGACTGTCTTGGGTGTCACAGACACCTCGCACACGGGTCCGTCGTAAAGGCCACGAGGAACCCCTCTCAGCTCTGCCAGCTGCAAAACACAAGAGCCCCCTGATTCAGGTCATCTTCAGAGGGCGAGTCTCCCTGGCGACTCTCCAAAGGGGAGAAAATGGCGGTCAGGAAGGGCCTGTGAGATGTAGGGATAGAGGGCTTCCCTTATGGACACACTCGGCAGGGACAGATGTCATCGAAGAGCCAGCCCCCACCGTTCCAGGCCACAGTTCCCCCAAGGGAGACCAAGGGTAGCTGGTTATGCTTCAAAAACTGACTAACGTCTCTTTCCATTGTCCCCCCCCAGGGCACTTTAACTTACACCCAAGGCCAAAACTCCAAACACGTCGTGAAGAGATTTGGTCTCACATTCAAGATCTGGCCCCCAACTTTCCTTTCAATCTCTCTCTCTCTGTAATTCCCTCACAGCTCCATCCATTCTCTGCCTCATAGTCCCCAAGCACCAGTGCCTTACCATGCCCTGAATACACTCTACATCTTCCATGCTCATTCTAATTCCCTTGGCTCCCTTCTTTGACTTCTCAAACTCCTACCTAACCCTCAAAACCCAACTCAAAATGCCCTCTCCCCATGACACTTTCCCCTAAGACTCCACAGCAGTGGCTGCCTCCTCTGAACCTCACTGTACATGTCTCATCCCAGCACATACCACAGTCTTATTTCAATCTGGCTGGCTATGGACACACACCTGACTCATCCACTGGTATTCTGAACTCCAGAAATAAAAAAGATCATGTATCCCTTATTCCTGAGCCACCCCCTCCTCCATACCCATCTCAATATTCTAACTCAAAGTGCTTCCTCAGCATGTATGGAATTGAACTTAGCCCATAATAAAAAGAGTTTGCAAGATCAAAGCTACTCACTCTGCTCCTCGCCTTGATACGCTTGTAAACAAAATCAGGGAAGGGCTTCCGGGGGATGTAGCGCCCAGAGCCTTCAGTGACATGAAGGGTGCCATCCTCCAGGACAATCTTCCCCTGGCTGATGACCACCAGTGGAGAGCCACGGCACTCCATGCCCTCAAAGATGTTGTACTCGAGAGACTAGGAAGAGAGAACACATAAACTTTAGCATACACCTTGCCCAAGATCTCGTAGACAAAAGCAAGGCCCAGAGATGAAGTCCCTGTCCCGACTGGCCACCCCAGCAGGCACTTAATCTCTGTCCCGATTTCCCTGTCTGGAATACGGAATCATCTTTTCCTGCCTCTCAAAAAACTGGGGGAAAAATACTTGAACAGAAAAACTGTGTGGAAAAAAAGCATGAGGGTTTGTAAATGCTACACAAACATAAAGGAAGTGATTCCCTGTATTAGCAGCGACTTTGTCCTCATTGACTTAAGCACCCATCGGGCTAAAATCCCAAGATCTTCTCTGACCAAGTTCTAAATTTCAAAATGGGCCATCCACGAGCAGGTTTTCCCACCGGCGGTCCTAATTTTCCAGTCTGTTAGCGACGTGGTTCAACGGCAGTCCCTGAATGGAAAGCCTGTGGGAACTCGAGCCAATGCCTTCAATAAAATGTTGGTGTCTAGTTAACTTCTGGAACCATGCGGCTATCCTTTTAGCATCAAGCTTTGCAGAGTGACCTATCCGTGCGTCCTCTTGGAAAACAGGCGGGATCTTCACGTGCATGTGAGTCTGCTGTTACAGAAGAAGGCAACAGAAAAGAGGGGGCACTAGCCCACGTGCCACAGGCCCATCCCCCAGCTTCGGCTCACCCCGTGCTCCTTCCCCAGGTTCCACAATGCCCCGCGCTTCTTCCTGCCTGCCCTGTTCACGGGCACGAACGGCTGTGGCTGGAGAGTTCACAGGGAGCTCTCACCAGAGAGAAAGAAAGAAAGCGTGGCCTTCTGGGGAAAGTGAGACAGCTTATCAGCATTAAGGAATCGGTCTGCGGAGAAAGAGCTGTAACAGGGACAGTGAGGTTCAGGAGAACATGTCTGCCTGGCGCAGTGGCTCAGAAGGATGGGGAAGCCCCGGGCTGGCTTCACAGCTCGCATTCAGTTTCAGGATGCTGTGGTGTTGGTTGAAAACAGCAAGGAAAGGCTATCGGCACTGTTCTGAGACCCCCAAAGAATCCTGTAGAAGCTACCCAAGGAATGAGGCAGAGACGCACCTGCCGGGTGGGGGGGGGGGAGCGGGGGCTCCACACACACACACACTCCAGGACCAGAGTGTGTCCCCAAGTCTGGGACTGTCTTTTACCCATTTGAAGACACTCATCCCTGGAATCAGTATGTTTCTCACAGCAACGGAGCTATGCAACCCCTTGTCAAGTCTCCCCAGAACTGAGCTCTGCCAGTGGGATCTGGCTTTGCTTTTCCCACTGGCCCAGAGGATGACCACACTGAGGCCATTTTACATTAAATGCTCGGCGTGGCATTTTTCTACACCACTGTGGCAGAAGGAATTCAGACCACCAATGTGCGGGAGGACCGGCTTACAGCTCCTCTTCTCAGGAGCCATTTTTGCCTGCTCGGCACCCAATGCCAGTGTTGAGACACACAAGAGTCTTTGTTCCCCCTTTCTCCAGGGCAGATTCACCTCTTAGTTATCCTATGCGAAGCACAGGTGAGCCCTAGGTATCAAAGTCTATCTGTAAAGGAGTCTTGTAGCAGACTCAAAGCGGTGTCTCTTCTTTCACGGTGGTATACAAACTCAGGGAACAGCTTCAAATCGAAGGCATCTCAGATCTGGTGAAATCCGGGAGTTGTGTGTGGAACTCTGAGCAGATCACCTGAATCCCATCTCACAACTACAGGTTCTCCATCTGCCTGTCCCATGCGGCTTACGTGGATATGACAACACAAAAGCAACGTACGTGTGTAGCTCACGCTGTCAGAATTCTGTCATCTCCGAAGTGACCTTTGGACAGGGTGTGCATCATCCTGAGGGCACCAAGCCCCATCTTTTACTCCGCAGCTGTGTCTACACTCTGACAAGCTCCTACTGGAGGATTGGCGACAACCCTGTGTTCATATATCCCAGGTCTGCCACACCCCGGCTGTGTGACTTCGGACAAGTCCCTTACACTCCTGAGACTCAGCTCCAGGGATAAAGCCCGCCCTGCAGGACTGATGCCAAGATTCAAGGAAATAAAATGAACAAAAGCATCCAGCACGGTACTTGGCACAGACTAGGCATTTAGGAAATGTTCCCTCATCCACTGTCTGTTTTTTTTTTATTGTGCTTTCACAATAAGACTGCAAGCTCTTTAATGACAAAGCCATCATAAGACGCCTATGTTGAGTTTAATTGCCTGTAAATGACACATCACAAATGCCTAAAAGGGCTTTGAGCCATTCCCCCATTTTTAAAAGATGGGAAGAACCAGCCCCATGACTCTATGTCACTTAAAATTAACAAGCCCAGTGGTCCGATCCCAGCTCAGGGTACACAGAACCGACCCTCTGTCAAACCGCGAAGCAGTGAGGCTTCGTTGCTCGCCCGGTATAAACATTTTTAACCTACATCCAACCCTGGCTCCCTAAAATGACTCATCTGGCTGGATGCCTGAAAAGCCCAAGCAGAGGCTTTAGCAACGGGGCTCAGTAATAGTTAGCTAAATGCTCCAAATTAAAGCTAATTAGCCCAGTGGTATGAAACACTGTATTACGCAGGGAAAGCCTCTCATTTGTATTTTCCCGGATGATTAATGCTGCACAAATGTGTTTAGTGTGGACTCTCCGAATCAGGTGAGGACAGAACAGAGGCATTTTCCTTACATGGGGTTGCCTGGAGGTAAAGGTAGGGTAGTGCTATTGCTCCGGAAAGGTTTGGGAGTGATGCATCTTCTCGAATCATCTCTCCATCACATCCTCTCTTCTGCCACGGTCAGGGCTCCAGATGCAAACTCCGCAGCTAGGTCGTCCACAGCTTAAATAATGAGCCCAGTTCACCCATCCCCTCTGCAGAAGGGACTGCCAGGTTGGGGAAGCATTCTCTCCATCTAAGCCTGGCCAAGAGGCTGCATATGCAGTCTGGTAGGGAAGAACCCTGGACAATGTGGGGTTGTAATTCACGAAGTAGCTTTGTAGCATCAGACTGGTCACTTAAGCTCTCGAAGCTTCCGTGTACTATCTTCCCACTAAGTAACTGGGGTAATGGTGCCATGTCTTTACTGAGAAGGCCCCATGAAGAGTAAATGGGACTGTGTTGTTAATGCAGATGAACAGGTAAGGTTCACTGGGCAGGACCCTAGGAGCTCTGCCGGCAGAGGCCATTCTGGACCCCCAAGAGGTTGCGATCTAAGTTACAAGGAGGTGCGGCTGTAACGCTAAGCAGTGGCTTAAAAGAATAAAAGTGCCCAATGGGCATCTGAATGTTTGCTGCGGGTCCCTTGTGGCAGGCACTGCCGTGAAAGGTGCTGCCCCCAACCGTTAAAATGGGACGGTGCCTGACTTCTAGAAGCTTCTGATGTCCTGGCATGACTTTGGAGGCTCTGAAGGTCTATAGACAGAGAACTCTACCTGTAAAGAACTCCAAAATGCTGGGGCGCCTGGGTGGCTCAGTTGGTTAAGCGACTGCCTTCGGCTCAGGTCATGATCCCGGAATCCTGGGATCGCGTCCCACATCGGCCTCCCAGCTCAGCGGGGAGCCTGCTTCTCCCTCTGACCCTCTCCCGTCTCATGCTGTTTCTCTCTCTCGCTCGCTCTCTAATAAATAAATAAAATCTTAAAAAAAAAAAAAAAGAACTCCAAAATGCTGAGAAGAGTAACAGTCTTACTGTCCTGACCAAAGATAAGAAGATAGCTTTTTTTTTTTTCTCAACAAATTACAAGTTATAATACATCCTAGGAAAAAGTTCAGCTCTTTCACTGCAAGCTCTTTCTGGGGACTGTCCCTGCCTCAGTCCCTTTCTAGGACTATAACTCATTCAGGATTGGGTCCATGCAGTTAACGGGACTTACACTGTTGTGCGTCTTGGCAGAGATGGTTTTGACGCTGTCGGGGTCCCAGATGACCAGGTCAGCATCGGATCCCACAGCAATGCGGCCTTTCCGAGGGTAAAGGTTGAAGACTTTGGCCGCATTGGTGCTGGTCACAGCCACAAACTGGTTCTCGTCCATCTTCCCAGTGACCTGAGGAGTCGGATGGACACACACACACACACACACACACACACACACACACACCCAAAAGCAAGTTAAAAAGTGGAAGGGTGGAACACTACTTAGCCAAAATAGGGACACACTTCGAATCCACACAACAGTTTCGATGGATGTTAAGGGCACTGTGCAGAGTGAAAGAACCAATCTCAAAAGGCCACACACCATACAGCTTCATTTCTAGCCCATTCTCAAAATAACGAAATTCTGGAGATGGAGAACGGACGAGGGGCGAGGTGGGGATTCCTCGAGGGGTCAGTGTGACTGTCACAGGGCAGCACAAAGGGGGTCTTTGTGGTGATGGACGAAATCTGGGTCTTGCCAGTGGCGGTGGATACATGACCCTACATAGGGCAAAATGACACCGAACCACACGCACACGCTGCAACATCATCACTCTGTGGGCTTGGATATGGTGCCATAATCACGCATCGGTGAGACCGGATGAAGGGTACCCAAGACCCCTCTGTCTTGTCTTTGTTAACGTCCTCTGAATCTACAATTATTTCAAAGTGGAAAGTTAAAAAAAAAAAAAAGGGTTGAAGGGGCTGCAGTGCCTCTTCAGGAAACCTCACTTGGCTTGAATGACTGTTCTTTTCACAACCACGGGCCCAGTCCTAGGCTTCCAGTCCGGCCCAGCTAGAGGTCCCAGGCTGGTGACTGGCTGTCCGCGGCATGCTGTAGGCGCTAATCCCAGTCTCCTCACAGCCTTCCCTGCAGCTCCTCAACTCTACCGCTTGTGCGTCTCTTCCCTTTAAATAGAGAATCTGAGGAAATTTCTGCCTATTTCTGAGTTAGGGAACCCACTCTGAAGCTAGTAGAAAAATAAGCAAAGGAAATGAGCAGGTATTAAGGAGAGAGGAATACAAATGTCCAATAAGGACGTGAAAAAGAAATTCACTGTAATCAGTAACTGAAGAGATTAAATGTAAAACAAATTCACCAGCCAGATCAGAAATACTTCTGTTTTGCTGATGATAATACCAGTTTGGACCTGGAAGATGGCACACGCCATGGCAGCATAAAACTGATGCAATCTTTCTGGAAGGAACTTTGACAATATATAGCAACAGCCTTAAAAATAGACACGCCCTTTGACCCACGAATACCACTTCTAGAAATTTCTTCTATAAGCATCATTAAAGATCTGTCTAAGGATGTGTATACAAGATGTTCGTCCCAGTAAAAGAAAAAAAATCAGAAACAACGTGAATGTTCAAAGAATGACAAATGAGTTACAGTCCAGCATTAAGATGGAATCTTCTGCTACTAAAGACCAAGTTTTTCAAGTCCATTTAAGGATGTGGAGACATTTTCATGATAGACAGTTTTCATAAAACAGGCCACAAAATAGTACAGAGGAAGCCAGTGTTACTCACTCCCACATACACGTGTGCTCTTACACGGGCAAAAACTAGAAGGACGTTTGCCAAAATGTTCACTGCAGTCATCTGAAAGATGGTGTGATGAGGGATTTTTACTCACTTCCTTATTCTTTTTGGAATAAGGATATATTGTTTCCATCATCTAAAAAAAAAAATCCTAAGAACCAGAAAACCGGTTTTGTTTTTATGTTTTACAACACTGAAAATCAAAGAGCCCAAAGGACCCCGGAAAGGTCGGGGGACGTTCAAAACAAGCCTGCCAGAAGCCTGCAGTGGGCAGAAAGGCTAACTCCAGAGAGCCCTAAAAGACAGTTTTAAGGAAACTGAGTCCATTTCCCAGAGTGGAAGATTGACTGAGACCGTCACCGGGTTGCTAAGAAAGTTTTTTCCTGAGTGATCAAAAAAGTCCTTATTTTTAAAGGGTCTCTGGGTTTGTTTGGTTTTTTTTTTTCAGTCTCCACTGATCCACAGAGGACAACGATAATAAATACATATGTAATATTTAGGAGGAAATGACCTCTAAGGAGCGGTCGTGGATTCCCAAACCGAAAAAATATTGTCACACAAGGACCAACTTCTAGAATTCTCTCCACTGCCATTTCAAGGCCTCCATGAGACCCATGACCGTGAGACGAGGAGGCGGGGGCAAGCTGACACCAGGCCACAAGCGAGGCCCGGGCTCCTTACCACAGCCTTATCCCAGATGACGGACATCCGCTCCTCGGTGCCATTGGTGCCTTCGGGGATCAGGGTGAAGTTGTCCTTTCCTACAGCCTTCTGGGCAGTGTTGAATGTACAATGGGCACTGCCAGTGACCTGCAGATCTCCGCTGGAAGGAAAACACACAGCCGGCTTTTAACTCATCTTCGACGTCAAAGCATCCTTGGACAGATTTTTAATTTGCCAAGCCACTGAGTTTTTGAAATAGCCTCTCCTCCCCCCTCAGGAGACAGGACATTCAGGAGGAAGTGACACGGTACTGAAGCTTCGTTATAAGGCTGTGTGTATCTAAATCCGTTCTGTGAGATAGCTTATCTTAGGGTGACTCTGCACCGCAGTGGAACCCTTTTGATACCTCATCCCCGCTGGTTGACTTTCAAGATGGCCCGGGTTTTATCTGGAACTTCCCCGCAGAACAACGTCAGCACGATAATCCCCCGTTCCCGCTTAGTGATCTGAATTTCGAGAACAAAGGTCTCTCTGTGTGCAAGGCTGATTTTGCCCACCAGGCTGTACCCTGACGGACCGGTCAGTCGGTCCGGGGAGAGGCTGGGAATGGGGAGCGTGACCAGGTCGCCAAGACTCACCAGGACAGCAAGGAGTTCAGAAAGTCCGGAGTGGTCGGGTCAGGGCTCAGGGGTGGGGAGGTGACAAAAGCGGCGGCCTTGGCCCAGTTCTTGCTCCAGTAGTGGGAGCCATCAGTCCCCAGGCTGGCAGTGATGGGCTCACCATACACCACGGTTCCTGACAAACAGAAGGACAAGGCTGAGTACTCACGATACAGCAGGGGCAAGAAACCACCCCGGTGCGAATCAGTACCCGCCTGGCCGCTTGCCACGGGCTCTCACCATCCCCTCCAAGGAGGCGCCAGCCCCCTCTCGCAGGTGAGGACGCCGATGGCCAGATACCTCCTCCGGCCAATGTCACCAATCCAACGTGTGCTCCCCAAGACTCCCCCATTGGGCCCCACTCTTCCGCCTCTGACACTGATGCTTCCCACGTCTATTAACAACCTCCTGCTCAGAGTGCATCCAAGCACCCAGTCCCAAATGCCATCTAGACTCGATTATTGGGGTGACCCCATGGCACCTCAAGCTTAACCTCACTGCTCACCAAACCCTTTCCCTGCTCTCCCAACATTGCCCCATTGCCCCCCTTTGCACAGCCCCATTCTGGGCTGAGAGGGGAAGTCAGACATGAGATCAGTGGGCTGAAGCCCTTGAGAACACATCTACAGCCCTCTGGGTGGGTCCAAGAGACAGCCGGGATCCCGAAGTCACCACCTGAGGGCAGCTGTCCCCAAGAGCCACCAGAGGTACAGCCGACTTGGTAAGACTGAGAAATGAAGGGCCCTGCACAGTTACACTACTGAGATGTCAGTGTTTCCAGAAGCTTAGTCTAACGTAATACATCGTCCGAGAATGTCAATTCTCTGATGCTCACTCAAATCAGGTGTTCCTCTCTGTCTGTTCCAGTGCAACCCGGAAAATCAGGAGTCATAAAGCCACCGAATGCCAGTGCTTCGACACCTTAAATACATCCTTCCCTGGCCCCCCCACATTTCTTCCTTTCCATCAGGGCTTCTTCCTTTCTCCCCGGCTCATTCCGCGGAGGCTCCCAATCACAGTTCAGATTTGCTTTTGCTTTCCCCACGTTCTTCCCCACCCCTCTGCTCATTCTCCAAGACGTCCCCCGCCATTCTCTTGCATAAACTCCTCCTAAGCAGCCCTTCTGCCTTCAAGAATTGAAACAAACTTCCCAAGGAAGCATCTAATGCCCTTCATTATCCAGCTTCGTATCAAAGTTCATCTCTTCCCCAACACCATCCACAGCTCACCCAGTCCTCCCCTCCAATAATCCAATAATCACCCAGTTTTGAATTTTCTGATTCTCCGCTTGATGGGAGAATTCCTGAAGAAAATGAGTCTGCCTGCACACAGTAGGCACTCAATAAATGTGTGTCACACTGATGGAAGGGCATAATACTTCATTAGTGGAAGGCATCAGCGCCGGAATTTGACCTCCTCCAGCCTTGACCGCCACCAGGAATGCACCTCTCCTCACCACCTCCTCCCATCGTACACAGGGCTGACCCACCCCCACAGCAGTCGGCCACAGGGTTCCCTCTTCTCCAAACACAGGGCCCTCAAGGCCAAACACTTCCCAGTCAGGAATGCACCGCCTTTCCTCTCCCCAGCCTCTTCTAAGGACTTATCTCTTGATAATACACCACAACACCCTCCCTCCTGCAGCTCTAGAGCTGGCTCCTCCCGGCTGCCCCCTCCAGCCTCAGGAATTTCACGGAGGAGTGGCTCTCCAGCCAAGGGAGTGTTCGAGGCCAGGGCAGGCAGCTCACTGGGGCAAAATCAGTAACAACCCCCAGGCAGGAGGGCTGGCTCCAGAACCCAGGGGAAAGCCTCACACAGCAGGAAGCCCCCAGCCGGCAAAGGCCAATGCTCAGAATCACCTGGAAGGACTCCTGAGTTCCTGACCCACTCAAAGCCTCCCAGGCAGGATTTGGTCCGAGGAGCCAGCCTGGCTGCACGAGCAGCTCCAGCTCATCCCAAAGTGGAAAAACACTGCACAATAGAAGCCCTTAGCTGCTGCCAGCACCATGTATAAATGCAAATGGCCAAGCAGACCAGGGCTGGGCCCTGGGCTCTCACAGGACCTCAGGCTCCCAGCTTTTGGTTTGCACGTTCAGTGGCACCTTCTGACCCAGCCAGGTCTGGAGGTCCCGATACCGCCTGAGCACAAAGGGGAGGTCTCTGCCAGTCATTAGGGAACCAAAGGATCCCACCCTAAAGGTTTCCCAGTTATGTGGACATGAGTAGGTTTGAGAGCAGAACACTCGGAGAACAAGAGTGGTTAGGCTGTCTCTGAAAAATCTGTGGGTTAACATAAACATTGTCCTGATTTTCCTGTAACTTGCTCTTGCTCATCATCTCCCTGAAACTTTCGTGCAAGGAGCAGCTGGTTCCTGTAACACCTCCTGGATCCCACAAGTGTGAGTGCCCTTGACCGTGGCCTTGATCTCACTCTGTGAAATTCAACGCAGACTGGCGAGTGGCGGGGGGGGGGGGGGGGGGGGCGGCTCCCGTTCTCTCTGTACACAGGAACACGCACCTCCCCGCAAAGGGATGAACACAGCCTGCAGCCCCCGGAAAGCCCAGAACTGGGTCAGAGCTTCAAGGCCATCACGGACCAGAACCTGCCTCCTTAGACCGAGGCTGAGCAGGACTCCTGGCCCAGGGCCAAGCCAAGATGGGGATCCTGGAGAAGGAGAGAGGCATCTTGTGGCTCATTTCTGCTTTGTCCTGTTCACATTCCAAGGGATTCAGGGATTCTTGCTGGCTTTCGGTTGATTTCTTTTCTTTAGCTCCCAAAGACAGGGTAGGAGTTAAGCCATCCTGTAGGGGGCCTCCACCTCCACGGAGATGTGGGATCATAAGTGGGGGGCTCTGCCTCCCAGTCCTAATGGCCTCCCAGTCCCTTCCCAGGGCACCTCTCCCATTTTATAAACACTGTACCGGAGGGAGCCGTGGATGAGCTCTCAGACTTCAATCAGGCCACAGACACCATTAAACTGTGTGCCAGAAAGAATTACCAATAATAATAATAAACCATGAAATAAGCTGAAATGGCCTTTACGCACTCCTCTAAACACACTGCTGACTCTTTCTTGGCGACAGACCTTCATGATTTTCTTCTCCAGGCAAAGTCTAAACTAAAGGATGTGACCCTGAGCCAGCCTTTGGCAGGCTCTCTAGGATGGCCGGGAACTGCAAGGCCCTGGGGGTGGTGTTTATTCACCACGAGCCTGGGGCCTGCGTGCATTCATGAAGAATAAATGCAAGGCTGGGGTTCAGAAATGTTTGACAGCTCCCAGCTCTGACCGTTAAGTCATTTCCCATGAACGAAGCAGGAGGACAAATCCAGGGTACAAACAATGGGAAACCATGTATGTGTATTTCAAAAGGCAGCCACAAAAGCAGAGTAAAAAACCAACTGGGACATGGACACACACACACACACACACACTCAGCCACTCTCCCTCTCCTCTCAGAGAGCCCAGGCCAGAATTCAACAGCCTAGGGCCTCTCCATGGATAACCCTGTCAGATTTGGGTACCAAGAGTGGTTCCAGTGGAATAGAATCAAAAGTTTTCTGAATCAGTCCTGGGGTTTCTAGAATTACTTCTCTAATCTGATTTGATTTAAAGGTACTAATGCTTCTATTCCTGGTAGTAAGGCGAGCACTACCAGTCCATGGCGTATTGGGGCAATAGAGAAGCACAAAATATCATCCCTGGATTCTCCTATCAAATACTTCTCCTAAGAGGCTAAGTTTGGGTTGACCGTGGATTTGATTCCTTAGAACATTTCTGTCAAACTGAGTCTAACAAGACTGGCTGGTTGTTCCTAATTACATTGGACAAAGTGGGGGAAAGGAAAGGACGAGTCCGGGGATTCAAACTCCCAGCCCGAGTGGCTACAGAAATGACACAGAAGTTTCCACGTCTGCCCTGAAAGAGAGCCACATCTCCAGTAGTCTTAGAATTTAGATGGCTGCAAACCAACCCCAGCGTCTCATCCGGAAAGTGGCTACACCACAACTCAGCACTGACCCCCCAACCTGGCAAGGACACTGCTTGGGAAGGAAGTCTGCCTCCAGACAGCCTCGGACTCCCTGAGTCTCCAGGCCTGCCAACCCACAACCACGAGAGCCGGTTCCTTAAGACCAATCAATCTCCTTCTCTGTCTCTCTCTCTCTCTCTCTCCCTCCTTCCCTCCCTCTCTCCCCACCCCCTCTCTCCCTGTTTCTCTGAAGAGCCCTAACCCAGATCCAAATTTTGGTAAGAACTTATGATATTCACAAGTCAACCCATGTGCCACTCTTCAGGTCAAGATGGTTAGGCTGTGCATTAGCTTAATGCTAAGGCTTCGTCCCCAAGTTGGGGTGGTCTTCGCAGGCCCCATGAACACAAGTTTCTCATCACGCCAGAGTCATTCCGATTGACCCACAGGGCATAGCAAGTTTTGGCTCCAGTTTGGGTTCCCAGGGTTTAACGTGCCTCAGCAGTCACCAGATGTTCTAAACATTTCCGCATCTGGGTTACAGGGGTGGGGCGAGGAGGAGGACGGAGAAGGCTGTCTGTCAGATGAGCTTATCAGGCACGCCGACACACTACAGTTCATACACAGAAGGCACCAGCAGCCACACTAGATTCCGTTCATGGACAAACAGAGTCTGAGAGAGTCCATTCTAGAGAAATCCTCACACTGGACCCTCAGTGGAAAGAGAGGTGGCCAGGAATCTGGAACTATGGGCTGGACGATCTGGGGCAAGATATTTACTTTCTGCATTTTAATTTCTCTTCCATGAAATGAGCTTATTAAATTAACCAACACCTAAGTTCCTTTGAAGAGTAAAAATTGCCCCAAATATTCTTTTCCGGGCTGTGTCTTCAGTTCCTTATCTGCAGAATGGGGTTGATGATCCTCGGTCCTGCTGACAGGCACAGTGCGCCGGGGGCAGCCTGAGCAATGCAGTCTCTCGAGAAGATGGGAAGACGGCAGGTGGTCGCCCTGGGTCAAGTGCACATAGAAAATACTCTCCTTCACATTCATCTCACATCCTCACTAGCCTATACCTCCTGTCTTAGATTTAGGACCAGCAGGCTTCTAGGTGAGGAGGCACACGGGCATTAATAAGACATAAAATCATGATCTTTCAATCGCTCCCACTGTAGAGAAATGTTGAGTCTCTTTATGCAGCCTGACCTCCCTGAGACAGGTGGGGTATGTGTCTATAAACAGTGGCCCCTTCCTCTGTGTGTTCTAACCATACCTGGCTTGCACCTCTTCTACAACACTGACCATTTCCCATTGTGACATTCTATCCAAGTGTCCCACCCCTACAAGTAAAGGAGCTGAGGGCTGGGACCATGTCTTGCCTCCAGCGCAAAAGCCTGCAGGATCACATAATAAAAGTTTGCCGAATAAATGAAGACTCTCTCCATTTTACAGATGAAGAAAAGAAGCAGCAGAAAGTTGGCAGTGCCTTAACACTGGCCACCAGGGGACCCGAAGAACTCACCTGAAATAGAATCCCTAGCAGAAAACCCCTGACCTGGGTCAGCAGGCATCCTTGCTGTACTTCTAACCAATGCTTTACTCTCTAATCATGAGAACAGTGGCTACAGTTATTATATATGTCTTTACATACATTAGGTCAGTTTAGGCACCATCCTCACCCTAAAAGATGAGTCACTATCGCTAGCCCCGGCCCTTGCAGATAGGAAAATGAGACCTAGCGATGGTAAGGGAGCTGCCCGGCATCACATGCTAGTGCCCGCGAGCTGGGATTTGATCCAGGACATTGGTCCCGGAGTGCAAATGAGTAATAAAACCTTATCCTGTTTTCCTTCTTGCTTGTTTGGGAATCTTTTCTTCTATATGATACACAAGTCTACTGGGTGACAAGCTCCAGTTTCTACCAGGTTTGTTAAGAAACTAAACCCCAACAGGGGCGCCTGGGTGGCTCAGTCAGTTAAGCATCTGCCTTCGACTCAGGTCATGATCCCAGGGTCCTGGGTTGGAGCCCCGCATCGGGCTCCTTGCTCGGCAGGGAGCCTGCTTCTCCCTCTCCCTCTGCTTGCTGCTCCCCCTGCTTGTGCGCTCTCTTTCTCTGTCAAATAAATAAAATCTTTAAAATAAAAAAAAAAGAAAGAAAGAAACTAAACCCCAAGAGATACCAGCATTGCTCATACTAAAATAATCTCAAAACAGAAAGGCAATTGAGATACTCAAGTGGATCTTCAGGCCTGAAGTCAGGCACCTGACAATCAAAGCCCAATCCCAACACTCATTCATTAGCTCTGAGCTACAGTTTACTTGGCTGCAAAGTAAACCAAAGTACAAAAATTCCTGCCTTGGCTGCCTCCCAAAGTTGTTATGATGAAGTTCCAACAAGATGGAAAGAACCTTAAGAGCCCACAAGCAAGCAAGGATCTCTCATTCTTGCTCATTAGCACCTAAATGCACCGGAAATTCCCTTCTGGCAGCTCAGGCCCATCTCAAGCAAAGGGTTTCACAGACTAAAGGGGTATGGTTGGAATGCAAAAGCCACCCCAGGAACCATGATGCAGGCAGCGTGGGACTCACACGTGGAAGGTTCTGGAACAAATAGACCGAAGTAGTCCCTTCTTAGTGCTCACTACCCAATACACACACAGGATCAAAGTCCTAAAGACAACAGAGGGACATCATCAGGCACTGAGGTGAGAGTATTAGAGCAGGACTGGACTCTACAGTAACATACTCCCGCTCTACCTCTTCAAATAAGGAAACTGAGGCACAGGAAGGAGAAGCCCCAGCGCTGCTGGCCGGGCTGGCTCACAGGCCAGCACTCTGCGCCCCAGACCAGGGCTAGTGCCACCCGCCAGGCCCAGGGTCTCATGAGAGACTGACTCCTCCACCCTCCGATTTGGACAAGTGAAAAGTCTGAATCAGAAAGCAGGTTCTCGGGTTTTCCATCTGTTACATGGAACATTTAATTATATTAAAATTATGTTAAAATGCCCTACGCCCTATGCCTCATAAGACTCTTAACTCTTTGCTTATTATCATCATCTGGGTACAGTATGGTTCCTAAAATAAATAAAGCTGCCTGCTAACTTCCCTTTTTCAGCCACCAGCCAACTGTCCCATGCTCCATTAAAGCAGCAGTTCTGTGATCGGTGTTGGGGGCTGGGGCTGAGGCAAACATGTGCCCAGGTGACAAAGGGCCCAGGCGAGGGAGGGTCACCAACAGTAATCATCCACAGCATCTCCTAGAAAACAACTCGACGCTGATTCTGAGTAGATGCCGTTACTTCGGTAAATGTCCCTTTATTTCAAAAAGGCAATTCCTACTAGCTGCCAGGAGAGGGCAGGTGTCCAGGAAGATAGGAAGGCAGCAACCACGCATTGGCAAAGCCTCCAGACAGAGGCCCCCGGGGAGAGCTCCAAAGAGCCCGGGGAAGGAGCTGCTGGGTCCGTCTGGAAGCCATCATCTCTGGGGACAAGCTGACTCAGTGGGCATTGAGCAATCTGTTCTCGGTCTTGCACCGAGTCACCCGCCAGTGAGAAACTCCTATAGTCCTCCTCCTCCACGCGGATCACATCTCGCGGAGAACTAGCAACAGAAGCATAGAGATCAAACGGCTCCCTTCTTCACAGAGAAAGAGAAAGGGATAGAAAGAGAGTGAGACAGTCCAGGAGAAAGCTAGACAGAAATCAAGAGAGAAATGATGGGGCCAGGATGCGCACCCTCACAAACTACGCGCTATCGGGCTGTCCGTGGAGCTAGACTTCTAAGCGCAGGACACGTGGCTGGTGTGATGACTCAGACTTAGTCAATGGCAGATGACAAGAGGGTTCTGCCGCATTTATAACGTATAAGGTGCGCCACGGACCAGCCTTTGGAAGCAGCAGGGGAAGCTGTACTTAGTAAATTACTTTCCAAGAACCTTCTCAACGGACTCCCTAGTTCTTACAGAGAACCAGCCTCAGCCCCAAATATGTCAATATAATTTACAGGGAGCGACTCAAGCACCCGGAGAACTAGACATGAGGAGGCCCGGGGCAAAGTCCCCTGCCCTATGCCCCCACAAGACTCTCTTACTTACCAGGGCAGAAAGCACTACCAGCAACGGAGCAGGGACTCATTTTGCAATAGAATGTTCCCCAGAAGGATTCTGGGGCAGATGGAGACTGACGCCATCTGTGTATGTGCCTAGTTTATGGAGACTGCATCGAATTAAGTCCAACTTCTCTATGGAAGTGGGGGCAGGAGGGAAACGTGCCTGCCCACCCACTCTTTGCTGTGCGCGGCTTTAAATAGACAGCGACGAGTCGGCCGCAGTGGAACAGCCGGGAGAAACTGGAGCTCCCGGTCTTGCTCGGCGGTAATTAGGTTAATGCTGGAACGTGATGCACGCAGCCCACTTGGCATGCAGGTCTGGAAAAGGAGCCTTCCTCCCTTGCGAACCTGCCTGCAGTCAGACAGCTGGTAAGGCAACACTCACCCTTTTTCCGGGCCTGGGCGATGACTTCAGCCGCACTCTTGCTCATCACCTTGGTGACGTACAGGGGGCAGTTGGTCTGGTTGGCGATGGTAATCGAGCGATTCACGGCTTCGGCCTCGACCTGCAGAGGAGCACGTGAACGTTGAGAATGGGGGCCAATCTGTGCCCACCCCACGAGCCCGTCTTTGCCCTCAACCCACCGAGGGAAGTCAAGAGGAACGAGCGGCCCCCACTGTGTCCTCAAGGTTCTGCCCTGAGTGGCACCACAGGAGGGGGATGGGACTTTCCCAGGGTCACTCAATACTGATGGGTGGAAATGATGGGGCAATTTCTTCCTAGACCTTGTGAGTGGCTGCAAGGGTGCCCAGCAGACTGACACCATCACCATCAGCCCTGAGTTGATAAGAAATGCAGATTCTCAGGCCCTTCCTGGACATTCCCCCACCCCACCCCACCCCCGGCCCCGCCGGATCAGTAACTCTGGGGATGGGACCCAGAATGTGGGTCTTAACAGCTCTAGGTGATTTTTATGCTTGCTCCTATGAGAAAACCACCAGGCACGGAAAGGGATTGCCCCCAAGTCAGTGATGAGACTTTTGTGCTGGGCTTCTATCCGACACCCACAAATGGGACCAAGGAACAACGCGACCTCACAGGGCTCCGGGAATGGAGCAGGCAGATTTGTGCCAAGCAATGGTCCTCAGTATGGGAAACATGCCCGTGGTTGCACAGGCTGGTACGACCTTCAATGCGAGATGGGAGAGCTGCTCCAATTAATAATATGATTCTTTAAACCCGAGGCTTCAACAAGTAATATTCCAAAGACCCCAAGTGATTACCGCTACCTACCTGGCCAGGTAAGACTACGGAGATCAAGGTACATCCTATAGATACATGTGTGTTAGAATGGGCAACTGCAGAACACGTGAAATGGTAGAATGATGGATCTCAAAAGGCCTTCTGCTCCCTCCCCAAATCCTGGTAGAAGCTGTGGCTTCTTCAACTCCTCGCAGCAAGGGGCTGGGTTCGACTCGGATTTTTTTCTATCTCCTGCGCCCCACCCCCAAGAGTTCCCAGCGTAGTACACAGCAGTCGCCCCAAAATGTTTACTGAGCAAATAAAATATTTTATTGTATGTTAATGGTTAAAGCGAGGCTGTTCCATACAGAGCTGCTACTTTTCATAAGACATAGCTGAGCTCCTAACTGAATTATCTTAGCTAACCGAGTTTCTACAGGAGCTTGGCAGAGAGCTGAAGTTCTGTAATTGCATTAACTGGTAATCTAATTTAATAAACGAAGACAACTTCATTCGCGTTGGCCCTTTCGGGCATCAACTACGTGAAGAGAGAGGTCTCAAAATTCAAAGGCAAACCAAATGGCTCTTGAAAAAGCTCATTAAACATCCAAATGTTTTTAATTCCTGGAATAGCTGAGCCATCGGCCCTCCCTCTCCTTGACTCCAGTTACAATAGAAGTGCCTCCAGCCCGGAGAAGCACAGTGGAGGGATGGCCTGAATCTCTGCGGTCACTTCAAGAGTCCAAAGTGGGAAGCATGGAAAGGACTCCCCTAGAAGCCTCACGGCTTCCCGGGGGCGCCAGTGACTACCCAATTAATTGGCCCAACACCAATACCTCTGAAAGTGAACAGAGGCACTATTAATAACTCCATGGGAGCAATGGGTATGGACTGGGACTGTCCTGGGTGAACTGGAATGTGAAATCAGACTAATTAGGAAGTAAATGGAGCGAAAGTGCCGGTTCTATGGGGGGCCCTGCCCCTGCAGGACTGGCATCCGAGGGCTCTGTGTGGATTCGCTCATCCGCTGTGAGGTGAGCTCTGACCCCTCCCCTGGCCCAGCACACGCCCGGGCGAGGGCACAGGCCTAACTACAAGGTTCCCTCATGGAAAGAGAAGGTCACTTAAACCCCAAGTCTCTGGGTTCCACCCAGAACCGTGGAAGGACCCACATTTACCCTTCTGTGTGTACCTGTGCATGCCCCTTACACGCAGCGAATGGATTTAAATTATTATTTAAATATTAAATATTAAATATTAATATTAAATATTAATTTCATAATATTAAAATATTATGAAAACCTTAAAATATTTAAGAAATATTATGAAAATCGCTTTACAGCTCAAAAATAAAAACTTTTGTCTGCCTTATTATAGAGTTATCAAGGATTTGGGGGGTCATCTAGCCTTGCTGATTTTTAAGATCAGGCACCCCAAGATCCAGAGAGGAAAGCCACTTGTCTAGGAACACACAACAGTGTCAGTACACACGAGAATCAAAATACACAATAGTGTCTGTACACAACACACCCTTTCACGCCCAGTCCCCCACTGTCTGCATACTCCAGTCACAGTTCCCACAAGGCCCAGCTGGAAAGCTCCCTTCTCTGGGAAAGATTCTTTGTCACCGTCACCCTCATCTCCGTGTCCCCAACTTTCTTCCCAGGTGCCAGCCTTTCGGCCCAGAGCTCCTGTCACCTTCTGCCCTCCCTAGCAACTTCCCCCCGTCTCCTCCTCTCCAACTCATCCCCCATCCCTTCCTCATGCATCTCGCTGTCCCAGCAGGGCCCAGGCGTCACACGTGCAGGGCACCACCGGCAGACAGGTGGTTTCTAGACTTCCGCGTTCCCGGCAGTGTCTCCCTCTCAATCTTCCCAGCTGGGACCTGGAAGAACCCTGCTGGCGATCTCACATGGTGGGCTGGAGGGAACAGCAGAGAGGGGCAGGAGCACGTTTTGTGCAGCTCAAGCCAAGCTCACCACCACAATGCACTGACAGATGAAGACACTCTGTCTCTGTCTGTCTGACGTGTTTGTATGTTATTAACCGCTGTTGCCGGTGTATGGGCGGGCTCTCCCTCACGACCCTGTCCAGCTCGAGTTCCTGCTTTCTTCTCTTCATTGTCCACAGAGGGTTTAACACACAACAGATCCCTGGCGACGAACAGAAAAATCACCACCAGGAGCTGAGGGAGAAGGCGCCAGCTCATGCCTGGCGGTTCATGGGGCTATCGTAAGGGTGCACCTGCTCAGGGGAAGCACCCAATATTGGGGCTGACAGGGAGCAGGTGCCTCTGCATCAGCTAAGAAGAGGTGACCCCGGAAAGCACCCAAGACAGCCTTTCGTGAGACAAGAGGACCCTCCCCAAAAGCCAAGAGCTCCTCGAATTAAAGCACTCCAGATCTGCCAGCCCCCAAAGGCCTCATAATCCACCGCTGGGGACCCCGAAATTCTCCATGCAACAACTGCTACAAGAGAAATCTCCTGTGTCTAATCATGGAACAATGGGTTTGACTTTTGTGGTCAAAACAGCAACCAGAACAACTCTCCTCTGATAGCTTTTGCCCGTTCCGTAAACCCCGGGCTCGTGTCCCGTGTTCAAGCCTGCAGGGATCCGGGGATGCGGAGCAGACGGGAAAGAGGAAAGCAAGCCCCCAGGAAGGCTCTTAGAAGTTCAACAAGAGTTTGGCTCTCAGAAGTAGCCTCGTGAAACAAGCTAAGTGGCACTGGCTTTTCTCAGAGGGCAACACATTCTCGCTTACCTGCACAGCTGGAACAACTGGATGAAGGCGAGAGCAAACTTTCTAAGCCAGGTGTCATCACCTGGTTACCAGGGCCCACTGGCTTTACGGCGAGCTGGGGCTCCCGAGTGTCGTGTCTGTGTGCGCAGGAGCGTGCACGCATGCGAACATGTAAGTGCGAGCATTACAATGTGTGCGTGTACACGTGTGTACATGACTGCACACGTGTGCACGTATACGCTTGTGCGTGCGCGTGTTACACGTACACACTAGCGCACAAAGCCAACCCCAGGTACTCTGAGCATCAGCTACTGAGACTCTCGCCCTCTCTCTCCGATAAGCTCCTCCCCAAGTCCCTGTCCACCAGCCCCAGTGACAGCATGCAGCCCTAACCCCGGGGCCAAAAGAGGTCACCTGCAACCTCCCTCGCCTGTGTGCTGGCTCCGGCTCATCCGTTCGGCTTTCTAGTGTGCGTGGAAGCTTGGAGGGTGTCAGAGGAACTACATACACCCTAAAGAGGGACCGGACAGTCCTGAGAATGTCACAGCTTCCGTCCTTCAACTGACGAAGAGGAGAGTGTCCTCAGGGCCACAGATGGTGCCGAAGGTGCCCTGGTGTGTGCGCACGTGCAGCAAGAAGGGCAGGACAAGGAAGTGCAAATCCTCAGTGGGCACGGGACATTCCAAGTGCCTCCCCCTTCTCTTTTTTCAGCCTCTTTCTGACATTCTTTCTCTTTTTCCAGCCTCACTTCTCCCCCAAAGTCAGAGGAAAAAGGCTGTGGATACCCTGCCCTCCCACCCCAACCTGGACAAACTTATTAATGGCACCTTTGGTCTCAAACCCTTGCGAATCTATTTTCTTCTTAGGGAGAGCAGGTGCCCCCTATCCCACGGCTCCTGAAGTGAACACTTCCCAGAGCCGGAGGGAACCTCCCCGTTCTCAAGTTCTGTGCTTTGGGGGCACCGGTCCCATTCATACTCCTCTGAGCAAGCATCTCCCTCCACCTGTCTCCACCAGGAAAAATCCTACTGTTAAGTCAACATCCAGTTGCTTGAGGACTTTATCTGCCCTTCTCTGCCTGTCACTTCTTTCCTGTAAGGAGAAAAGTCTGTTCATTTCCAGCATTCTCTTTGCTCAGAGCCGCCAGGCCCTCAAAAGTCTGACCTGGAACCTTTCGTCAAGGAGCCAATTTCCAAAAAGGTCACAGATTCTAAGTTTAGAAAAACAGATTCCCCAGCACGTAAGATGTGAGTACCTCCCTTCTGTCTTCCAAGCCTCACCATCCAAGACAGTGACCCTCAGCCTATGCTCCTGATCTCAGTGATCCCTCCTGGGTCTGGAAGATCGTCTGCTACTCTGCTGATAACCCGCGCAGACTTAGCACGGAAAAACTTATAATTCCCCTTATGCTTTTTAGCAATTTAGAAGAGCTGTTAGATCCCCGTGACTATGTCTCGGTGATGGTGAGATTTTGGAGGCCCCCACGTTATGAACCACGAAACCCACGCTGCAGGATGCTAATAAAAAGCTGTTTGTATCTACCCAAAGAAGGGCGTAGAGAATCAGAGACACAAAGGAGAGCCTCCGGGCTAAAGAACCCCGACCGCTGTACTCCACAGCTCAGGCGAGGACTTCACTTTGCCTACGTAGACACCCACACAAGTAACCTGTGACTTCTCAGAAGGCCCAAATTCAGATCCTGAGAAGCCCCAGTCTCGACAGGGTATGGGCTCTATGTGGCGCCGGCAGCACCCAAGGGACACCGAGTCACGCGTGCCATTCAATAGATGTTCACCTCCTCAGGCCGGCTCAGCACATGCCCCTCGGGGCCCGTGATGCCCAGATCCAGGATCCTCTGCTGTTCCTGCAAGGTTTGAAGAAAGCCAGGCATCAGGGAGAGCTGGACTGAAAATGGCTAGAGATCTTTTACCCAAAAGTCACTCGGGCAAGATGTAAAAACGGCTTTGCTGACCGCCCAGCCCTCATCCCAGGACCTCGGGAATAGAAGAAGGGTTCACGACCCTGTCCCCAGTCCTGCCTGAGCTCCCACGTGAGTTCAGCTCTTCCCCCGGGATGCTGAAAGCCCACATGTGCCCAGCCCTGGGCCACAGTGTCTGTGTCCCAGCACCGAGGGAAATGACTCCTCTGCGGAAAGGGAACAGGCTGAGTGTCCCACGGAACCCAGGGAGGCGCGGGTCACCAACATCCATGCTGCTGGTGAGACTGCCACCAGCCCCGTGCCCCAGGACGGTGGCACCAGGTCACCCTGCTTTTCCTCCTTGCAGCTGAGCTACAGAGCGGCTTCCCTTTGCAGAGCCCACCTCTCGCCCTGCAGGCCATGAAGACACCTCGAAGAGGAAAGCGCCATACCTCTGCAATGATGTCACCATTTTCTGCGTGGACTTGGGCGATCGCACCGATATCCCGGATCACGCTCAGGACTTCATAGATCTGAGGGGGAAGAGCAGAGGTAGGGAGGTCCATCTCCCTGTTCCTGAGTACAGCCACTCCCCTGCCAGCCACAGGGGTCAGAAACAGCACCCGCGGCTACTAAAGCCAGCTCTCTTGACATGCCCCAAGGTCAAGGCTTCTGGTCACCCGGGGCAGAGCAGGACCACTCAGGAATCAAGAGGCAGCATAACCTAAAGGACGCAGAGTAGGGGAGGCTCATAGAGGACACTCGGGCCTGCGCCAGGTTTGCCAAGAGGGCTCTGAGGACACCTCTGGGCCATGCTGTCCCACAGAGGTAGCTCCGAGGCTGACTCCAGAGCCTGGTGGAACACCAGTCCGGGGGGGCCAGGGCACTGGGGTCATACCCTCTCTAAAGGTAAACTTACGCCAGGGCCCTCATCCACCAGCCATTTCCCACGAAGCTAAGGGCAGCTTCCAAGACAACAGCATTGGCCCCGATGTACCAAATGCCAGTGAGCTTATGCAGAAAAGCCAACTCTTCTTACCTGGGAATCAGTTAGCTGGAAGCGATCCTTGAAAGCCATGTACACGAGGAAGGAATTTACCCCTAGTGGACAGACAAAACAGAGAGGCGGAGACGTGACTTTAATCAATAAACCAAATAATCTGGAAGCAAGTAAGAACGGTATGATACAACGTATATGTGTATATATAGAGAGAGAGGAAGGACAAGAGAGAGACACAGAGACAGAGGTGGAGACAGAGAAAGAAGGATAGAGCAAATGGGGTAAAATATAAAGAATTGGTGTAAAAAAAAAAAAAAATCTGGGAATAGGGTGCAAAAGTTCTTTTTAGTACCCTGACAGCTGTTCTCTAAGGTTATCAAAATTTGAAGTTGCCCGTATTGTATACCCATCCAAATACACAGCAGTGTTATTCACAAAAGCCAAAGGGCAGAAGTGTCCACGGACAGATGACTGGATACACGAAATGTCATACAGCCATACAACAGAATATTATTCAGCCTTAAGCGGGAGGAAATCCTGTCACATGGATGAACCCTGAGGACATGATGCTAAGGGAAGTATGCCAGTCACTAAAGGACAGATAGGTAGGATTCCATTAATATGTCAAACTTCTAGAGACAGAAAGTAGAATGGGGGTTACAGGGGCTGGAAGAGGGAGGGGATGGGGGGGTTTGTGTTTAACAGGTATGGTGTTTTAGTTTGGAAAGATTAAAAGTTCTGGGGATGAATGGTGTGATGATTGCACAACAATGTAGATGTTCTTGATGTCACTGAACTGTACATTTAAAAATGACTAAGATGGTAAATTTCATGTTATGCTGTATTTTACCACAATCTAAAAAATTAAAAAATAGGGCGCCTGGGTGGCTCAGTTGGTTAAGCGACTGCCTTCGGCTCAGGTCATGATCCCGGAGTCCTGGGATCGAGTCCCACGTTGGGGTCCCTGCTCGGCAGGGAGTCTGCTTCTCCCTCTAACCCTCCCCCCTCTCATGTGCTCTCTCTCATTCTCTCTCACACAAATAAATAAAATCTTAAAAAAAAAAAAATTAAAATAAAAAAAAATTAAAAATTAAAAAATAAAAACAAAAGTTGCCCTTGACTGTTGTGACTTTAAGAAGATGACGAATTAGAGATTCAGTGGATGAAGAGCTATAATAAATGTCTTTTCTTTGGTAAACAGACTGCAAGCCAAGCTGATTTTTAAGAAACCTTTTTAAGTAAGAAAGGGTCCAACAAGCCGATGTCGCAATTCTCACCCTGGCATTTCAGAGTCCTTGTCACCTAAGGCACCAGACCAAACATCCCTGCCCCATATCCATCATGATGGTAAACAACTGTACTGACAACCTCTAGTCCTGCAGCTTAATTCAAGCCACCTGGGGGTGCTGGACGCTGCCCCGGGGTTCAATGGCTCGGGACATCCCAGCCTTTCTCTCCTGCCGGCAACAGTTGCTATGGTAACCCTTGTGGGGTGATTTGAAGTCAATTCACTTTCAGTATGGAAAGTTAAACCCCGCTGAGCCTCAGTATTCTCAAAAGTAAGAAAGGTTAAGGGTTACCTGTTTTCTTTTAGGTGGGACCTTTGTACCAGAATCTTAGGATATCTAGTCCAAAACCCTCATGTGAGAGATGTTTTTGTTTTAATTCAGACTCATAAAACTTAAGTAATTCCCCAAGGTCATAAGACTCCAGACTTTCATTCTGGGCATTTTCTGCCATATCTGTGGATACCTACCATACCCATGCCTAGAGATTTCCCTCCTGCTATTTTACTCACAGCTCATGGTACTTCTGAGCTTAGAAGTCTCGAAACCTGAAAGCAATAGGTGCTTCCCTGACAGTTAAGATCCAATAAGGTCAACATGTCACCCTAGGAGTTTAGTCTATAGCCAAGCTCAAGAGGACCCCAGAAGATGATGGGACTCGGCGATACCACCTCAACTCCCAAGCTCCTGTGGACAAAACAATCCCGGAGGGACCTTAAGGTAGTCCAGATTCCTCCAGCCTCCCCGGGAATCTTCCAGGGCCCAACCTCTGGAATCCTACTCCCTAAAATAGTCCTATGGAATAAAAAAGACCTGGGGCACCTGGGTGGCTCAGTTGGTTAAGTGTCTGAGTCTTGGTTTTGGCTCAGGTCATGATCTCAGGGTTAAGCCACTTTGGGCTCTGTGGTCAGTGGGAGTCTGCTTGAGATTCTCTCTCTCCATCTCCCTCTACCCCTCCTCTCCTACTCTCTCTCCCTCTAAAATAAATAAATCTTAAATCAATCCATCAATCTTAAGGAAGGAAGGAAGGAAGGGAGGGAAGGAGGAAGGAAGAAAGAAAGAAAGGAGGAAGGAAGGAAGGGAGGGAGGGAGGGAGGGAGGGAGGGAGAGAGAGAGAGAGAGAGAGAGAGAGAAAGAAAGAAAGAAAGAAAGAAAGAAAGAAAGAAAGAAAGAAAGAAAGAAAGAAAGAAAGAAAGAAAGAAAGGAGGAAGGAAGGTAGGAAGGAAAGAAGGAAGGAAGAGAGAGGGAAGGAAGGAAGGGAGGGAGGGAGGGAGGAAGGAGGGAAGGAAGGAAGGGAGGGAGGGAGGGAGGAAGGAAGGCAGGCAGGCAGGCAGGCAGGCTCTTCAGGTTGTCCCAGAGCCTCCTCACCCTCAAATCTACCCTGGTTCTTATGGGTTTGTACAAAGAGCTTGCCTGAGTCGCCCACTCAGCGTCCTGGGCACCGGCCCCCACCTATGACTGCCCAGAATCATCACTGGCATAAGCATTCTCGGCCTCAACTCTGCAATCCGGCTGGGTGCAGTTCCCTCAAACCAGTAAGCTGTGAGCCGTTGTTACATAAGAACCGATCCCCGTGGTGAGGCTCAGGTTCTCTTGTCCGCAAAAGCTTCTACTGCTGCACTGGGTTTGGTCACCTCCAATGGGCACCAGCTGCAGTTCGACCCTCTCTCCTGGCAGGCATGGAGGTGAGGCACAGAAGGGATGTGCAAGCGCAATTCACAGAGCTGTCCTTCACAGAGCTCTGCTGGCTCGTGCACTGAACTGGGAATATCCCCAGGGCCATTTGGTCAGCACAACCTACCGTGGTCCTTCACCAGGGCCTCCATCTCCTCCTGGATGCCCTTATGCCACTCAGTGATGTCCACGTGCAGAGAGTAGTCACAGCAGGACTTGCTGTCAGCCCATTCCCTCCATTGGTCGAAGGCTGCCAGCAGGCTTGTCCCGGGCTCGGGCACGACATGGTCAACTAGGAAAGAAGAGACACTGGTCGTCACCAACAGAAATTTCAAGGGCCACGGGCCAGCAGCCGTTTTCCCACTGCAACCTTGAACAGGCTCCTTGGGTTCACAATCGAGATGGTGATCTCTATAGCCAGCTTCTAAGAATCCACTGAAACCAGCGGACTCCCCAAGAGGAAGAAAGCAGAAAGCAGAAACTCGGCATGGCGTGATCACTCCGGTGAAACCACACGCGCACCGCCCGGATCTGCTCGCCCAGCTCAAAGGGCCCTGAAAGCACATACCTCGGGTACATTTCACGGACACTGAGTCCTTATGGACAATGGCAGTGTCAGATGGCCGGCCGGGGCTGCCAACCCTTCCCATGTGTTGATAGCTGCCAGTAAGACACCCCCACCAGACAGCATGGAAGCTGAAGATGCTGGACCACAGCCACGCAGACTGGGGCTTTGAAAGGTTCCCGGCATATCCAATCTCTCCGCACCGCTCATATTTCTGCCGCATAATACCACTTTGTAATTTAAGGGAGATCTTTCGTCTTAAGAGTTCAAAGCGTCTTTTAAAACGGTGGTTATTGTTATATTGTTACTGAGTTAGGCTGAGATGGAGGACAGGGGACTTTGGACTCCAGCTGACCTGAGTTGGTCTCCTGGCTCCACCACCTACCAGCAACGTGCTCTTGGGTAAGCGGCTTAATCTCCACCACCCTAAGTTTCTGGAGTGGTTTAAAATGGGGATGTGAACTGCCACACACATTTCTTAAGAGGATTGAATGAATCAGCATATCTATCGATCTTTTGTCATTCGCCTATTTAAATCTTCCAACAGTCTCCCCTTGGTCTTAAGATAAAGAATCAAGGGGCGCCTGGGTGGCTCAGTCGTTAAGTGTCTGCTTTTGGTTCAGGTCATGATCCCAGGGTCCTGGGATCGAGCCCCCGCATCGGGCTCCCTGCTCCGGGCTCCCTGCTCAGCGGGAGTCTGCTTCTCCCTCTCCCACTCCCCCTACTTGTGTTCCTGCTCTCGCGCACGCGCTCTCTCTCTCTCTGTCAAATAAATAAAATCTTAAAAAAAAAAAAAAAGATAAAGAATCGAGCCCCCAACAGGGTCCACAAGAGTCTGCCCAGCTTGGCCCTTGCCTACCTCTACAATGTACAACATCACTCTGGATTATCTCCCACCTTGCACTCTGCTCTCCAACCACGTGGGCTATCTTTCAGTTCCTGCTCCCTCCTGCCACAGGGCCTTTGCAGAGATACTGTATCTCTATGTCTCAGAGAGCTCTTGCCCAGTTACCCTGATGAGGAGAGGTTTGCCAGAACAATTACTCCCCATCTTCTGCACAGAGACACTAAAATATGAAGTGAAAAGACTTTTCCAAGGTCAAACCAAACTTATGCAACAAAGAAGATAAAACCCAGGACTCTAGACACCTAAAGCAATGAATCATTCTTCTAAATAAAATATTAGGTTGTCTACAGCCAGGTAAGCAGTTCTCAGCTAAGAAAATGCCAGCCTAGGAACTCTAGTGAGCTCAAATTTCTGAAATGGCTCAAATCTTGCAGATGCTGCTGAACAATAATCAACTGAGCTTGGTTTTATAGGTCTCCAAAATGTGGACCTCTAAGCTGAATTTTCTTTTGATGAAATGTACTTTTTTTTAATAAGTAACAGTATATGTAACTAAATGGGTCCATGCACCACTGGTATTATAACACATAGAGTATTCTCTAGTGAAAGCAACGAGGACGTGCACTTGTAAAGCAAGTTGGTTCCATCTGTAAAATGCTAACATAGAAATCCTGACAAAACAATTCCGATTTTCTTAAATTGTGTCCGCCCCCCCACACACACACACGGGAAGAAGAACGGGGAGTGGGAGGGGGGAGAGGAAGAGGGGAGGGGAGGGGGAAGAGGAGGAGAAGAAAATATGACTCTGTGGCCATCACAGAATCTCCGTAGTCACGTCCCTGGCTTCATCACCCATCCCACCACACCAGCCTGCATAAGCAGCCAGATGGATCTTCTTAAATCTTTCCCTAGGTCCCACCACTCTGCTGATGAATCCTTCAGTAGCTGGCCACCACCCTAGGAGTCAAATTCAAATCCCCTCCCTTGATCCTGCAGATCGGGTCTCATCTCACCATGTACTCTCCACCCCCTTGCCCTGCTCACCACCATCAGCCCCCAGTTTTCATACCTTGACCTGCCTGACTCCTCCCCACCTCCAGGCCTTCATACCAGCAGTTCTCTCTCTCTCTCTGGAAACCCATTCCCTTGGCTCTTTACTTCGGCATCCCCGCCTCCTTGTCACTATCCCAGGGTCGCCTCCCCATCTGCAGTAATTTCTGCCCCGGTTCCTCTCGTTTGCTATCTGACTCCCCACTAGGATGTAAACTCCCTCAGCACAGGGATTAAATGCTTGGAAAGAGGAAGTGCTCGATAAACGTTTTCGATAAATGAATGAATGCTCCCTTCCAGCTCACAAGATCTGCACAGAAGGAGCCCAGAAGGAGGTGCTCTCCCGGGAATGTGACCAGATTTTCCTGCTCACCCACAAGTATATGTAAGGTCGTCTGGTGCTAAGCTACTCAAACTTGAGTGTGTTTAAGAATGCTCTTGAGAGCTTATGAAAACACAGGTTCCTAGACATCATCCCCACAGTTTCAGATTCTGTAGGTCTGTGCTGAAACCTGAGAAATTGCATTTTTAATAATCTCTCTTGGAGCGGATATGTCTGCCTTGGACCACTGTGAACATCACTGAGTGCAAATCTTTTCCCACTTACTTCTCCTACTACCTGAATTCACTCCTGCCCATTTTACCATGAGGGTCCTGTTGTACGACCCACCAGCATGATCACTTACAAAAAAATATCAGGTTCCCTGTGGCTGTAATCGATGGCTTCCCTCCATTTCCAAAAACAGCCCCTAGAGTGACAAACTCTTGCAAATTCAGGATGCAGACAAAGCTGAGGGCTCCAGGGAAATCCACATGTTTCCGCTAAGAACTAATGACACTCAAGAAACGCGGCCACGAAAAGCCTCCTCGTGTTTTCCCACAGTCCTCTTTCCATAGGAGCTCTCTCTGGGGAAAAGCTGCTCCAGGGAACAGGGCAGAATGTCATCCTCGCTTCCGGAGGGAGAAGAGATTCCCCACTGAAGACACAAGCCTGCAAAGGATTTGCCCAGAACTCGCAGGCCTTTCCTCTGGTGATTTTCCTAAGCTATCTGTCCCTGCAAGAGCCTGGCTCCTGCCTTGCAGCTGACTTTTTCCGCTCATGTAATAGGTGAGAGAAAGCTCATCAACCCAGCCTTCCACCAGGAAGGGAAGAGAATGACCCTGGGGTCAGCAAGCTGGTTCTTGCTGAAGTTCTGCCCAGCTGTGTATACTCTTTGGGAACTCCATTTCTTCATGCATAAAACATGGGCAGTGAGGGCTGCCGGAGGTTTAAGAAAGCGTGTACGAGAGCACCTGGCAAAATGTCTGGCACACACTGAAGTTTACATTCCTCAGGGATTTCAGCGGTTTCAGTGGTAGGCCCATGAATCTGGTCGATGAGGGAGCCAAGAACATGCCCCAGGACAGTGGCCTGAATCGAGGGGTCACAACCAGGGTGTGGAAGTGCCTGCATCTAGAAGACACCAGCTACTTCCAAACAACTATTATTACTTCTCTTAAAACTGTCAAAAGACCCCCAATTTTTTTTTAACAGTGTTATTGAAATGTAATTCACATACTACACAATTCGCCCATTTACACTGTATGATTCAATGGTGTTTGGGCTAGTCAGAGAGTTTGTGTAACCATCGCCACAATCTAATTGTGGAACATCACCCAAAAAAGAAACCCCATACCCGTCTGCAGTCCTTCCCCATTCCCTCCTAAGCCTGCTGCTCCCAGTCCCAGGCAACCACTAATTTGCTCGCTGTCTCTATAGATTGGCCCCGTCTGGACATTCATGTAAATGGAATCACACAGTATGTGGTCTTCAATGTCTGGCTTCTTTGACTCAGCATCATGTTCTCAAGGTTCATCCACATTGGAGCAGGTCAGCCCTCCATTCCTCTTTACTGCCCTGAGTGCTTCTGGTACCCTATTTTTATATTTATAGGATATTAGCAAGGTGCTGGACTCAAAAGAAATAAGTTGCTCCTTGAAAATTCAAATACAGAACTCCTCTGGAGTTTGTAGGATTTAGAAGACCCTACGTTTTTAACTTTTTACTTTGAGGTAACTGTAGGTTCACATGCAGTTGTAAGAGATCCTCAGACCCTCCACCCAGTGTCCCCCAGGGGTAACATCTTGCTTCATGTTAACACGACATCACAACCAGGACGTCCGCCTCGACACAATCCAAGACCCCAACTTTTTAAAAGGCCAGCAGTTGGTGTTTGTGACCAGCTCTCAAGGGGCCAGAGTTATTGAAAACACAGAGGTGCCAGAAAAGTCATCACTGCAGTCCCTGTTCGGGAATTGAGGTGGCTGAGCAGGAACCCCATCCCAAAAGTCTGCTGGGGAGAAGCAGGTGGAGCAGGAGAAAGAGGGGGATGGCCCTGCTGGGTCCCTCTCTGGCCCCAGGCTCTCTGAAGCCTCATACATGGTTGCACGGAGGGCAGTAGTTCTAGAAACTCCATTTAGTACACACACCACCCCGCACTCGCCACGGCATTTACTCTATCAGAATTGCCCATCTCCTGCCTCCCCTTCCAGAATCGTCCCTGCCTCATTCTCTAGTCCCTGCACTTAGCTATCTGTGCGTCTGCCTGCCTCTCCCATTCTCGACCTAGATGGAATCAGCGGACTTGAATTAAAAGCAAACCATCAGGAAGACAATGGTTCATCCATGGGGCATCCAGCTGCTACCTACTCAGCAAGATGCTGGGTGACCTATTCAGCAGAGAACGGCTTTTGTTGGTGGAGAGATAAGAGCCTCCGGGAGCGGCCCCCGGCCTGCCAGTTAGAATAACATGGTTTTGTTCTGGAAAAAAGCCGAAAGGGAAGAGAAAGCACCTGCCCTTGGGAACATAAGGGGTCCCCCGAGGAGCAGTGGTGGAGAAATGGAGCGAACACCAGTACCCAACCCACAGGGTTCCAGTGAGGTGTAATGAGTTAGCGTGGGAACTCCCTAGAAGATGCCTGCTACGGAGCCGTGCTCAATAAACACCAGGAGGGAGACAGTGACACTCCTTTGTACGGAGAACTACCACACGTAAACCCCGTCAGGAGGTATTTCATCTGCCTCTAAAGCACACGCTTACAGGGCTCCCTACTTGCCTTGCACAAACGTACTGCTTCTCCAGCAATGCCAAGAAGCATTTCCCACAGAGCTGGAACCACCTGGAATGTTTGTGCCTGACATGCTCATCTACAAACCAGTGAGAGTATCATCTCCCAGCACCTTTGTGAGTGCTCAGTGAGGTGGTATTAGTTAACAACAAAGCGCTATTCCAGTATGAGCACATCCTCTTGCCTGTGTCCCCCAGAGCACCAAGCAGAGGGCTGGCATACAGAAGGTGCTTAATAAGCAGAGGAGAGACCAAACGTCACACATGCCTCTGGCAAGAAAGGTCCTTGGCTCACTCTAGGACCAGAGCACCGAGGAACCTCTTCCTCCAAGAGGCCCAGCCACAGGGCTCTGTGATTGAACACTTGATCAGTGGATCCCTAGCACTCCCTGGGAAAGCTCTTGGAGCGCACAGCTTTCCTGTCCGTCTGCCATATAGACTCACTGCGGCTGGTTGCGAAATCCCAGCCCTCCTGAATGCTGGCAAGGGGACTCACCACAGTGACTACCTTTAACCTAAGTGTAACTCACACGCTTCAAAACGGGAGGAACGGTAAAAATAATCCTTATCGAATACTTCCTATGTCTGATTCGATTTTATGCAACTTTCGTGGATTATCTCGTTTAATCCTTACACTGGCCCGCTACGATTGGAGCCAGTGGGGGTCCCAGTTTTCAGGTGGAGAAGCTGAGGACAGTGGGGTTAAGTAACCCGCTCATATTCCTTAAAATGCAGAGATGCAGGGCGACCGGGTGGCTCAGATGGTTAAGCGTCTGCCTTCGGCTCAGGTCATGGTCCCGGAGTCCTGGGATCGAGTCCCGCATCAGGCTCCCCGCTCTGTGGGAAGTCTGCTTCTCCCTCTGCCTCTCTCTCTCTCTCTCTCTCATGAATAAATAAATAAAATCGTTAAAAAAAAAAATGCAGAGATGCATACAGAAGGTGTGCAACATTCATACCCCCGTGCCTCAGCCAAGCAAGGCCCTTGGGAGAACTCTAGGAGGTGGTCAATAACGTGGCCATAGCCGGTAAAACGGCTGACCAGCAGAGGTGGAATTCGAGCCCAGGAAGTCTGACTCCAGAGCCTCTACTCTTAAAAGAGTGGAGAGGGCTGGATCACTGAGATGTGAAATGGAGCCTTATCCCTTTATATTTTATAACTACAGCATGTAGCTCAATTAATTCAATAAACAGAAAACTGTATAATTAGCCTAACAAGTCCAGGGATATTAACTCAGGCTCCTAACTGCTCGACCTTGGAGGCACCAGGGTAGTCCCCTCATTTCTCTCTCTGCCAAACTTTCTTTAATGTAATCTTGCTTCTAAAGCTAAACAAGTACAGTCATACAAAGTAAGCTGAGCCAGGAGTAATTGTTCAGCATCCAGTGATCACTGCTAGAATCATTAAGCCAGAATCTGGAGGGAATAAGGGCTGAAGCGAGATCCAGTAAAATGTATTTATAAAACAAGCAAACAACCTCTGACGTGATCTGATGATCAATCAGCCAGCTTCGGAGGAAAACAAAGAGGTAGAAGGTACAAACCATACCCTTAAAATGTTGAAAATCTAGTTTGGGGGGGAAAAAAAAAGACATTCAAGAGTGCAGGGAGGAAGTGATGTTGCTCCATCCTCAGGCTACCCTCACCCTGCCCTTCTCACCAAGCTCTGCAAAAAGCTGAATGCTGTTGATGTCCCACTTTGTCACCTCCCATTCACTCTCGGCCCACTGCACCCTTGGCTTTACCGCGCCGACACCCCCGAACGAGCTCTCAATTCTTCCCATCCCCTGGGGACCATCACCGCCCTCCGCTGCATCCTGCTGCCCACGCCCGCCCCAGCTCCCAGACAGCACTCCGCATGTCTGCCTCTGCTTTTCTCTGAATAACTGTCCCCTGGTCCCCCTTGGGCCCCAACGTTTTCAATGCTGGTGTCCCCAGGAGCTCTGTCCGACTTCATTAAATTCCACTCACATGTCTGACATTTATTCAAAAGGTCCTGAGCCGGGGATCTGAACAGCAGAACCTCAGGCCCTGCTCCAGCTGGCCGGCACAGGGCCCCTTATTTCTTGCTCTTGTCTCTTTTCTGTTCTCCTTGCCCCCAGCCATGTCCTCTCTTTCTCCTTCCTGATCTTCCTCCTCCTTCCTCTGCTTCCTGCAATCTTCCTCAGTGCATCTTGGGCTCAGCATTTGACAGGTGACAGATCTGGGGACTGGGACTCTCTTCAGTCTCAGGCAAATCCTGGGATAAGCAGCTGGAAGCAGGACTAGAGCACCTGTCAGGGCTGGCTTCTGCCACGTGAAGGGAGCTGCCCATCTAAGAGCTGGGGGTGGGCACCAGGAGCTTCCCACCTGCAGTCCATGCCTCCTGCTCACCCATTTCCCTTCCTGTGGCCTGCGCCCACCAGAATGAAATTGCCATTCCTTCCAGGCTGCTGGAAGATGACTCTGGGAGTCCAGGAGCTAGAGCTGGAGTCTGAGGGTGGGAAAGGAGAGGTGGGGAGCAGGCCAGAGAAGGCCCAGCTTCCAAACCCCAGCATTCTTTCTGATGCTGAAGACAATCCTGGAAAGACATCCTGAGCTTTCCTCCGTCTTCACAACTTGACAGTGGCATAACCAGAGCTCCCCGCATCAGAGAAACACATCCACCCCTCCAGAAGTATGTAACTTCATACAGCCGTTCGCATTTATTTGATGGCAAGAATATCAGCCTCCCACGGGCACAGCTTTTCCACAATTCACAAAGTGCTGGCACAGGCCTTACCTCACTGGATGCTTACACTAGGGAGGCAGACGTGTTTCCGATGCTGACATCACAGACCAACTGTGGCCGTGAGACTTGCCTGTAGACAAGCAGACACCAACTCACAGAGCTGGAGTCTAACCCCCACCTTCCTTTACAGCCTTTACGGATGGCCACCTTCTCGGCGTTTCCATGAATACCACTCCCCTCAAGTCTTCAAACCTAGGCTGTTTTCTATCATCGAAAACAGCTGCAGGTTCACTTACATGCACAGCTAATGACCTTAACCGAGTGGACAGAGGAGGAAATGGCCAATGTGAGCCGGTGACAGTCAATTTGGGATGTCAGATAAAAAGCTTGTCAAAATGTCCGCACCTCGTACAACCCTTTTCTTTGAGGCCTGGCGTAGCCTGCACCATGGCCTAGCGAGCACATGGCCCGCAAGATCAAAGGCCAGGCTAATGAAATCTGTGTGTGGCAATAAAGGGTCATTTATAACGTGTAAATCCTCTCAGAGTGACAAACCACACCATGGGCAGAATCCTCTCCCTGACTTAGCAAGGGCAGACGTGGAGAGACTGCGGGAGTCTGAGAGCCCATCTGTAGGCAGGACAGGCTCAGCCTTCCCAGGAAGGGCCCATCAGAGTTGACCAGGGGGCTTGGGGAGGGAGAGAAGAAAGCCACTTCCCCAAGAAGCGTTTATTTCAAAATCAGCCTCTGGGGTAGGACTTGGTAGTTTGCTCTAAATTCACTCAGAAAGGATGTGCCTGGGCTGCGTAGTGCCCACAGGGAAGGTTCCCTCAAACCATGAATGGTGAGAACAAATCTGTGGGAGCACTGCTTAACCACCAAGAATGCTTAAAGGCCTTCAATTGTTGGTGCGCAATGATGCTCCTGAGTGCCCGGGAGTCTGTCTTACTGATAGGGGTAAGTCTGGCAGACTCTCCATGAAGACTTATCAGTGGCAAGAAGCAGGTTCAGATCCAGGATGCTTAGAAATTGCTCTTTTTACTGATGAGAAAATCTGAGTCCCAGGGAAGTTTCAAGAGTTGCTAAAAGATACATGAGATGAGTAATACCAGAATTAATCCTAGGTCTGAAGCCAAAATCTGTGCTCTTGCCTTTACTTTATATATATATATATATAAAAGGAGAAAATAGTACCTATAATCCCACCGTCCTAATAGTAGCCATGAATCTTTTTCTCTATCATCTTCCAGATCTGTCTTGTGCTTATATTTTATACGGGGATAATGACAGGGCACATTCACATTTCCTTAATTCCATGTTGCCTTTACAGTCTTCATAATTCCATTTTTTTCTAAGAGCTGTTTTGGGAGGAATCTCCTATAACTTTCTGAACCATCCCCCTCTGTTGACCCTGTAGACTGCTCCCAGTTTTCCCGTGTTACATAATGTTCTCAGGAGCACATTTACGCAAATACCTCTCCCCTCTTCTAGGTGCTTTTCTCTGGAGAGGGTCCTAGAGCTGGGATGAACTAGGGTTCTTAATAGAGATGACCACATACATTCCAAAAGTGTCACCCCTTCACGCTGCCACCAGCAACACGTCAGGATGTCACCCCAGCCAATGCTGGTATTTTCATTTTATTTGCTTACCGTTTAAGGGGGTAAGAAACAAAGCTCTTTTCACTCTGCTATGCTGTCTTCTCTGTTTCAGATAAATGGCCACCTTCCAAGACCCAAATCGGGAACTGAGTAATACACGAGAGACCAGACCAACCAGCTGTACAAAGAAGTTACTGACAATCTAACAAGAACATGATTAAATGGCCACATCCACCATCTTAGCTCTGGTACCCCTCAATCCTTCCCCCAGCTTTGTCCCGGGAGGCCGAAGACGACTCCCACTAAGGCTGCCTTGCCAAGCATCCGAGATGTAGGTAGGGCAGCGGCAGAGCTGGACAGGGCCCAGACCCCCCAGCCCCAGGTGCAGAGAGAGGCTGAGCTTTGTCTCAGCTCCATGTATGTTCACAGGAAGACAGACACTCAAGAGGAAGTGCCATCCCCAAAGCACGATGATGAAATCGTGGCCCGGGGAGAAGGTGAGGAGAGCCAAAGGTGAAAATCCCAGCCAAATTCGTTAGAATGCAAAGCTTCAAACTTCAGATCCATGGAGACGCTCTCCAAGAGATGTTGAAATCATTGGCTAACAGCGGGAGAGGTTTCTGTTTCCTGTAATTAGACAGGCATTCGGAGTCTGAAGAAAAGCCAGGTTTATGGCATCTCCTATCCATGCACCAGTGGGAGAACCACAAAGTTGGCTTCAGGCTAGCGTTTTGATCCTGGAATTCCTCGGAGGAGCATCGTGAAGTCCTGGAGAGTGACTCCTCCCTCCAGGGCTTCACAGGCCCTGCGGCTTGCTGGCTCTCAGATGCCCTGCTCGGACCACTGGGCCTCAGCACCACCATCT
Source organism: Mirounga leonina (assembly GCF_011800145.1). Classification (NCBI taxonomy): domain Eukaryota; kingdom Metazoa; phylum Chordata; class Mammalia; order Carnivora; family Phocidae; genus Mirounga; species Mirounga leonina. The sequence continues at coordinate 6,645,187 of NW_023270454.1, read as the reverse complement.
GCAAAGCTGGGCTCTCGCTCATGAAGGAAATGCCAGAGAACCAGGGAACAGTGCTGTGTGGGGAATGGTCTCTGATGCTGTAAGTGTCCATGCCGAATGTGCTGGAAACACAGTGTGATGAAAACTCACAGGCAGGGGCGCCTGGGTGGCTCAGTCAGTTAAGCATCTGCCTTCAGCTCATGGTCCTGGGATCGAGCCCCACATCAGGCTCACTGCTCAGTGGGGAGCCTGCTTCTCCCTCTGCCTGTTCATGCTCTCTCCCTCTCTCTCTCTCAAATAAATAAAATCTTTTTAAAAAAAAAAGACAAGAACGGAAGAAAAAAAAACCCCACAGGCAAGTGTGCCGCCAAGGTGCAGGATCCACAGCTCACCTGTCGGGCTTGAATCCCCGGCCCTACCACCAACTAGGTTCTAGGACCTTAGGCAAGTTACTTAAAAAAAAAAAAAAAAAAAGTGCCTCAGTTTCCCCATCTGCAAAATCAGAACAGCAACAGTGACTTCTTCCTAGGATAGGGGTTAAAAGCATGAACTCCATAGTCAGACTGCCTGAGTTGGCACCCCAGCTCTATCATCCATCCACGAGCTGTATAACCTTAGCAACCTTGTCCTTCTCTGGGCCTCAGTTTCCTTACCTGTAAAATGGAGATTTATTTAATGGCACCCACTCACAAGGTCGTTATGAAATGGTATTTGTAAAGGGCTAAAGATAGTGCTTGCACAAAAGGTCTTACATAAGCATTCGTTAACTTAAAAGCAAAATAGGATTGTCTTGAGGATAAGAGTCTGCTTGAACCAATTCCTGGCATGAAGTCAGCCTTCCCTAAATGTTCCACTTTACTGAGAGGTATCACACAAAGGGGCCAGGGCTTCGGGCATCTTGGGGGTAGAGAATCGAGGAGGCCGAGGGTATTCTCCAGTGCTGCAGGTGGGCCAGGGGCAGAGGAAGGGCTCAGCGGGGTAGGCTCAGGTAGAAAACCCACGAGGAGTAACAGGATATGGGAAGGGACAGGAAAAAGCCCTTACTGAATGGAGGAGGCCACAAGAAAGGCATGGAACTTTAAGTCTTTTGCATAAAACAGAGTAAGACCAAGACAAGCAAAACAGATCTGTCCTGTTGATACAGCAAGTAGGCACTGGCTATAAAATCCAACACAGTAAATGCTAATGCAGGAAGAATCAGAGACCCTCTTTCAAGCAACATAAATGTAGACTTTTCACCACCCAGGGAACCTCCCTCTCCAAACCCCTCCTAAACCCTGGATACTACGATGGAAACAATCTTCCTATCAAATGGAATGTATTAGGAATGAATAAACTCATCCCCATTTTATTATGAGTCAAATACAAGAAAAACAACCCAATCAGAACAGAAAACATAAACCATTAACAGAGTCCATGTAATTCCAATCACAAGCAAAGAAACCTGGGCCTACCCTGGAAACATCACTTCAGTTAAGTCTCCAGCCGGCTTCTAAAACATTGAAACGATTTATATTTTCAAAAACCCCTAGGGATATATATGGGCACCACAGGCTGGGATCCAGGATCTGGTTCTCCCCGGTCCCCTTTGGGGAGTAAAGGACCTAGCTAGCAGGAGGTGAGCTTCCTAAGAGTTGCTAGCAAAGGCAGCCCAGGGGTCTGCAGACTTCCTGAGCACACCCGCTCCCATCAGCTCTGTTTACAAGACCCAATATCCTGGACACCCGCATGCAGACGCAAGAGTGTGCACATGTGTACGTGTGTATGTGCGTGTGCACGTGCGTGTGTATGCCTGTGTGAGTGTGATAGGGACTTCGGGGTAGGAGGTGAGCTCCCTCCGCCTCCCGGGGCCTTCAGGCTGCTTTAAGGAAATGGGGACTTCCCTGTTTTTACCACAAAGTCTGCCATAAAATAAAATCCAGACTATGAACAAATTACAGAAAGAGTGCAGGAAAGTAAGGAGCCACAGGGACCCTCAGGGGTCAGGGCGCGACAACCTGCAGGGTCTCCATGTGGGGCCTGGTCCGACTCCGCACCTAGGAGCTCCACCTCCAGAAAGGGGCGGCAGCTAGCGGCGACGGGCCCAGATGAGGTGGCCGGGGAAACATGTGAGTAATGACACTTCCTCTGTTTGTCTCAGCTTTTGGTTGCCCAGGGCTACCGGACCACAGTTTCAGTGCTGGCTTGCCAAAAATAAGAGATTACAGGGCTGTGTGGAACATCACAAAAAAATAAAAGTCACACTGCAAGGCTTTCACGTGCAGAGTGGGTTTGTCTCAGTTTTCCTTCCTGCTGGTCCCTCGTTGGAAAGGGAATCCAACTATAAACTCAAGGACCTGCAGCTTCCTCGTTAGAGCCCAACAGAAACCCCTGTACTCACATACATAATGGGTAGAACTGTGTCCAATGCTACAGCCGAAGACCCAAGGTCAAGGTCAACAACAGGAAAAAACAGGAAGCAAATTAAAGAAACAGGGTCATGTTTACATTCTTATTTAAGTAGCTAATCAGACAAACCCTATGACCTGATTACAATCATCTCTGTGCGGAAATAGGGTCTTAAACAATGTTCACGCCCACTGTATTTCAGGACATCATTTATGGACACACACCAAATAATATAAAAAAGACAAGAGCATCTAGTTCAAATAAGAACCGACATGTACGCAGGACTCTAATAAGCTAACGAGCAGCTAATCCACCCTTGTACAAAGCTGCTGAGACAATCTCCCTGTATCTGGAGAAGAACGTTATCAGCTACTGGATTGGAGCTCAACCCAGAACAAAAGCGTGAGGGGCCTGGTATCTGTTCTATTTATTCCAATGTTACACAACTGTCCTCCTTGCATCCCCTCCAAAGAAAGCTGCGCAGGGAAGAGTTGGTGATGTCATATGTTGACTGGGCCCTATCTAGAGCCAACATAATTGACGCGTGTTTTCCTCCTAGGAACCTGGACTGAATTCAAAAACATAGCATAACATCTCTGGAGTCTGAACCATGGTCATTGTACCATCATGTGCTCTCCATCTCAGGCTGAGGGCTAACTGTTCAATGGGTCTTTTTCCCCTAGTCGATTAATAAGTCTCTGAATAACAGCCAATGTATCTGGACAATGAGGTTTAAGCCTGATAAGGGAACCAGTTGTTCAGGCAGTCTTTTTTTTTAAGAGAAGGAGAAAGAAAGCGTGTATGCACTAGAGCGGGGGGGGGGGCGCAGAGGGAGGAGGAGAGAGAGAATCCTAAGCAAACTCTATGCTCAGCGTGGAGCCAGACGCAGGGCTCGATCTCACGACCCTGAGATCACAACCTGAGCCGAAATCAAGAGTCAGATGCTCAACCAACTGAGCCACCCAGGCACCCACAGGGAGCCTTTCATTAAACCTCACAACTGTGTGGGTAGTTGAAAGTTCACCAACACCAGCCTCCACCACTGTGCATAAAATTCAAACACTTCCTCACATTATGTTCTCTTCCTTCCCAAGAACGACAGGGGTAAGAGATAATACCCAGATGCAAAGGAGAGTTCCAAGGAAACTTTTCTTTTTATAAAATTCCTTTAAGTGAAAAAGTACTTAAATGCCAAAAACCTGGAAAACAAGAATTTAGGGAAAACCCAAAATTCTGTTATTTCATCATCCAAAGAAAATACATACTGATGTATGTCTACCCAATCTTTATTCCTACCCACTTACACACCCGCTTATATATTCTTTACAAAAGTGGTATCCTAATTTTAGTCTGTAAATTACATTTCAATAAAGCTCTTTTTTAGAAAAAGTAGTATGAAATTGGACATAGTGATCATGGTCTGCTTTCTTCCATCAATATTCAATATACTACAATATACTGTGAACATGTTCATATTAATATACATTTCCCACTATGGTTTTTAATGACTACACCCTACCTTTTCCTACAGATGGCCATCATTTACTTAGCCTATCACCTATTTTGCTCATTTAGCTTGTTTTTAATTTTTTCTCATTATAAATATTACAATGAACACCCTTAGAGGGAAATGTTGCACATCGGTAATTCAGAGTCAAACGGTATGAATATCCTCTGCTTATATATTGTCAAAGCTCTTGTTAGATATTGTCTTACTGGGATGCCTGAGTGGCTCAGTCGGTTAAGCGTCTGCCTTCTGCTCAGGTCATGATCCCAGGGTCCTGGGATCTGGTCCCATGTCGGGCTCCTTGCTCAGCGGGGAGTCTGCTTCTCCCTCTGCCTGCCGCTCCCTCTGCTTGTGCGCGCTCTCTCTCTCTAACAAATAAATAAATAAAATCTTAAAAAAAAAAAAAAGATATTGTCCTACTGCCCTCCAGAAAGGCCATATTCAGCCTCAGTTGCAGAGTGCCCATTTCACATTAACAAGGTATTACAATTCTTTTCAATATTTGAACATTTAGAAGGCAAAAACTTAGCTCACTGTTATTTTAATTTGTATTCTGCATTATTCAGTTGAATATTTTTTCATAAGTTTAATGGTAGAATTATTTCTTCTTTTATGAATACCATGTTCATATCCTTTAGTTTCCCTATTAGTGTTCATCTTATTACTGAAATGTTAAGATTTCATATTTTAAATGCATCAACCCGTTATCATATTTTGCAAATCTAATTTCCTACTTCTGATGCTCCTTTTAATTATTTTACTCTGATGATGACTCTTTCATTTCTATGTTGTCAAATGTCTCTGTCTTTTCTGATTCTACCTCCGATAAAATATCTAAAGTACAGGACTCTTCATCTGTATTCTCTTCTGGTTCTCTTTTGACTTTGTTGTTTAAATTGAATTTAACCCATCTGAAAGATATTTGGATATAGGATGTAAGGCACAAAATTTACCTTTCTTTGTTTTTCAAATGGTTAGCTATGCCAGCATAATACTAGGACTGTGCCATCATTTCCCCATGAGCTTGAAATGTTCCTTTTTTCATACACTAAATACTTAGACATAGTTGGTTCCACTTATGGATTTTCTGCTTCATCTCATTGATGTAGATGTCTCACCCAGAGCTAGTGTCATTCCACTTTATGACATTTTTTATAGTTTTTAAAATATCCCATTAAGCATGGCTTCCTGCCCTTCTTCATTATTTTCTTTTAAAATATTTTCTTGGCTTTTACTGTCTGTGATTCAGTCAAGTGTCAAAAAGCCAAAATACCTTTTGAGGTTTTCCTTGGAATCACACTGAATTTATAGATTAATCCTTAAAGAATTTGCTTCTTTACAGTATTAGGTCTTTCTATTCATTAACATAGTATTTTTTTTTTATTAATGTCTTTTCTCTGTTCCCATATGTAAGAATGTATTCTTATAATTCCCAGTTATTTTATATTTTGTAGGCTATTATGAATGGGATTCTTAAATTATATTTTCTAATTGGTTACTTCTGGCATAGGAGAAAGCTGTTAATTTTGAATACATATTTTTAAACTGGTCATCTTAATAAACTTTCTTCTTAGATCCAATACTTCCTTCAGTGAATTCCTTTGAATATTTAAGGCCATCCAACAAATAACAATCACTTTATTTTTCCTTTCCAATATTTTCACTGCTTATTTTTCTTGTCTTATTACACAGGCTAGGACTTCCAGAACAATGTAAATAACAGAGATAATAATTGGCATTCCAGTCTCTTACTCAGCAGGGAGGGAGACACTGAAGTATGTGCTGGGTCAGCACTAGTATTCCTGCCCAAGTTCCATGGCCCAGAGACCTGATGCAAAATTAAAGTTCAAAGCAAAGAGAAGACACCGGCTTCTACACACTTTCCACAATGAACAAAAATGCCTTTGAGGAACACGTAAGATACCGGATACTAAAACAGACCAAATGAAGACAATGCTAATATTTCCTATGGTAAATACAAGACTTAACAGGGAAAGGGTAGAATGGAGATGGTCAGATGTCAGACTTTTCCTGGGACCTACACTGAAGGAGTGACAAAGCATAGTGGCCATGGAGCCCAAGGGGCAGCCAGGAGCTGATTTCCTAGCTTTGTGCTTCCTCTGACTCCAGAGGAGGGAGATACATTCTCTCACGCATGTATTCACCTCCTCTTTCCCCAACTGGGCCCATTTCCCCCTCCTCTAAGAAGTCTTCCAAGACCATCCAGATGGAAACTGTCCACTTGCCCTTCGGACCTGGTAGAGTACTCATCTGGCTTTCACCTCCTCCATGGCAGAATTTCCAAGACGCAATGACACCTCACTCTCCAAATCCGGCCACCTGACTCCTCACTCAAGCTCCATAAAATTGCCAAAAAATACTTCTACTCAGTCAAAACAAACTGCTCTCAGGGAATGGTGGTTATAGAATTTCATTCAGCACCTGTCTCTTCCTACTTTCACACAACAGTGAGAGTCTCAGTCATTTGGTCCCCAAGTAGAAGGAAGACTTGAAACATGAACTTGAATGAGGGAGGGTGGCAACCACAGTCAGATAGATACACTAACAGCACTAAGAAGGATAGGAAGGGAGGAGGCAGGAAAATGATGAAATGGAGACAAATATTCCCAACAGCTAGAGACCATTTGTGGGAGTTGTTAAAAGCCCAACTCTATGAAGGCAGCACGGTGCTCTAACATAGATCCTAACAATAACCCAGAGGCATCAAGAAAGGCTTAAATTATTCGATTCCCTTCACTTAGAAGGAACCAGGCACTACCCCTGAGGAGGTTTTGTTTTTTTTTTAATGCATGAGAACAGCAAAGAACATTTATTTCGTATTATTTTATTCTGTTGTTTTAAGTAAACTCTATGCCCCACGTGGGGCTCGAACTCACAACCCCGAGATCAAGATTCACATGCTCTACCAACTGAGTCAGCCAGGTGCCTTTGAAGAGGTATTTTTCATCAAAAGAGTTAAAAGTCCTTTTGTTTTAAAGGGCACAAAGGGGCCTTTCAGAAAGGAAGGGATTAGCATTTATTGTGTGCCAAGCATATGCTCAGCAGTTTGTATAATCTATCAAATTTAAGCTGCACGGTAACCTTGAAACCTCATATTACATATCAGAAAAATGTGGCTAAGAATTGCCATATGATTCAGCAACTCCACTTCTGGGTATGTATCCCAAAGGATCAAAAGCAAGGACTGCAACAGGTATTTTGCTCATAGAAGATTGCTCACAAGAGCCAAAAGGTGGAAACAACCCAACACATGCCCGTCAACAGATGAGTAGGTTGAAAAATACGGCGTATCCATACAATGGACTATCACTCAGCCTTTAAAAGGAAGGAAATTCTGACACATGCACCAACATGGATGGGCCCTGAAGACCTTATGCGGAGTGCAATAAGCCAGGCACAAAAAAAGACAAATATGTATGATTCAACAATTCACAAATTCATAGAGACAGGAAGTAGCATAGCGGTTGTCGGGGGCTGCAGGGAGGGGGGCCAGGGAGTTAGTGCTTAACAGGTGTAGAGTTTCAGGTTGGGAAGATAAACAAGTTCTGGAGATGGACGGTGGTGATGGTTGCACAACAATGGGAATGTACTTAATGCCGCTGAGCTGGACACTGAAAAATGGCCAAAATGGTAAACTTTCCGTTATGTATGTGTTAGGGCCTTTAAAAAAAAAATAAAATAAAAAGGAAGAAATAGAAAACTGTGGCTCAGAGAAATAAAAAGCACTTGCCCAAATGGTGTGCAGTGAAGGCAGGACTCAACCACCACCCAGGCAAATCCGGAGCCCATCTGTCTGTCACACCTCCCCAGGACCTGCCCGGCGCCTAAGGCTGCAACTCCCGAAGACCTGTCCTTGCACAAGGAGGGTTTCCCGTCAATGCCCTGGTTCTGTGCTCCAGGAACTGACTCTCTACAACCTGGAGTCCCTCAGCATTGCCTGTGACAGGACGGGCTAGATGGTGATGATAAATGGAAGGGAACAGAAACTGGAGAGTAGCGGGGAAAAAACAGGTGGCGGGGGCTCTCCTTTGACCACAGGGATCAGAGGCAACACCCCTGACCCCCCCAACAGGATGCTCTCTACAGTGTACCCTTCCCCACCAGCCTCCACTCCCCACTCCCGTTCCTTCTAGACTCCTCCCATGCCCTTCAGGCTAAAACTTGTTTTTTTTTTTAAATACCCAACAATACTGATTTACTTATTCTAAAATTCTAAAGCATGCCAGACTCTTATTTACCAGGTCCCACATGCCTCAATCCATTCATCCATGCCTCACTTTTGTCTGGACAACCTCCTCCTGCTGCCCACCCCACAACCGGACTCTAGGGCAAAATCCTGACCCGCCTTCAAGCCTCGGCGGAAGTCTCCCCCTGACCCTCTCGGGCTGATTTTAAAGACTTCTTCTTCTCAGTTGCCCCTGAACCTTACTGTTGGGATTACCACATTACATGGTGAGCTTTCATTTGTTGGTCTCCCCAAGAGCCTGCAAGTTCTTTGAGAACAGGGACCACAGCTCTAATGCCTAGACGGGTACCTACCAAGTGGCATAACAAACATCAGCTGAATGGATGAATGAACAGGGTTTTCTTAGCAGGGGAAACCACAGTGCTAATTAACTTTGTTTAAACAAAGCAATAGCTGTGATGCCACCGGGAAAGTGACCACATCCTCGTTATCACCCTCCACCAGCCCACATGAATGCAGCCTCAGCCGCCTAAGCACAACACTGTCAGTTCTCGGATCCAGCAGGTTCTCATCGCCGTTACATCAGAAACATCCAGAAAGCAAATGATGGAGCCACTTCAAATCCAGCGCACATCCTGAAACCACATTCACATGCCTGATGTCCCCCAGCCCGATGACAAGAGACCCAGCAACATGCCACCAGATGACCAGGACGTGAGTCTGCTTCTGGCCTTGTACTAGCTGGGTGGCCTTGGGGAAGTCACTTAACCTCTCTATTCTGCAATTTCCTCATGGGAAGGGGGGGGGAGACATTTCTCACCCTATCTTACAGAATGTGAAAAGGAGGGTCCCGGGAGAGAGCGGCTGTGTGCAAAGGGCTCTGTAACTATCAGTGCAGAAGGTAATTATCTGGCCTATGTATGGGGTGGGGGGGATGCCCATCTGAGGCAGGAATGGACTGGCCCGGGAGATCTCCAGTACTCAGTCAGGAGTTCCCCGGGCCTGGCAGGCTAAAGAGCCTCTGCCAAGTTCCCTCCCTGGCACAGGGCAGTGACCTGTCCACCCCACCATAAAGCAGAATGAAGGATGGTCACAAAGGCAGCAAAACAGGACTCACTCTGGGCCATGCAGTGAGACAAAAACCAATCTGGAGGGGGCAGAGGCAGCCAACCAGGACAGTGAACACTGCTTTTCTGGGGTAGACCTGATTTTAGTGATTCTGTCTCTTAGAGAGGAGCATCCCTGTACTTGTCACATCAGATGCCCGCATGCAGGACTAGGAAAACATACTCAAAACCAAGTTCTCACATCACAGATCAAGACAAGTGTGACTAAGAGGCAGTGAACAAGCAAACTGGCCTCAAAATAAAGCCCTAGAGTCAAACCACAATGACATATCCCCTCCCCGCCCCCACCCGCCCCCAGCTCCCCGGATGGCTGTGATCAAAACAACAGACAATAACAAGTGTTGGCAAGGCTATGGAGAAATTGGAGCCTTCCTACACTGCTGGTGGGAGCAGAAAATGGCGCCACTAGCAAAGTTTGGCAGGTCCTCGGAAAGTTAAAGATAGAATTAGCATAAACCCCAGCACATCCTCTCCTGGATATATACCCAAGACAAGCGAAAACATATGTGCACATACAAATCTGTCCACCCACTGAACATTATATCACTCACAACAGCCACAGAGTAGAAACAACCCAAATGCCATCAACTGGTCGACAGATGAGCGAAACATAGTCCATCCATACAACATGCTACTCTTCAGCCATACAAAAGAATGAAGTGCTGATTCATGCTACGACAGGCATGAGCCTTGAAAACGTTCTGCTAAACACAAGAAGGCAGACACAAAAGGCCACATGTTATATGATTCCATTTATGTGAAATATCCCAATCCACAGAGACGGGAGAGTAGCTGAGTGTCTGGCATGAGTTAGGGGTGGGGAGTAGCTGCTAACTGATATGGAGTTTCTTTGTGGGGGTGAACGTTCTGACATCAGATGGTAGTGATGGCTGCACAATTCTATGAATATACCGAAAACCACTTATTTATACACTTGAAGAGTAAGTTTTGTGCAAACCAACATATAAATAATAAATAATGAGTGAACGAAGGAAGGAAGGAAGGAAGCAAGCCTGAACTAATGAGACTGTTACTCAGCATCTCTTCTTGATGAAATTCCTAGGAACAAGCAGAATGGATAGGCAGGTTTTTGTGCAAACTGCCTTCAGGACAAAGAGAATGAGAAAAGGCAAGGGTCAAGCCAATCCATAAAGAGGGAACACAATCAGGAAAATAACATTTTCTGGCACAGTCATGGGTGGAAAACCCAACAGTCGCTACAGGCCACCTTTAACTGGCGAGGAGACAATGGAAATCGGGGATTTATGTCATAGAAACAGAAATGTTGCACGAAACATGGTCTCGGGATCATCTGACTCTCAGAACTGAGACATAAAAGTCATATGCCTACTCACTCAAGCCAAAGGCAGCAGGAATATAGTTGGATAAAAACTTTCCGACCCCCTAGAGAAGAGAATCTATTTCTTTTTTATTTATCAGCTTTTCCAGTCTGTCTTTCTAAGGCTAAGAGGCTTGGCCATTTAATGAAATCCCCCGTTTTACCACAAAGAGGAATGACACCTTTTCCAGCTAGTCTCTAGAAAGGAAGCTTTTCCGAAGAGATGAGCTTTGCACGGTAGAAAAGCTTCTCTTCGTGAGAAGAATGAGGGAACTTCCGCCAGCATTCACTGCTGTTAGTGAACGAAAATACACATAGGACATGCCTAGTACAGATGGAAACATGCCCCATGGGAGACAGGGCACAGCAGCGGTCTCTGTCCTGTCCCCAAGGTCACCCACCTCCTGGGCTTTGGTCTCCCTGCTGCAAAATGAAGAGATAGCAATAAACAATCTCTAAATCCCAGACACAGCCCTCACCTGGGGCTCACAATCAGGTGTTGCACTATCATCCATCCCCCAGGAGCAAAGATTTTGGTGTTAAAATTTTACCTGTCCTTGGAGCCAGCCATTATTTAAAAGTACCTTTTTCTAATTAAACAAATGGGCCTTTTCCCAGAATATAAGGGAGAAAATGATCAGGTATCTTAAATTTCCCACTAAGCAGGATATAAAATTCAGCAAAGCAAATCCTTCTTTTCCAAAGTAAGGTGGAAACTATGTTTCCTGGGGCCAGGGGAGAACTCTCCAATAACAGAGCTAAATGCTTTTAGCAAGAAAAGAAATTTGGGTGATGGAGAGGATGTGCTACCATAATGTCCAAAAAAAACCACTTCAGAGCTACCCTGACCATTTGATCGAATCTCGATGAAAGAAGGCGAGGTGTATAGATGATGAAATGCGAGGTGACTGCTGAAGTCGATCACTACAAAACAAATGTCCCCCTTCAAATATTTCAGTGTCCACTCATCATGATAAAAGTATTCACTGTCAGGAGCAAAACTGGACTGTAGGGTCAACCCCCACACCCCCACCCCCACCCGTAACCTGCCCAAGCCCTGTCAAATGCACCACCCCACTGAACCCTTCCTGCAATCCTATCAGGCAAGAAAGTCTGACCCAGGCCCTTCAGACAACTGACAAAACCAAGACAGAAATAAGGGACCATCTGCCTGAGCTAATGAATATGCAGCAGAGTCCCTTCCAGAATTAAGGTCTCCCGATTCCTAGCTCTGTGAAGATGTGTCGTCAAGAAGTGTAGGCCTCAAATTCTTTCCACTCCACCTCATGCTTCTCTTGGATTATTTCCATAAAGGAAAACACAATGTGCAGAACAGCAATCCCAACTCTGAAAAACTGTGGGATTTTCCTCCCTGTCCTTGCTCCTCCTCAAACGATGCCATCTGCCTGAGGTGTTTCCCAATCAGACTCGAGAAGAGCTGAGCCCAGTGAACCTCGAGGGGGGACCATGCCAAAATGAGTCAGAGAAATGAGGAAAGACAAGGCCCAGGCAAGGGCAAGAAGACCCTTGAAACAGCTTGGGTGACAGACTCAGCACAATCAGGCCCTGCACAGAAAAGAGCTCCCGGGCCTCCCAGAAGAAGGGTCAAGTTCAGCTGATGAACACATGGCATTGGTTACCCTTCTTGATCACTCTCCGGATACACCCTGGGACTCAGGGGGGCAATCTAGGGCACCAATCCGGTGCTTCTGTTGGGACGGCCGGATACTCCCCTACCACCACACCTTGATGAGCATCTTCCCCCACTGGGCACAGCCTCCTGCTTAGAGAGGATGATCACTATCTGATCACTCCCTCCCTTAATGTTACAGAAAAAATACTTTTAAATGAAAGGGGGGGGGGGCACCTGGGTGGCTCAGTCAGTTAAGCGTCTGCCTTCGGCTCAGGTCATGATCCCAGTGTCCCAGGATCGAGCCCCGCATCGGGCTCCCTGCTCGGCGGGGAGTCTGCTTCTCCTTCTCCCTCTCCCTCTCCCCTTGCTCGTGTTCCCTCTCTAGCTGGCTCTCTCTCAAATAAGTAAATAAATAATTTTTTTTTAAAAGTAAATAAATGAAAGTTGGATCAAAGAGCAATATAGAGCTCGAACACCAAAATCTTTCTGTTTCTTGGGGATGGATATTAGCCCAATGCCTGATCGCAAAGTCAAGGTGGGGGCTGCATCTGGGATATGTGCGAAGCACCTGCACAATGCTGGGCACAGAACAGCATTCATGAGCACACTTTTTAATTGTTAAAAAGCAAACAGTACCCCTTTATTCTGTGATCTGCAAGTGCCATCAGCCCAGAGCTTGGATCAGAATCCCAGCCCTAACACTTGCAAGCTCCATGGCTTTATGCAAGTCACCTGGCTTCTCTGGGCTTCCCATTCATTTCCTCATTTATGGCATGAGCAGAAGCCCACCCATCTTCAGGGCTGATGAAGAACTAGAAATGGCGGGCATAGGGCTGGCCGAGCATCGATGCCCCAGTAAGTAGTACTGATTACCTGCTCCCTCCCAGTTACCCCACATTCTTCTAACCATCTCAAGTGCAAAAGACAGTCATGCAGCTCCACCCTGGGAATCCCTGCAGGCAAGAGAAGTCAATGCAAGCCCTCTGCAAGCCTCTCAGAGGAGGAGTGATGTTCATTCGGGTTTACCTGAGACCACCCTGATTGACCATGTTGTCCTGGGGTGATAATCAGGAGCACCACCCCCCCGGCTCCCAGAACTGTAATGCCCATCCTACTTATAGGGCTGAAGCCCCCCATCTAATGGTGTAAAATGACACTTAAAACACACCACCAATCCTGGGCTTGAGCTGCAACACTCTGTCGGGTTTGCATATGAAATTCTAAAGCAAAAACTACATTTCCTCCCAAATACCAATGCCATCCCCCCTCCCTTGGGCTCAGTGTATCCCCAAAATATCTGTCAACTCCTCAGGGCACAATTTTCTAACTAAACTCTCTTCTTGCCTTCACGATGGATTTGTTCCATCTGCTTTTTGTCCCTGGTGATTTTGTTGCTGGTGAATCCAGGCAAGAAATAAATAAATAATAAATAATAAAGACTCCCTGCTGGATGAAAGCAGCAGGAGATGTGCATGTCGAAGAGAAAGCAACTATTTGTCTCTGCCAGAACTGGCCAATAATGGATCAGGGACGGGCGCTTTCAATTCTAAGGGGGTCTGACACGGTCCCTTCATTCGAAGTCAAAAACAGGTCACTCACCATGCCTGCCCAGAGAGGAGAGAGCTCAGCATCCTGCCTGGACTCTCTCACCACGCTCTCTGAGTGCTGGGCCCCATAAGACTAAAGCCCTCCTTTGGTGGGACACCCACTGGGGGAGAATTTGTCGCCGATGCCACCAGAGGAATGACTCCGGGCTGTGCTCGGTGAGCTCCGCGAGCAGAGGGAAAGGAGGTATTTGCGCAGGTTCAGCAAGGAATGCAAACATCCTTGCTGAGACTGCAACGAGTCCACCACGGGAAAGAGAGGGGCCCGGGTGTCCAACCAGCTCAGTCACAGCCAAGTATCAAGTCGGCCTCGTCTGAATTCCTGTTTGGCTGAAAATTCAAATCTAGCAAGAGTTACTGACTTGATGAGCTGTTTCCAGGTGACATCGCTTTGCATCTATGGGGCGGAGTGTGTTGTCAAGAAATTTGAGCCCCAAATTTTCCAGCGATTATTTGGGGAGGGGCGGGACTTGAAAAGTAAAATTTTCAATTTCTGTATAAGAAGCCGTTTTAGAGGGCTTCACAGATAGACAGATGGATGGATAGATAGATAGTGGTTTCTCCTGCTATGTTCAGAACGCAATGTCCATTACAAGGGCTTGAAGACAAAACAAGCCTTGAACTCACCAGGTGGCAGCAAAGGGAGATAAGCCATCAGGAATCAGCTGGCACGTGACTGCACGCTTGGAGCAGGAGAGATGAACAGCTCATCAATAGACACGCTGACCCATCGATAGGCAGGTAGACATTAGATGACGCGGATGGATTAGAGAGATAATATAGATTTATCTAGATGCATAGACTAGATGGATAGAAAAGATGATGATAAATCACATACAGGGATGAGAGAGGAGATAAATGAGAGACAGAAAGACAGATACAGAGATCAGACAGACAGACACATAATAGGTAGATGGATAGATCAGTCGAGTCACACGTGCCAAAAGTGTCACAGTAATCATTTCCAAATAGTGGTACAAACAACCTCACTTACTTCGCATATAACTCCAACAAATCGACTGCATTGTTCTCATGTTATAGACATGGAAACGGCCATCTAGAACTAAGGTATCACATGATCACACTCAAGCAGCGAGTCCTAGAAAGGGAAACTAAACCAAAGTCTTCGGCCCCTTGGAGCTCTCCCACCCCTGTCCTGTTGTGTCGCCCTCTGAAGCATGGTCCAGTAAATTTCACCCAGCTGGGAGACAGAGACAGGGACAGAAAATCTGAATGGTTGCCTTAAGAGTCTATGATTCTATGTTATTTCCAGGCTCTTTTGATTTTTTTCCCTCACAGGCTCCCGACAAGGGAGGATTCCAGTTCTCACCCTATCATTAGAGGGAGATTAGGTCATAAACACTATTGATTCAAGCTAAAGACAGTAGGGTTTTCTCAGGGAAACCAGCACAGCAGGTGGCCCACAGGGCTGGGGACATCAGTCCACATCCCAGCTCTAGCACTCAGCACTCCCCTGCCTTCAGCACTCCCCCCCATCCAACCTCCCACCCCACTTCCTCCAAGTCCTAACCAGTGCCCTATTAGGGCGTTAGCCAAGTACAACTTTCCAGGACACCAAGGACAGCAACTGAAGGAGGATGGCCTTTTCGGTAACATTAGCTCAGCTCCATCCTGTTTCTTTAAGATTTTATTTTTTTTATTTATCAGTCAGAGAGAGAGAGAGAGAGAGAGCGCAAGAGAGTGGCAGGCAGAGGGAGAAGCAAGCTCCCCGCTGAGCAAGGAGCCCAATGTGGGGTTCCACCCCAGGACCCTGGGCTCATGACCTGAGCTGAAGGCAGACGCTTAACGGGCTGAGCCACCCAAGAGCCTGATGGTTCTAGAGGGGAGGAGGGTGGGAGGATGGGTTAGCCTGGTGATGGGTCTTAAAGAGGGCACGTTCTGCATGGAGCACTGGGTGTTATGCACAAACAATGAATCATGGAACACTACATGAAAAACTAATGATGGAATGTATAGTGATTAACATAATAATAATAATAATAATAATAAAAAACTAATGCCCAGGCCACCTAGAACAATTAGGTCAGAAGTTCTGGTCTCTGCAGTTTGTGAAAACTCCCCAGGGGATCCCAGTGTGCAATTAAGGTTTGTAACTACTGCCCTGACTCCCTGCAAAATTCCCTTCCCTGGACAGGCAGCCTCGGCCACAGCCCCAGCCCCCCCACCACATCCTCTCTATCATTAGGGGAACATTTAGTCACATTCGAAGAAAGCTGCCTCCCAAATGGGTTAACCAGAAAGAACTCTAATTTCTACTCACTGTAATTACCCTTTATCATTACCATGGCAGTTAGGATGGCCTAAAAGCAAGAAATTTGGGTAAATGGCTTCACCCAACAAGAGCAGAAACTCAGAGGCAGAGCCCTCAAAACCCAAAGACACAAATAATCATTTTCCAAGAAAAAATACGGAGGTCTCCAAGAGGAAAAAGGGGCAAGGAGCCCAAATGGAGTGACCTGGGGCCAGAACTATGAATGGTAGGTAGGAAAACGCAAACACCTAGGCCAGCCACTCCCTAAGACAGGCATTGGTCCCTTTAAAACACTGTGTATCATTAATTTTGCAAATGAGGACATAGTGTTTACCTATTATGGGCTTTCATGAAAAGCCCAGCAAAGCAGTGCAAACCCAGGCAGGGAAAATGACATGGGTGCTCTGTCCCAGTTCCTGTCTTGAACAGAAGGAGGTATGTTACAAAAACCACCCCAAACTTCCACTGTGGTTAGGAGTTTTCTTCAATGACCAGTGGGTATGTCCCTTCCTACCAAACCCCCTCCTCCCCTACAACTCGATGTGGGAGCTGTGCAGGGAGCCGTCACGTGGCTGGGTAGGGAAGGGAAGCAATGGGGAAGGCAGTAATGGAATGGGGTGGTTTCCGAACTGTGCTTCCCCAAGCCCTAGGATTCCCCAAAGACAGAGGAGCTGCCAAGACGGGGAGCACAGCGAGGACCTGGGCTCTCCCACAGCCCACTGTTCAGCCAGAGCAGCTCTGCCTTCATCAGCCTTATCTGCCAGGTGGTGAGGGGCGGGAGGGGAGAGGGCTGCCCATGTAGGATTTCACATGAGAAGAGGGGTCCCAGGACAACGACGTTAAGCTACCAAGTTCTTTGCAGAAGGAGCTATGGGGTCCGGATTTTGGTCCAGGCTCATCAGCTCTTGATCAGGCAGACAGGAGAGGCAGCGTCCACGTTATGCTAGGTGCCATATATGAATGGATAGGGCATGATGTGTGCCCTCTGGAAGTCTTTGCCCAGCTTACTGAGCCAGGACACAGAACGAGGGTGTCCTCGGACATGTATGTGTCATGCAGGCTCTAACTTAACCACATAGAACCCCGATCCTGCAGGATGCTGACCATGGAAGCCCATCCCCCACATCCGGAGACTGGGAAGACTTTGCTGGAACTCAACATTTCCACTTCCCCCGCTACCATTCCTGGCTCTAGCTGCCATTGTGGGCAACAGGGTCGATAGGAAGCTCCCAAAAGTCTAAACATCCCGCTGTATGGGAAGTCTGGGAGCATCCGAGTACTGAGACTCCCCAAACTCCGAGGAGATTAGGATAACTGACACAGTGTCCATGACATAGGGCCTAGGGACCCAAAGAGGAACAGCCCTGCTTCTGGAGGGGCCTTACCCTAAACCCACAGGGCTGTGAGGCTGGCTGGTCAAGCCCAACCCAACGGCCTCCTTCAATGAAAACAGCATTTAATAAAGTGTATATGCGGACCTTCAGGAAGAGCTGAGCCATCTCTCAGGATGCTTCACCTTTCCCCTCCCTTCCTCCATTCTGCTCAGCAGCAGGTAGTAGGTGATCAGCCCAAAACACTGCGGGAAGTAGACGGATTCTTCCAATCCCGCCTTTCCTGCCTGAGACTTGCATGGCGCCACCTGGTCAGGCCCTTTCCAATGGTGTCTGCTCACAGAGTGACCTCACCAACGTGGGCCTGGGGAGACGTGAGCAGCGGACAGGAAGAGCCTACACCGACAGCCCATCGGCTAACGTGGCTTTCTAATCACCAGGCCACGGGCAGATTCTGTGGCCGTGACTTTGGTCCTGGACTTTGAAACTTTAGTCTGATGTGGTTGGCCTTTTTTGTAAACACTTTCTAACCCAAGTCAAATGAATGGTGCAAAGGGAATAATCAAAGTATCAGTTACAGACAATTCATATTATAGAGTGTGTGTGTTCACACATGTGTCCTCATCAGAAGCAGGGAGTGAACCCAAATGCCACATGGATGAAAAAATGACAAGCAGTGGATGTACCACAGTGACACCCTGAGCCACGTCTCCTGAGGAAAGCCCGGCCAGCAGGGCCGTGGGAAGCCACCTCGCCTTTCTGTCAGGCCTCCCGCCTCCACAGCCAAGGCTGGCCAGAAAGGACTGGGACGGACCTGCCCAAGGGGTGTCGGGCAAGGACCGCTGCGTCTCCCACAGTGCTCAGGACTCCTCCTCAAACAGATCAGACCCTGTGCGCTAAGAGCAAGCTCTCTCACAGGACGACTGTGTGAGACTGCAACCCCACCTCCTCCTGAAAGAATGATCCAGATGAAGGGGGAGGAGGGAGCTGTCCCTGATCATGACCTTAGGCCAGGCGTGGGCCCCGGGCTCTCCTCTCCTGCCTCCCTCCCCCAACTGATCAACAGGATGACCATGACAGACATCAGACACGCTAACCCTACCCTGGGATTCTCAGGACTCTGGCATTGCACTCAGATGAAGCGTGAAACCAAGTCCCCTTAGAGTCTCCATTCACTCATTCACTCATTCATTCATTCACTCAACTGGAAGCGTCAGTGGAGTGCCTGAAGGGTGAGACACAGCTGGGTGCGTGGGGAGGATGGTAATGAAAGGGGCAGGAGGCTTGATCAAACGGTAACACAGGATGCATGCCATAAGGGCCATGGGATAAAGACCCAACGTCTGCTGAGGCACAGAGAAGCCGCAGTGCATTACAGTGAAGGGGGCTGAGCAGGGGCTCTGGGACAGAGGTAACACCTAGCAGGGCCTCCAAGGGTCACAAAAAAAAGAAGGTAAGGGCATCCCTGGCCGAGGTGACAACGTGAGTCCAGACTGGGGCAGCGGGGCTGCGTCACGTCGTGGAGGGCTCTGCTGCTAGAGCTGCGTTCTCTGGGCAAGAGGGAGCCCGCTGAGGGCTTCACGGGAGGGAGATGGCACGATCCCCGCTGGGCCAGACAAAGAGCCCAGGGTGCAAGGAGATGTGCAGGCTGCAGAGACAGGCTCCTGGAGGCAGTGAGCCTCCTCAGGAGGCTGGGGCAAAAGTCCAGTACAGGCAACAAAGGCATGAATCAGTGGCAGTAATGGGATGGGTGCCAGAGATAATACAGAGACAACATTCTCACCTCAGCACACGGTGAGTTTATGGGTTCAAGCCAGCATGACCGTGACGGAGGCCCTCTCTGGGGTTGGGCACCAGGAGAGGCTGCCTGGGGATAGGTGGATGGAGGTGCCTGAGGCACATCCAGACGGCCCCATCTTCAAGGTGACAAGTCCAGAGCTCAGAGAGAGAGAGAGGCCCCTTCCAGGCCTGCAGCAGCAGTCTGTCCTCACCTTCTCCGTGCTCAAGTCCTATCCGGATCTCTGCTGTATGGTGTGTTGTGTTGGGGCTCCGCCCCTCCACGGAAAGCCTGGAGTTCAGGTTAGCAGAAATGACAGTCGGGCTCTCTTCTCTGAGCTGTGGCTCCTGGTCTTGGACATCTAGAGTCCGGAGAGCTGGCTTGGACCCGAGACCCATATTTGCAAACAGCTCAAGTGCATGTGACAATCACCATACAAGTTCATGGGTCCCACCAGCACACTCTCTACTTCAATAGGCTGGGTGGGGCCCAAGAAACTGCATGTTTTAGGATGCATGCAGGTGACATAGGGGTTCACAGCCTGCTGGCCACGCTTGGAGAAGCCCTGCTTCCTCCTGCAACTGGAGCCTCTTCTCTGGCTCCGTTAAGAAAGTAGAGATCCTGGGGCGCCTGGGTGGCTCAGTTCGTTAAGCGTCTGCCTTCGGCTCAGGTCATGATCCCAGGGTCCTGGGATCGAGCCATGCGTCGGGATCCCTGCTCGGCGGGAAGCCTGCTTCTCCCTCTCCCACTCCCCCTGCTTGTGTTCCCTCTCTCACTGTCTCTCTCTCTGTCAAATAAATAAGTAAAATCTTAAAAAAAAAAAAAAAAGAAAGAAAGTAGAGATCCAGAGGGGGTCTCTACGGAGATGGGAGGTTGCTGGCACCTAATGCAGATGGAATAACAGTAACTTACCACATCTGAGTGCTCACTACGGGCCAAGTACTGTTCCGATGTCTCCAAGTCAATCTTTGTAACTTTCCCCATTTTGCAGATGAAGCCACTGAGGCTTAAGGTCACACAGCTGGCAGGGTGAAGCCAGAGCTGCAGGTGTGTTTTCCACACCTACCACCTACACTAACCGCACATGGTAAAGTGTCAGCAAATAATGCGCTTCCCTCTGGCCTCAGATTTCCCCTCTATAAAATGGAGGTAACCATTCCCATCTGCTTCCCAGAGATGCTGGGGTCTTAACTCGGATGATCATAAAGCTCCCGGGGAGGCCAGCAGCATTTTCCCCAAGACGCAACTCCGTCACCTCCGCGACCCCGCAGCCGGTCTAGAAGCCGCCTGCAGAGCACGTCTGGAGGCTCCGCCCACCCATCACTGGATGGGAAGGGCAAAGTTGCCCGGCACTAAGCACGCCTTACAAAGATCTCCTTGTGCCATTCTCAATGGGAGGCTCTGTTTGATGGCAATAATATTATTTTCTGCTGCTGACGTGTCACCTCCATTTTTAAACTTGGACCGCTCAGCTACATTTTCCACCTTGGGCAGTGCCGATGCAGACGGACCTGAGAAGCACACAGCAAAGGGCACAGGCTTGTAGCAACACGGAGAGATGGAAGCACAGGGGTGTGGGCCGTGGGGCACCAATTTACTTCGATGGCTTCTTTGTGCAAGTTTTCACTTGAATCTTTTCAAGTGCCCTAAGCATTTCCGTTTGGCCTCCATACTCACTGAAGAAGCTACGATCTCATTGAAGGAGGAGGTCGAAGGTACCAACAAAGTCACGTAAAGATAGCTCTCCCTCTTTGCAAAACTGTCTCCGTAAAGCGTGCCCACGCCGGGGACTCACTGGAAGCCAGTGCAGAACATATGACCAGCAAGCAGAAAAAATCCTGACTTCCTCACCTGTATTATTCCCACTTACATCCTCAGGGAAGGGCAGGCCAGTGGGCATTCTGTAGAGGTCAGTAACCACGGGTGGTTATTTGCGAGGGTAGTTAGTATTTTTCTCAGGCTATAAAAGCAGTGGAGTTTGGGGTATGACAACTCTGACCACATCCCCACCACCGCTGAGGACGTTCACTCTTTGGGGTGTGCTCATTAAACTCCCCTACTCTTTGGCCTAACTGACTGTATCACAAACCCTACAATAAAACACGATCACGTTCTGCCCAACTGAGTAAGGCAGGCGGTCCGACTTCTCACTTCCCCTTCATTCTGACCTGCCGTAAGGCCTTCCGCTGACTGTTCTCAGCCCCCAGGCCAGAGGCAGGACTGGTGGAGCTGTCCTTTGTCCCTGCTCAGAAGGAGCCCACCCTGAATGAAGGGAAAGAACCCCAGAGCTGCTGAGGAGGAAGGTCAAAGAGAAAGTCAAGGCATCAGCAAGAAGGGATATGCCCTGACTCGTGGTGAAGGTGGTGGGGGATGGGAACGCAGAGAAGAGACAAGAAGCGGGAAGGGGGGGCCAAAGAATGGGTCAAGTGTGAGGAGTGAAAGGCACATTCAGGGATGCAGGAGAGGAGAAAACAGAATGATGGGGTCTTTCAAATAAGTCTGAAAAGAAACAGGGTTTTTATGCATCTGCTGAGCGAAGTGCATTGGATCACAGACAAACTGTGTCTGAGCTCAGCAAATCACCAAATGTGGGAGCTGAAAGGGACATCCAAGGTCATCTTGAGCAAATCTTTCATTGTGCAGATGAGCAGCCCCACCAAGGGAGGTGACTTGCTCACGGTCACACAGCAACTTAATGCTGGATGGAGACCAGAACGTCAGACTCCGGGTTAGCGGCATTTCTACCATGGAGCGCTCTGGCCCAGCAATCCCTCTAGTGAGAGACACCACTGACCACTCACTCAGGAAATGTTATTTATGGTTTCTTAATACTCTGTGACCAAAGTGGGGGCCTACAGGGCCCTCATATGAACTCCAAACGGAGGCAGATTATAGCCTTGATTTGGCCCTGGAGGCTCTGCAGCCGGCGCTGAAGGACAGGCAGCCATGCCCACTGGTACCAAGTAAGTGTGAACAGACGTCACTGACAAAATGGCAGCCTTCTCCAGGAGGTCAGGGTCCTGAGGTGTGTGTGTGGGGGGGGGTCCCCTCACCCCTTGAGAATGTCCCCCACTAGGTTAGAAGGTGATGTGTGCAGCAAAAACAAAGAAGTAATAAGGCTTAAACCTGCAGGCTGTATCATTAGAGAGCTGAACCAGGAGAGAACGGTCCCTGATCCTTCAGACACTCTGAAGACGGGGACTGAGAGAAGACCAGGAATGCGCAATTTAAAATGTAGAGGAACTCCGAACTAGGAGGGGATGGCAGGGTAACGTTCACCTAGGTGGTAGGATAGAAAAGAGGAAGTGAGAGACTGGACCATAAAGTCATAGGGGAAAAGACCATCATTCTGAAAAATAAGCAGTAAAAGGGGTTTCTCTAAGGAATAAAATAGCGAAGTTCTTTCTACTTTGATCCTCTTCTGAACTGAACTACAAGTTTTGAAAATAGGCTGTATTACTTTCACTCTCAGATAAACTTGTTTTTTTTTTTTTAACCTATGTGTCTGACAGGTCACTGTGTAGCTTGCTCACCTCCTCAAAAACAAGATCTGTTACAGAGACATCAAGAGACACATTGGAAATTGCCATTCTACAAGCAAACTCTTAACACGTGTGCTAGGACTCCAGGAAATACAGTTTAGATTTAGCTGAAAGAAAAGCATAAATTCTTCGCAGCAATGCACGATGGACACTCAGCTGTTGGTGCCAGCAATTTTCATATCTAAATGACAATTAATAATATCTGTGGCTCCCTCTCCAAGCAGGACTGCCCAAATCCATTTATGTCAAAGCCAGGCCAGGAAATATTCCCCCCATTTGATTTTCTCAGCAGTAGAAGAGAAGTTCCCGCTTCAACATTTCATTTACTGCACCCCATCTTCATTCCAGTAAGATGCACCCTCAGGAATTCTTTAAAAACCCAAATCAAATACTTTGGAGCAAAGGCTCAAAACGGGTAGTTTTGACACCTACTCCAAACGCTGTGTCTTTAAAGTGACCACAAACAAATCACATTTTCAGGTTAAGGAAGACAAAAGTTCAAGCAGAGAAAGCAAGAAGCCATTCCTTCTATCCTACCAAATTCTCTAGAACCGTATTCTCCAGTTCAACTGGACAACTCCGAGTTGGACATGAAAATGAGGACAAGGACACCCAGACAAACAGCTGGCCCACCCCCACCCCCTTCTGCAGTCTATCAATCCACTGTTCAGTTCAGCAACTTTCAGAAGGAAAGAATCAAACAACAAAGACTCATTTTCAAACAATAATGGCTACCAAGCTCTAAGATGATTATTTTTAAGCTCTCTTACTGATCATGGTGGTTCCCCCAGCCAGGGCTGCCTTCGTGCCTTGAAAGAAGTCATCGGCGGAGGTCATTCCTTGGTCAGGCATCTGGAAGCGGGTATGGACATCAATCCCTCCAGGGATCACCATCCTAGAATGGGCTTCGATGGTCTTCACCCCTCCTGGCACAATCAGGTTTTCCCCTATTTGCCTAAATAAACAGGATGGATGATAACGGCTATAAATGAACCATCCCTGAATCAAATGGCATCTGAAAGACATTTCACGCAGTCAGAAACCATCCTTCCCTAGGTTCTGTAGACTTTTTGCATTATTGTTCGTTTTCATAATATGTGCGGTCCCCAGTCCCTATGCCCAACCAAGGGGCAAAGCAGAGCATACTAGAAAACAAAATTTAAATAAGACACCAGAAGCCCTGATCAAAGAGGTTTAGTTGCCAGAAAACCCCTAAGATCAAATGATAACAAAGCCCAAGATATTTACATAAAAGGTCACAACACTTTCGCTGTAACACACATAGTTGAACTAATTATCGTAGAGCAATTCTCTCCAGGTCTGGCTGCACTTTACATTTATTTTCAACCCTGAAAAAACAGGGGTGGAAAGGTAGTAGTAGGACAAAGCAAAAGAAAAAACAAAATGAAACATTAAAAGTGAACAGGATGATTACAACTATTTAAAAATCTGGAAGCATGTGCTCAGCAACTCAGATACTAAGGACAGAAAAGCTGATATTATGGGGCGCCTGGGTGGCTCAGTCGTTAAGCATCTGCCTTCGGCTCAGGTCATGATCCCAGGGTCCTGAGATCGAGCCCCACATCGGGCTCCCTGCTCAGCGGGAAGCCTGCTTCTCCCTCTCCCACTCCCCCTGCTTGTGTTCCCTCTCTCGCTGTGTCTCTGTCAAATAAATAAATAAAATCTTAAAAAAAAAAAAAAAGAAAAACTGATACTATGTTGGGGGACATGGATTCATTTCCAATTTTTAAAAAACATCTGGGCTACATCTTGCTACCAGTTTTTGTTTTTTTTTTTTTCCAGAAGGAAAAAGTAATCAAGGAGGAGTTGATAAAGTTCTAAAACAATTAGTGTTGACTAAAAATAGCACGCAGGCTTGCTCACTTCTAGGCCAGTATCATGCTGCCTTCTAATTGGGGGAAAATGGAACATGAAAGTCATGGTATTTGAGAGCCTGGAGCGGAGAATGTCACAAGCAAACACACATGGAGAAAACATTAAATGCGGAAATGTTAAAACCTATTTTAGGTTCATAAATCAGGGTGTGAGTTTCCAAGCAACAGACACATCCACTCCAGTTTTCCACTCCTCTGGACTGGTTTGCTGCTAGCACTTGATGAATGCTGCTTATTTAAAAGATGTCATTTGCTACAGTGTTTGTCTTTAAACAGATGTGCTCCTTCTCCAGGGCCCTGTGAGCTGTCCCAGTCTGAAGGGCAGGAGGATACTGGTATATACTCAGCTCACTTAACCCTCTGTTGGTTCTCCTCTGCAACACAATACACAATAAACACAAGGGCAGTCTTATTTGTGTTACAGAATGAAACCTACAATTCCCTCAGGATGAGGCAGTACTTTGTTACTTGGTTGTTAATTTGCTGTCCATTGGCCCCAGCAACTTGGATTCTTTTTTTAAAGATTTTATTTATTTATTTGAGAGAGAGAGAATGAGAGACACAGAGCAGGAGAGGGAAGAGGACAGAGGGGGAAGCAGACCCCCTGCTGAGCAGGGAGCCCGATGTGGGACTCGATCCCAGGACTCCAGGATCATGACCTGAGCCGAAGGCAGTCGCTTAACCAACTGAGCCACCCAGGCACCCGCAACTTGGATTCTTAATTAAGAAAGCAGATGTGTTATCTTGGTAGAAGAGGCTGGAACACCGCTTGTGTCTTAGATTGGGCAATCTACCGAAACAACTACATTCCAGGAAAAACCTTTAATATATTCAATAGATCATAAACCAAGTATTTGAACTGGCAACAAGAAGATATTGTGTCACCTCAGTTAAAACAGTGAATTGCACAACACAAAGAAATGGGTGCGCATTTAATTGTGGCTTTGAATTCCCTAAATCTGAGTTTTCAAATTCACTGATTACCACCAATCAAAATGAGCTTAAACAGACCCTAAGGTAGTCGGGTCTTTGAAGTCACCAAAGTTTGATGCTATGTACGTGAGCTGTACAGGAAGGTACACGAATTCGTCTCTGAGTTACACTTACTTGATCAACCCATCTTCCATGTATATGTCCGCATAGAATGACTGGTCATCATTAACGATTTTACCTCCTTTGATCAGAAGACGATCGCTCTGAAACAAAGAAAGTAATAAGGTCACAATTCATACCTGACCGATGAGAAACACTGGTACTAAGACAATGAGCTAAGGACATATTTTTCACTATTCCAAAGAGATGCTCAAAATAAGTCAATTTTGGAAAGGTTCAGTGACAAAGGTGAACCTGAAATGACAACTTATTCATCACTTGATGAATCAGAACATACTGGCAAAAGCTCAAAGCTCATCCTGGTTTAAAAACAAAACAAAACAAAAAAAGATCCCTTTCCACGGAAAGAAAATGAAAGAATACCTAACAATCTCCCTTTAAAGAGCAGTGAAAACATTTCAGATAAAGAAGACAATATTTTTTAAATGGCTTTAGGCTAAACGTCATTCTAAAAAAAAAAATACACCCACATGTAGGGAAGTCAATTCTTGGCAAGGTTGGTGTCGGGGAAAAATTAACCAAGTTTGTTGTCATGGGATACTCTATACAAACACACTTGGTTCAACCATTGCAAAGTTTCATTTCAGTATGTTCTTTATATTTGCTTTTTACCTTTGAGGTAAATCAGAGATTGTAACAAGGGGGGGATATACTTCAAATATACACCACTTTAAATACCAAGCTGTTAAGAAAAAGCTAAGAGTTTTGTGATCAAGTAGATGAAAAGGCAAGTTCCAAAATCTACATTATTGATGCACTTGTATTTTAATTGGCAAAAAACACAGATCTATGACAAGCAGCACATGAGGGCCAGAAATGCAATAGAAATGTTACATGATGACTCATCTCTATCCCAACTGCTGTTGATGGAATGTGATATTAACAGCCTGGGTTCAGTGGATGCACCTGTATTCTTCCAGACTGGGTTACAAGTTGAACCACAGACTGCTCTTTTAATATACAAAACACTTCAGAGGATGACATTCACTTTGACAATGGTGAACTTAATTCAGTTACAAACCAGTATTCTTACTAAGTGCTCTTTTATAGTTAGTACCCACCAAAAGAAAAGAAAATTATAGAGATCTTTAAAAAATATAGGGGGTGGGAGGTATAAATAAATAAATAAGCTGCTAGACACCTAGGGGAAAAAAAGATACTTTTACACATAAATGCACACACAGCCGGGTACAGAAAGTATTTATTGTTTCTCTAACATTATGAAAAACAGTAAGATCATTTTAATTTTGTACACCGTAGGGTCCTTCATTCTGCTACAGACTTTGGAAAGTCAAATGAGAATAAAGAGCCAACAGTAATTCCTGGACTTGTATAAGGTAAATGTAAAGACCTTTACAAAATCCTGTCATGTACCCTAAGTCACCAAAGCCTCGAAAACACATCTGTGAGGTGGGTGGGGCCAGATTCTTATTCCTATGACACATAAACAAACAGAGGCTGAGGGGCTCAAGGTCACCTGCTCCAGTGTCCTTTTCTCCGTCTATAATGATCTTTCCCCCTTTCCCCAAGTCTCCAGCTCTAACAGGATAAATCTCACCTAGAAGGGAAGGAGAAGCCCTGCCCTTCATTACCAGCTCCCTTAGTCACTGCGGTACCTGTCCCAGCCATCACTGCGAATCCCCGAGCCAACATCATGCTAAGAAAAAAAGAGACATCACAGCCCCGTCCACTCTAGTGCCTTCCAGAAGGCTTCTTACATAAGATGCTGGCCATGATGATGGAAGGAGGGAAACCACGCTATATAGGTCCTAAAATAATGCAATCAGATTTTTAAGCGTAGAGGGGGCGCTCTTTAAAGGAAAAAAAAAGTCTTGATTGTTTGCTTTTTAAATTTTTTTCTCCCCACACTGTCAAAATGAAACTGCCTTTTCCATTCACGAAGACAACAAATTATTTGAGGTTGCAGCACATCTGCTCCCCACCCCTACTCCCCAGACTCCCTCCTCCGGAGCCGGGAACACGTAACGTAGGGTCGGTGCCCCTCAGCCCGGCCCTTTCGGATCTTGGGTCTTCGGCCTTCAAGAAAAAGCTAGTACCCACCGTCGCCGTAGCACAGCCTGGCTCATCCCATAAAGTCCTCCCGAGCACACGCCCCCTCCCCTCTGCATTTGTTTCCACGTCTCTCTCCTGCGGATGGGTGTGCCCTTGTGCATCCAGAGAAAGCCGGGGTGTCCGTGGCTAAGGAGGAAACCAGAGCGAAAGCGCGCCCTCAAATCCAGCCCTAAACACATCTTGAGTTTACCAGGATTCTTTCGGTCTCTGCCTCAGCCCTGGGTTCTACCCAGCAATCAACTGGCCAATTCCAATTGCACATCATTATATAACAATGAATTTCCCTCGCGTTCCTCCCTCCCCGGGATTTTATTCGGGGATGTAGAGAACTAGGGCTGGTGCGATTTTTTTCCAGGAAAAGATGGGGAGAGGGTGGGGGCAGGAGAGCGGTGAAGGCAAGAACCTGTGGTTCAGCGCTAAAGCAGCGCAAATCCATCGCTTGGATGTTTTTTTCTCGTGATTTACAAACCAACAACCCCAGGCCCCAGAACTGCGCCGACACCTCCCGCCGCTGCGATCATTGTCTGGCCGAGGCCGGGCCGGGCCATCTGCTCCGCGCCTCGCGCAGCGCCATTACCTCCGCGAGCCCGGTTCGGCGCTGTCCCCAACGCCCACCCTCCCAGCCCGCTTTGTATGCGCCAACACAGGCTCCTCCTTGGCTGCAGAAGGGGCAGAAAGACACAGGAAAGCGAGCTCAGAGCCCTGCCAGGGTTCCGGCCCCAAACCGAGGGCGAGGAAGCCGAGAGGGCCACCGAAAACCAGCCCCTGATCAACAAAAAGCCCACGCCTGGCCCCCCACCCTCCTCTGCTCATCACCGCGTCCCTGTTTTCCCTTCCCGTTTCCACATCATCCCGGTACTCCCTGCCCTTTCCAGCATCCCTCTGCTGTCATTACGCCTCCGGGCTGAAACCCGCTCCTTTTTCTAAGAAGCCAGAGGAAGGCTCCAGAAAGCCTTTATGGTGGGGGCGGGAGGCACAGGGAGAATCCATTTCTCCATCTCCCCCATCCAGCTCCTGGAGTCCAGCCTCACAGCACGCAGCCCGGAGAACAATATCCGAGCTTCAACCATGCATATTCAATCTGGCATCCATTTGCTTACACCCCGCAGGCCAGCACTGCAGCATCTCGCACTGACAATAAAAGGATACAGCGGATCTGGCGCGCTATCTAAGACGTCCTTTAATGCACTTACGCTCCTATTTTAATGCCTCACAAATTATGTAGCTTACAATTCTATATGATTGCGTCTCCCACCACCCCGATCGCCTTCTTTAGCAACATGAAAAAGATTAAAGAAAAAAGAAAAGTTGTGCTCCTCTTCCTCCCCCTCCTTTTAAAAAATTCCTTAGATGTTCTTTGCCACAAAAGGTTGCTGGCCGACCGCAGATTTCCCAAGTACCAAACTCACCGTGATGCGTGGAATATTTTTCTTCCCCTGATAAGACATCTCTCTCCTGGGGAAAAAAAATAATTTCAAGAGGACAGCTTTAAAGCAAAAATTGCCAGGAAAGAGATGGTATTTTTTGCAGGATTGAAAAAACTGCAACCGCTTAGCTGGTCTTGCTGATAGCAGATTTCAGGAACGTAAGGGATAAATGCAATTCTCTATCTTTCTTTCTTCCTCTGCTCCAACACAGCCCTAGCTAGGGCGGAAAAAAAAGAAAGAGAGAGAGAGAGAGAACAGGAGGGAAGGGGTGGAAATAAACTACAGCAATAAAAGCCTCGGTTCAAGTCGGCCACCGCGGCGCATGCGCCGCCAGCCACTCCCTTTCCTCTCAGGCAAAAGCCATCCGCTTCGAGAGAGACGAGCCCTGATTGGCCATAATCGTGGGATATGCAAACGAGTGCAGGCGGGGAGGGGAGCGGCGCGAGAGCGCGAAATGCTGCAGTGTGCCGCCGAGGGCGGCGGTCGGTGCGTGCGCCCGAGCGGGGAGCGCGCCTTTCGCGCCCTTTCTTTAGGCCGGAGCCTTAGGGACTGTGGCTGGCAGCCGCCCCAAAACCAGCATCAGCAACTCAAGGACAATGGAAGGGTGGTCATTACGGGCCGGGGGAACCCAGCCCGGCGACGGCGGGCTTCGCTGCAGCCCGTGCGGCACGCACCCGCTCGCGCGCGCCCCGCTGGATGCCCGCCCGCGCGCCAATCCGCGGAGGCCGCCGCTGCAGCCCCGCGTGGGGTGACTGCGCCGAGCCAATGGCTTTGCTGGCGGCGAGCGCGCGACTGCGCCGCCGGCCGGCGCCGCGCCGCCCGGGAGGGGCGCCCGGGCCCTCCTCCCGCCGCCCTCGCCCTTCGCGAAGGCTCGCTCGGCCTCCGCCCAGGAGTCGACGGGGGAATTCAAATGGCAGCGAGCGGAGGGAAGGGGAGCGGGGAGCGGGCAGGGCTCGCGGCGCCGGCCACGCCCGTCCGTCGCCCAGCCCCCGCGAGGGGCGCCTAGACGCCGGCCTGCGAGCCGGGCGGCGCGGGGGCGTCGGGCGCGCGGTCGGGCTCCCTGGGGCGCTGGCGGCGAGGCGAGGCGAGGCGAGCTGCGGGAGGAAAGCCAGCCTGAGGGCAGGCGCCGGGCCGCAGGCCTCCGTGGCCTGGCGGCCGGCAGCAGACCCCATAGCCCTTAGTACTGCGAGCAGGGAAGGGAGGCCGCGGGAAGCCTGTGGTCGGCTGCTGGAGCTGGGAGAGAGATGGGAAGCCTGGCCCGGAAAGCCCTTTGGTGCCCGCGGGCCGCCCGTTGAGGCCCAGTGTAGGGCCCAGCTCTCTTGAGCGGCCACGCCCACCCAGACCCATTTGGGGGAATAGAGGGTGCATTTCACCGGTGCCTGCAGATCTGTCAAGGAAAAGCTTGGCATTACAGTGCTGTCGACGGGCCTCCACGTCACACAATGGGGCACAAAGCGGAGATGAACTGTGGGGAGGCTGGAGGAATGAAAGAAGGGGAAACTAAGTCATGGAGAAAACCTCCGGAATCAGAGTTAAAAACGCAGGCCACTCTTCACTCCCCACTCAGAGATACCAGTTACAATTCAAACGGCGTTCAAAGCCTGTCTTCTCGGCGCTACCAGTTGAACACGCTTGGAACCCCTCCGCTTTGCTGGTCCAAATCGTATACTGGCGCTTGTACTTCAGAATAGGAGAAATAAGCCAGTCCGCTTGATCCCGAGCAATCTACGAGGGGTCTCTTTGGAGATGTCGCCCAGGCAGGTGCAATGACTAAAACATCTAGGGAGGCCCATGGCTTTGGGTTTCTCTGCTTGAGATCAAACGATTGATAGAATCCTTCCATAATCTAGGCCATCAGGCAGCCATGGGAAAAAAATAAGAGTCTATTTAATTGGCTCATACCTGCTCAGCAAAGATTAACCAGATAAATACAAAATAATCCTGGGGCTACTGTGGGCCACGTTCCAATGTCTTTCTGCATCCGGCCACTTTGGATGGTTACCTGTCTGTCCAGAAGGTGTAAGATTGTATAAGATTGTACTCTTTCACTCCTATTCTGGTAAATTCTAAAGTTCCAGAAAAGAGCTGTGGGGGCATGCAGCAAAACTCATAGCTGGTTAACTCATTCAAGTTCCAATTAGCTGTGCATCTTGAAAACAAAGTGGAAGCACTCCCCCCTCGAACTACGTGATGTGCTAAGAGCAAAGTGACTTGATGTCAGCAGGTATTGGTGTCAAGCTGTAAGGGTTAAAGTCACAAGTCTGAGAAAGCTAAAATGTGCCCTGCTACAAGTGAAAGCCAACTGTAGGTTCCAAAAGGGCTGGGGGTAAGTGTTCTATTAAATCATGAGTAAAGGGCGCCTGGGTGGCTCAGTTGGTTAAGCGACTGCCTTCGGCTCAGGTCATGATCTGGAGTCCCGGGATTGAGTCCCGCATCAGGCTCCCTGCTCAGCAGGGAGTCTGCTTCTCCCTCTCCCACTCCTCCCTCTTGTGCTCTCTCTCTCTCTCTGACTCTCTCTCTCAAATAAATAAAAAAAATCTTTAAAAAAAAAAATCATGAGTAAAATACCACTAGGCAAGCACACAAATAATGAGATTCAAATTAATTTAAAACAGAATGACTTCTAATTAAATTGTTAAATATTCTTGTTAAGTTTTCCTGCTCCTGAACTGTTTGATCTTAACAGATTTATCTTGTTATTTACTACTTTGCCAGTGAGTACTTTGCTTTGTAATAAAAGCTTTAAAAAAAAATTATTATTTATTTGAGAGAGGGAGAGTAGGGGGAGGGGCAGGGGAAGAGGGAGAGAGAGAATCCCAAGCGGACTCCCTGTCGAGCAGAGAGCCCCACACAGGGTTCCATCCCAGAACCCTGAGACCATGACCTGAGCTGAAACCAAGAGTTGGACGCTCAACCGACTGAGCCACCCAGACACCCCTGTAAAAAAAACTTGTACGTCAGTCTTATTTGTATCAGCCTTATTTCTATAGCCTTCCATATGAGGTTCTTAGTCCATGATAACTGACATTTCCACTCATACATATCCAAAGAGTTAAGTTTAAATTGATTTGTCTGTTCCGACTACAGCCTAAGAGTATTTGGCACAAAGAAGATACCAAATAGTTTTAATTGGCCAAGGAACTGTCTGCAATCCGCATTTCTTACCATACTGCTCAATGCACTGCAGAAAAGTAAAGAGGGTGGGGAAGAATTTTCCACCCACACTGCACTGATAGGCTTGTTAATATACACTGTTTTTTCACATTGTCTTTAGATAAACACTCAACGAAAATTCCTGTAAAGTTACACATCATTATCCCTGAACCAAATATTTTAGCCTATTCTCGGGCATGATTTTTCTAAACTTTTAAAAAATTAAATGCACATCAGGGCGCCTGGGTGGCTCAGTCTGCTAAGCATCTACCTTCAGCTCAGGTCGTGATCCCAGGGTCCTGGGATCCAGGCTCACATCGGCTTCTCCATCTAGACTCCCCCCCCCCCCCCCCCGCTCATGATCTCTCTCTCAAATAAATAAATAAATAAATAAAATCTTTTTAAAAATTAAATGTGTATCAAACATGAAAAAAGAGCGTTGTACCCAGGATCTCTATCAGTCTCTGCCCACAGCCTCCTCTGCAACTTCACCTCCCGTCCCTTGACACCCATGTCTCCATCCCCAGGCTCAGGGGGTGCATGCACACATGGGCCAGCACACACGCTGCCCCTCGAGGCCGTGCGGCTTTTCCAATCCGTGCCCTGCCCCATGTTTCCTTCATCTCCTTCCGTTTTCCCTCAACCCTTCCTCTAAAAGTGAGCTTAAAGGTCACCTCCTCGGTGCCGTCTGCCTCCCTACTGCCTCCGAAAACATTAAGCACAACCTCCTGTATTCACCACCACTGGAACACACGTCCTTCCGTATTGTAATTATTTGTCCTTTTCTTCCGTCAGAGCATGACTCCTAAAAGCCAAGAGCTGGGCATTTCTTTTTCCAGTGACCAGTACACTGCCTGACCTGTAGCAGGGGCCCTCAAGGTTTGGTATATAACTAAATGCTGTCATTGCTTTTCCAAGAGAATTTCCACGTTTCTTCCATGTCACTGCCACAGTGAGTTTTAATGTCAACAAAATCCTCAGCTCAGCCTTTCTCTTAGCACTGTCGCTTTGCTTGCTGGGTCTTCCTTCTCTCCTCCAAGTCCCGGAAACTGCAAGAGAACCTTGTTATAATGCAGCTCATTATTCCTTGTGTGGGCGTAGCTGCCTGGATTTTAAGCTAAGCATCCCCTAAACAAAGCTGCCACATACCACCACGCCTGATAAAATCCAGGGAGAGAGCATCCAGTTCAGAGCTCTAGAGTCCTACAAGGCATCTCAGGTCATTTTTTCCTGAGCGCTAGTTTCCTTTTTTTTCTTTTCTTTTTAAAAATATTTTATTTATTTATTTACCAGAGAGAGAGAGCAAGAGAGAGAGGTACAGAGATCACGAGAGTACAAGCAGGGGGGGCAGCAGGCAGAGGGAGAAGCAAGCTCCTTGCTGAGCAGGGAGCCCAATGCGGGACTCAATCCCAGGACCCTGGGACATGACCTGAGCCGAAGGCAGACGCTTCACCGACTGAGCCACCCGGGTGCCCCTGAGCTCAAGTTTCTTAAACCGTTCTCTTCTTCACCCTTCCAGTATTCTTTCTACATGCCTGCATGTTACCCTTTATCACGTTCTACCACCTACACCATACCATCCTCACCTCTACCATGACGACGCGAGCAGGACTTTCCTTCCATTGAAAGTTGGAGCTCGCAAAGACTAGGAACTCTTTCCAAACGCTTCCTCATGTCTCACCCTTTACAGGGCCTGGGGTGGGGGGGGGGAAGGGGCTGCTCAAGAGGGATGACATCCAGTCAGGATTTTTAAGATGTTCAAGTCATACAGCTCGCCGGGCACTGGGGGTGGGGAGACAAAGTGCTGTCACCGGGGACACTGCAGGGTGACTGGGCTGCTTTCAGTTCCTCAGCAGCCGGCTCACTCCGCGACCCGTCTCGGACCAGGCCCACCACTGCTCTTGGTTTCAGCTTCCCCCTTTGGGAAGCTGCAGTTGCCAGTTCTGCTTCCACGGACCCCCTAGGCCTCTCTCTGTGGAAGTGCAACATTCAGGATGTCACAGAGGAGGGAAACCCCAAAACAGACATTTTGATCAGAAGAACAGAGCCCAGAAGGGGCAAAGAAGAGAACACCCGAAGTTCCCCCATCACGGCAGGACTGCCGCCAGGGGCTACGGCTTTAAATGCAGTCTGCAGAGGAGGTTACAGTTAATGCAGTGGTAAAGAGAAGGTGCTGGAATTCTTCCTTGCCAAAAACTAAGGGCACTGACGAGGACACTTGAGCTGGAAATGATGCCTTCTTCCCCGCAGATGGAATCCGGCCATAACAGTCGTTTTGTTTGGGTGCATAACCCTGAAGGGGCAGCCTGCAGAGGGACAGCCAAGGGCTAGCCCGTCCAAGCCTTTCCACGGGGTGCATCCTTTACCCAGGGTTGGGGAGCGGTGACCCATGAGGGTGGGAGTGACTGGCCCTCTGAGCCAGATGCCGCTTTTGCAGAAAAGAGTACTGGTCAGCTCAGTAGGCGCTATGAGAGCATCCCGACTAAAGTCCTTACTGGGTGAAGACAAGAGGCTCATCTGTCCCCGTCCCGTCAGACATTGGGACACAGAGGAAAACATACACTTCAGAATCTAGTAGCCTTTGGCTTTCTCCTCTTATCACTCCTTCCTTACCTACCTTGCACATCATCCTCTGTGTAACTCTAGATTTTCTCTGGGGTCTTTTCCGCCCAGGGCTGGAGACAGCAGCTTGCTTTGGCCGTCATGCCTCAGGCCCGCCCTCTGGTGCTGAATGAGGAGAGTGCAGTTTTGGTCCCCTCTGTCCTCCACTCAGAACTAGGAAAGCGCCTGGTCCCAGGGTTCCTGGAGTGATTTTGCCTCTGCATTGGAATCAGCTGGACCCGCCAGACTTCTTGTTTAGAATCTCCAGTGATAAGGCCCAGGGATGTTTTTTAACCAGTTTACCTCCAGCTAGTAGCCCACTACACCCTGCTTTTTACAGAAGAGGAAGCTGGGAGAACATGGACGAGCACTCAGGTCTCAGGCCTACCCAGGACTTTTCCACTCCCCAAAATACATATCAGTGGCCCTGCTCTGTACCCCATGGAAACATCTTATGAAAGAGTAGTAAATATTCCCACTATCCTTCCACTTGATTGCCTTCTAGTAAAACACTCATGTAGTCAGCAGGAGGCAACTAATATTTATTGAGCACCTACTGTAGTCTACGTGAAGCAGAGTGCTTTAAATACATGTTATTTCATCCTCCCCAAAAATCTTACTAGGGAAATCTTCACATCCCTATTGTATAGCTAGGAGAATACAGCTCAAAGAAACCTCTTGTTCCAGGCCCAGGTGCGTGCAAGAGTGAGCACAGGACTCGAATCCGGATCTGTGTGACCCCACAACCCAAGGCGCTAGTTCTTTAAACGATAAAGTAATAGCAGAAACCAGGACCCACCTTGTGAAAGAAGTGGGTGTGGGTGGCCTGCTGTCTCTTTCTTTACCCCCTGTCCCACTCCCCCGGCTGCCACCACTCGAAGCTCCAAGGACTTAGTACATTCCATCGGCACTGCCCCTCGTCCCAAAATTAATTCTCCATCTCTCTTTCTTCATCATCCAGCAAGATTCAGATTCTGTCAGTGGTCAGCTCTCCTCTCATTGGAAACATAATAGATGAACACCAACTTTTAAAGGAGCACTGAACCCTTACAATGCTACCCCGGAGCTAAAAGGGCAAGACCCTGATTGGCGGGCGGCTTGCCTAAAGAAAATGCGAACTGTCCAAACTGTTTTGGTTTGGACATCCTTTCCCAGCCTCATCCTGCCCTCCTTCTTTCCCGGCCTCATCCTGCCCTCCCCGCCTCCCCTCCTCAGCACCCGGATTTCCTGTAGCTGCTACTGTCCCCTCCTCTTCCATCCACTGCAGGGACGGCTCCTTCTCACCCTTCAGTGCCCTCTTCTGGGACACTCGCCCTGACCCCCTATCTGAAGTCCGCCCACATATTCGCTACCTTCCCTATCTCAGCAGCCCCTCAACAGCAGGGATCCCAGGCGGAAGTACTTTGTGTATTTGTTTCCATCTGTATTTTTTAGTCTCTACCTGACAACTGCAGCCTCCCTAAGCCACCTTGTTCTCCACCCCACCCAGCAAAGAGCTCACAGCACCCCATAAACACGAGCTGGGGGAGCAGCCCAACAGCAGAGCCTCTCTGGCAACCCAGTGCAGATTGCCTCCCACTGCCCTGCCCCAGCTTGCTGGCCCTCCAGCCTAGGCGACCCAGGCCTCGCCTTCCACCTCTGCCTCTCTGACGTGCACCTGCCACCCCGCCAGTCCTCATTCACCCGAGTGTTTAAAATGCCAGAGGGCAAGAATTCACCTGACCGGATTGGGTCACCTAGGCTTGTGGCTCCCCCCACCCCCACCCCACCCCCATGGCAGTGAATGCAGATTTCTCTCCCACTGGGACCTGGCCTTCAGGTGCACGGGCCTGGCCTTCACCAAGCATGACTCCAGATGCAGGTCCGCCCGTGGTACCTGCAGGTGGATTCCCTTTCCCAAGCCCACGCTTAGGGCTCGGGCTCCAACACAGTTAGGAAATAAAGCAGTTGCTCGTCCATGTGGGCCCTCCCTGGTTCAGAAGCTATGTCATTTCTACAGAGGGCTCAGGAAACATGTGAACTGTGTGTCCAGAGAGTCCAAATATGTCAGGAGCTTCACTCTCTTAGAAGAATCAAGTCGTGTTCAAATATTGAGAACTACCCACTTAATTAA
This sequence comes from Mirounga leonina, assembly GCF_011800145.1. Classification (NCBI taxonomy): domain Eukaryota; kingdom Metazoa; phylum Chordata; class Mammalia; order Carnivora; family Phocidae; genus Mirounga; species Mirounga leonina. Next base: position 6,608,106 of record NW_023270454.1, on the reverse strand, counting down.
AAACATTCTGTGCTTCTAGCCCATTCGTCCAAACAGGTTCCCTAGAGACCTCTTTGGGGGGCGATTTATTAGCTTGGTCTATGGATTTTTGGAAGTAGTCCATTTGGATACTGTAAAGATGTAAAGAATTGCTGAATTTTCCCTTCATCAGATTAGGCTTCCTGCCCCCCTTCCTCACTCCCCTCTCCCCTGCCCACCTGCCATTTGTCTCCGAGTTAGAGTTTATTATCCACAGTGTACCAGCCCAAGAAGACCAAAGGGTAATCGGGAGGTAAGCTCACAAGCTCCTCACGCACAGCCCCTCCGTGGGTTGCAAGGCCTTGTGCGTGGCGAGGCCATGGGCTGAGGACACATGGTGCTCCCACTGCCCCAGAGAAGCTGTGCCCCTCTGCCACGGGCCTGGGCCCCCACAATGTCACCCACCAAAGACTGAGCACCCCCAACTTCTGAGCATGCCTGGCCTCCCTCGAGAAGCAGAACAGGACCCGATAGGACACAAGCAGATAAGGAGGTGACTGAAAGCTACACCAACTGGAGTAGACTGCCCACCACATATGTGGGCTTTTAAACCGGATTCTATAGGTATGGGCCACACTGACTTCGTGTAGGCATGCAGTCAAACCAGGGGAGGAGGTGAAGTGCCTCAGGAATTGAGGAATGATGTTCAACTAGTAAAATGGCCGCTTTAAGGTGATTGGCTGACACAGGAAGAAAGTAATCCTGGGGGCCCAAGAGACTAAGGGCCACTGTCTCATTGGGGTGTCACCATCTTTCCTGTGCTGAATTAAGGGCCCCACTGCTTCTGGATCTTATGCGGTCCTGAATTAGTACTTGCCCCACAGTGCAAATCTGACCTTGTTACTCTCCCGCTTAAAATGCTTCCACAGCTCCACGATACCCGTGTGACAAAGTCCAAAGTCCTCAGTACTGGGTCCAGGCTTTTCGCATAGTCTGGCTTCTGCCTACTTCTCGTGCCTTCTTGGGCGCTGTCGGCATCCCTGTTCCACCCCCCATGCTCCAGCCACGTCAAGCTCTTCATCTTCCCTAGATGTGTCAGGCTGTTTGTAGTCTGTGTCTGTACACATATTTCCACCTCTCCCAGCACCGCACCCCTCTCTGGCCACTCACACCATCACCTCCTCTATGCAGCACTCCTGAGCCCCCAGAGAGATCTGACCACTCTTTCTGTTGTGCACCACTGGGCCCTATAAAGATTCCTAGCAGGGTGCCAGAAGCAGTTTCCAGTGTGACCCCTGGAGAGCCAGTGGTTTGAGACCTTCTCTTTCAGCCCTCTTTGGGGTCAAGGCCAGAGCTGAGCTCCACACCGATCCTTTCCTGAGTCCTCCTCTGCTGGGGTGGCCAGGTCTGGGCACTCACATGACAGCCTCCAAGTCAGATGGTGGAGAAGAAGAGGGGAAGAATACATCAAGGCCATTGTAATTTTGACTAGCAAGGATGCAACATCATAATAAAAAACACAGCATGCAATATCAGGATACGTGGCCATTCCTGGCTTAAGCCAGCCCCTCAGCCCACGGATAGCCACAGCCAGTTGGCCAAAATGCAGCTTGCTTGCGTCACTATTTCAGCCCACTGAGGTTAATGCTCAACAGCAGTTCTTACTGGGACAATCTGGAAGTTTCTCCCACTTGCTTGTGAAAGTTAGTTTGGTGCCCAGGATGACAGCAATGAGCAGGCCAGTGGACCATGGTCCAACCCATCCTCCCATCACCTTCCTAGGATGGCAACCTAACCAAATGCCTGGTTCTCCATCTCCTGACAGTTTCCTCCAGGCCCATTTAACATGCAAACCTGAAGTAGCTCTCCTATGGCCATTGTGTCTGCCCACACCAACCAGCAAACACATTCCCAAGAGAGACAGTGTCATTTGGAAGGTTCCAGGCTGTGGTTCTCATCAAAGCATGAGGAATAGAGTGACCCAAATGGCTTCATGCTCTTATTGCCGAAGCCACCAAGACAGAACTGAACAAAAATCTTTGCTGGCCTTTGCATCATCTTAAAACCACCCTCTAGGCATTAGTTTTCTCTGTGTGGTTATTATTCTCTTGCCTCAAATGTCCTGCAGATAACAAGAGGACAAAAAAGACCTTTGGTCAAATGTGGAGGGCTTCTTTTCTTTTCCTTGTCTCCTCATTTTTTTCTCCTTTCCCTTCCCTGTCAGATTTATGAGGTTTGCCTCAAAGGCATTGTAAACATCCATACCTGTCCCCAGTCCTATGAATGCCCATCACATTGTTGACCACATTCTTCAGTTTCCAGACAAGTCCAAATGGGATGCAAGTGTTGCAAGGTGCCACAGTCAGGGTTGGATATTAGGTATTTTTCTCTGAGAGGGGATTCAGGATTTTGCAGCTAACAGTGAGCTCTTGTTCCACTCTCTCCACTGCCCCCCCTTCTCCTGCATGGACCCTTTGAAGGAGGGAGTTCCTGGAAGTTGGGAGTTGGGGCCCAGCCCCTCCCAGGTGCCATCAACCCCTATGGCCTGGGTCCTGCCTGGCTCTTGCTAGTTTCCCTTTTGAGGATGGAAGTCTAGCCCTGGACCCCAGCCTGGTGGATTCCAGGAACTGGGATCTGATATGCATGGAGGACCACCAAAGAAATGGCGGACCTCCCACAGAATGGCAGATCTCCCACAGAAAGGCTGTTGCCTGCCTACCAGCTAGTACTTCTCAGAGTGACCTATTCTTGGACCCCATCCCAGGGCTCTACTTAACTGACGGACCACTGGCCTTTGCACCTTGGAGATCCCCTCACCCCCCCACCAACCACTGCCACTGCTACCCATTTTGCCTAAAATAGGATGCAAGAGAACTGAACTGTTTGATGGACTGTACTTGCCTGACTAAAGCACCAGTCCCTATCTCTGCCAAACAGTCACCTTCCTTGCATATCTGTTCCAACTTAGGAGGACCTAGGACAGATCACAGTCCCTTCCCACTGGAGGAACCAAGCGTCCTGCCTGAAAGGTGTTAGGATGTAACACCTTCTCCTCACACAGGGCGTGTATCTCATCTTGTACATTCAGAGTGCAGTGGAGAGAGCCAAGCTGGGAGTGGAGGATTCTCCATCCATCCGACACAGTCAAGTCTCCATAACTCACCAAAGTTACAGCCCAGAGATGGGTCTTACACTTGTGTGTGAGACAACATGAAACTCTGCGAGTCTTTCTTCTGATCACCATCTTGGCTGTGTGACAACACCAAATTCATCAAGACAGGCAAAACATAACAAATGTCTAAGGAAGGGAAGCACTTGTAACGTGATAACTACCTTTCATGCCTCTTCCATCCAGGGAGCTGTGCCTTGTAAAAGAACTTTCTTCCATGAGGGGAATATTCTATATCTGCTCTGTCCAACACAATAGTCACTACCCCCGCCCCCACCCATGGCTGTGGAGCATTCGAAACATGCTTAGTGTGATGGGGGGGGGGCTCAATTTTTAATTTATTTCATTTAAATTAATTTTAATATAAATAGCTCCTTGTGGTTATGGCTGTTGCGTTGGTCAGCAAAGATCCAGAAGCCAAGGCTTATAGCTGGCCTTAAGTGATGGAGAATATGAAAGTCACAAACTGGTAGCCTATGGGCCAGATCAGCCCAGAGACATATTTTGTTTCACCATACCGTGTTTTCAATGGATTTTTAATTGGGCCAACATTTTAGAGTGAGGAGACTTCTCATGAAAAAGCCACACTTTCACCTTCTGGAAATCAGAAGATCCAGGAAACTCTAACGTCTGTTCCCAGGTGGCTGGACGAGGGTAGCAGCTGCCCCTGGAGAAGGGTCCTGGGCTCTGCTTGTGTGATCCACACTCCACTCAGTGTGGGTTCCCCCCACACTGAGACTGAGTTACAGTTACTATACAGCATTTACCTGGACCCTCTTCATTCACGACTGCTACACATCTACCTACCTGGCTCCAGGTAGCCTTGATGTAAGGTCTGCTCTAGCCAACCACGGACCTCACCCAACTTCTTGAACAACATTGCTCTCAGTCTGTGACTTTGAAGAGCCTTAAATAAGCAGCAGAAGAAAAATGACTTACGAAACTGCTGCTATTCACTAAAAATTATGACATACATTATCCATTGAATACTGTGAAATCAGGGGCATCCATCCCATTTACAGATGAAGAGACTAAGGCTGGAAGAAGTTAAATAATTAAATTGAATAACTGGGCCCAACTGAAAGCCAGAAAGTAACATAGCCAGCATTCAAACCGGATAAATCTGACTCGTATACACTCCATCTGTCCACTGGACAAAGTCATTTCCAGACCATCACACTCCCATTGCCTGCAGAAGCCCCCCCCCCTCCAGTGCACTGGTATTTCTCAGTTTCCGGGCCACCTCTCCACATTTATCCAGGGTGTAAGCAATTGGATCAGTCTTTCTCTCCGTGGCACTGCAGAGGCTGCTACCTGTTCACAAAATCCACGTTCTCCTCTCTGGGACACACAAGTGCACCAATGTCCCAGCCTACTCAGCAACTAAATGTGGCGGGGTTCTAGCCAACTGAATGGGGCAGGGCGGGGGGGAGACCTATGGTTGTCTCTTCTAGAGACAGAGCTCTCTCTGTGCTCTTCCAAGCTCCTTTCTCCTTCTGGCTGACTGAGATGTTGCTCCCCAGACAACCTCGGGAGCCACATGTTGGCAGTTAGAGCCATCAGCAGCCTGAATCTCTAATTAACTGCATGGAGCAGGGACCCTGTGCCCACCCCCGCCTGCTGATCAATAACACACACCTTGTACTATTATATGATATGGACATAAACTCCTCTTGTGCTTGAGCCATTATACTTATTGGGGTCTATTTGTTACAGCAGCAATATTCTTTCTATCAACTCCGATCATAATGCTGTTTGGATTTAAAATTTTTGTGAAACACACACACACACACACACTCAATTCCCTCACCTTCTTGATCCCAGCAACCTTGGCCTGCCCTTATCTTCAGCCATTGCTTCCAGGGCTTCGTGTAGCCTCATCACCACACTGCACTGTCAAGGCCAGCTGAGTCACCGTCTCCATCCCAGCTGAATTCCACAGTCCATCATCACATGACCAACTCTCAGCAGCATCCTTCCATTATTCCTCTTACCCTGCAACCTCCCGATCCTGGAGCAACCCTGAAACTCACTATTCCTGCGCCAATACTGCAGAGAGATGCCGGAGAAAACACACTGCCTTAAAGATTGGGACAGATTATCTCAGAAAAGCCTTGACTTGCTCATATCCTCAGCTGTGTGTCTCAGCAGCTGTCATGACCTTTACCATCTGCTCTCATGGACCTCAGTCTGGCTGGCCAGGCAGATGCTGAGTATTCCTAGCAGAGAATCATGTATGCCCATCTTCTCTCCTTGCCTACAGTCTCATTGGAAGAGGACAGCCTGTTCAAGTGTTCTTTCTTAATCCTTGTTGCATCGCACCCTCTTCCTCCTGAACCTCATCCTTTCTGCCACTTGTTCCCTTCAGCTTCGAAACACTCCCCAGCCTTTCCTATCCCCCTTGGCCCTGTGTTCTCACCAGCTATTGCCCTGGCATTGCTCTTCCCTCATAGTCAAGTGTCATGGTCTCCACCTCCTCAATTTCAGCTCCCACTAGCTTCTCAGCCGCTGTCATCTGGCTCTTCTCCTAACTGCACTGAAAGGGCTCTGGCAAAGAGCCCCCTCCTTGGTAAATGTAAGGAAGATTTTGCAGTCTTCATCTTAATTGACCTCCCTATGATACTTAACATTATCACCTCTACTGTTTTTCTTCAACTTCCCCTCTCTGGCTTCTTGGTACCTTTCTTCTAGCTCCCCTCATACCTTTATGCCCCTTCTATCTCAGTGTTCATTCTTACTCCATTGTAAATGTTGATGATTTTTTATTATCTCCTGAGCTTGTTTAATGATTAACCAGCAGCTTAACCACTTAAATGTTTCTGACTTCGAAATCTTCATTTCTGACCCCTCCCAACCTTCATTCATTCATCCAACAAGGATATATTAAGTGCCTCCTACATGCCCAGGGATAGATTAATGGAAAAAACAAAATAACAAACCTTACAACCTGCCCTCATGGAAGTTACATACCTTAAACAGGTAAAGAAACATACACAAGATGACTACAGATTGCTCTAAGCACTATCCATGAGATAAACAGAGGATAGACAGATGGAGGCATTTTCTTTTTTTTTAATTTTTATTTTTTTAAAGATTTTGTTTATGCATTTGAGAGAGAGAGTGAGAGAGAGCAGGAGCACGGGGGAGAGGGGGAAGAAGACTCTCCCGACATGGGGCTCGATCCCAGGACCCTGGGGTCATGACCTGTGCCGAAGGCAGACGCTTAACCGACTGAGTCACCCAGGTGCCCCAAGACGGAGTCACTTTAGATATGGGTTTAGGAAGGTCTTTCTGGGCAGCTGACATTTAAGTAGGGATTTAGTCCCAAGAGCAAAAATCAGGTCTTTGCCTCTGGAGGCAAATTCTGGACTTAGCCTCAGGCAGCAGAAGTCAAGAGTTTGACCCTACAGGGAGAAGTTGACTGGGAACTGAGTTTAGGACTTCATCTTTGGAAGGAACTATTAGGGCTTCATCACTGGCAGCAAAGTTTTGAAGTCATTCTGTGAATTAAAGTGAAGACCTAGTCCAAACTCTGAGAAGGAGCCAATCATGCAATCATCTGGGAGAAGAGAGTTCACATCAGAGAGTACAAAAAAGGGTGAAAACTTTGAGTTTAGGATTAGGTGGTGTGTTTTTAGAACAGAAAGGAATCTGGTGTGACTGGAAAGCTGCGAGCAGGAGAGAGAGACAACGATAAGTATGGCAGTATGAAAACACTGCCATAATTCTTTAATATCCTCCTACCTTGGGTGGGGTCCGAGTGCCCTCCCCTTTAATATGAGTGGGATTGTCACTGCTTTGACTAAAAGAGTCTGTGAGAAGAGATGCTATTTGCCTTCCAAGTAACAGGTCATAAAAGACCATGTTCTGAATTCTGAGCCACCACGTAAGGAACCCAGGTACCCTGAGGCTGCCATGATGGAAAGAAGCACAAGCCATGGTGAGGTCGATGTAGGAATTCCAATGGACAGTTCTGGCTGAGCCCTGCTTTCCTGCCATCATTGCTAAAATTCCAGATGATTCCATCCCCAGTTGTTCAAGTCACTCCAAGCCATTCAAGTTTCGCCAGATGAGTCCCCAGACGTTATGGAGTAGGGACAATACATCCCTCCTCTACTGTGTCCAAATTCCCAGCCCACAGGATCCAGGAGCATAATAAAACCATTGTTGGCTTTTGCTGCTGCATTTTGGGGTAGTTTGTTATGCAGCAATATCTACCTCGTACAACTGAAGTGAAAGCAGTAGGGAGGGGCCACATGTGGAGGATTTTCTAGGCCGTGGAAATAAATTTAGATTTTTGTTCTGTGTTTAAAAGGAAACCATTTGAGGGGAGCAACAAAATCCTATTCATCCTTTCTATATATTGTTCTGGCTGCCGGACAGTAGGAGGATTGTTGGGACACAGTCTACAGGAAGGTGAAGCTGATCACGACTAAGAGTAGCGAGTGGGCAGTAGCACAGAGAGGAGTGGAGGGGTATGTCATTTACTTTGGGGATAAGGTAATATTAACAGTTACCACTTTTTCAGTAATTACTGTGCCAGGCATTGTTCTAAGTGCTTTACATGTATTAACTCGGGTTAATCCTCGTAATACTTACATTTAATCCTCACAAAACCCTGTGAGGTGTGGGGGAAAACAGAGAGAGATTAAGGAACTTTCTCCAGGACCCAAAACTAGTAAGTGGCAGAGCCAGGAATCAAGCCTCTGAGGTCTGATCTGAGTCTATGTCCCTTCTCGTTGCTCCTGGCAACAGGCATCATGGCTGGATTGGATGTAGGGAGGTGCAGGAAAACCATCAAGTGTGAATCCCAGATCTGAGGCCTGACTGGAGGGGAATGGTGGCGCTTCTGGTCAATATAAGAAAGGCGAGGAGAGCAGCAGGCTGATGTGGGGCTGTGCAAATATGAGGCAGGGCAACATTTCCATGGGGGTGAAAGGGATTTCCATTTGAGGCATGGTAATTTGGGATGTCTTTTAGACACCAAATGGAAATAATAAAGTGCTCAAGTGAGAAGTCAGGGCTTAGGTTTATTTAGGAGTCATTAACTCATGGATGGTAATTGCTATAGACTGACTGTGTCCTCCCAAAGTTTGTATATTGAATCCTAATTCCCAATGTGGTGATCTTAGGAGGTGGGGCCTTTGGAAGATGATTACATCATGGGGGCAGAGCCCTCATGAATGGGATGAGTATCCTTAAAAATGTGGCCCCAGGGGGCTCCCTTCCCCTTCGCCACAGGAAGAACTATCTATGAACCAGGAAGCAGGTTCCCACTAGACACCAATCTGCCAGTGCCTTGACCTTGGATTTTGCAGCCTCCAGAACCGTGAGAAAGAAATATCTGTTGTTTATAAGCCACCCAGGCGGTGGGATCCTGTTATGGTAGCCTGAATGGACTAGGACAGTGGTTAAAGCCAGAGGACACTATGAGACCTCCTGGGGACAAAGTGAGGATGGTGGACAGAAGAGGGCCCAGGTCTGATATTTCCACTGCAATTAGAAAAAAATCTGCCTGTGAAGACTCAAAAGGTGGGATGGGCACCAAGAGAGGACAGTGTTTCAGGAAAGTGGGAATGGCCGACTAAGGCTGCCAAGAGGCTGACAGAATATCCCCCATGCAGACAGCTAGCGGCACATCACATCAGGAACACTGAGTGACAAACTCCTGGATCAAACTTTCCCTTCCCATTTATCCCCTTGCTTCTGGAAGGTTGCTGTGGGTGGGCAGCGGTGAGATCACAGATGTTTTACAGCAATGGGATAATATAAGATGCCATTAATATACATGAATGACTGCTCTCTCCCTTTCTCTGGGAGACTCCAGTTCAAGTTCAGATTCCTCTTTGGATCTGGAGGCCCCACACTCATATAATTAATAATTAATGATGTTCTTTCCTTTCTGGTGGGAAACAAAGGGGATCAGCAAATTTTAACTCCTGTCAATTATACTTATGTGGATCACACTGAGGCCCACATGCACCTTTACCAAAAGGATAAATTATATACATCACAGAAACAGAGCATATGATGCTTGAAAAATCCCCATAGGAAATCTCCCTGTACCCCAAAGTTATGGCTGCTCACGTTTTTAATGCTTCTATTAAAGAACAGAAATGAACCTGCTTCAAGCAACATTTTCGGGTGTCACCAAGACATTATCGGGTGTCTGCTCTAGGGAGTGGAGGTCCCCCAATGCTTTCCCTGACCAGTTCTCACTGAGTCCACCCCACAGAGCCTGGTTGTGAGCTATGGACATACTCACTAATGTCCATCTTCAAGATCAAGTAAATGGACGTCCAGAACTTAGACTTTTCAGCCAGAAGAAGTTCATCTCACCAGTAGAGGGCTGCAATCACTGTGAATAAAATCTAAATGTTATCTTAAGTAGTGAATAAAGAAAATCCTTTGACAGGGCTCTGTCTTTAAATGTCCCAAGATTTGTTTATTGCTCGTTTGTAATTAATCCAAATGTAGCTCGGCCTAGAGAATGGAAACATACCTGGTTTTGTGAAAGTTCTAAAACACACGCCCGAGATCAGTCAGGATTACCCGCCAAGACCGTCAAACATGGTGGGGTCTGCTCTTGATGCATAATTACACTTGGTCTTTAGCTGAGCCAACTCTATTACTACTATTGACAGAGTATCTCCTATGGACTGGCTGTAGGGGAGCTGGGATGTGAGGCAAGGAGAAGAGGATAAAGGTCTTCCATGGGATGTTTCAATCCAGCACAGTGTGATTACTGAACCGTCCTGGACCAGTGCACTCCCAGGGCACTCCTCCCTGCGCCTCTGACCTCCTATTGGCTCGACTTATAGGCGCCAGAGAGCAAAGGAACGAGTGGCGGGTAGAGGGGGATTTGTGCAGTATGACACCAAAGCTAAAAACCATAAAGGAAAAGATTCATAGAAATGTCTCAATATCATACATAAAATTAAAAGGCAGGTGATAAACTATGAAATAAACATCTGGAACCTATGACAGTAAAGAACTAATATCCTTATTTAATTCCTTATAGATCAATAAGAGAAAGGTGAACATTCCAGTACATTTAAAGATGAAACTAAATTCACATTCATAAGAGAAGAAACAAAAAGGAAAACAAAGGAAAATATGTCTAACTTTACTATTATTCAAAAATAATATTTAACTAGTAAATATGATTTACTATTTTAGCCGTCAAGTAAATGAACCCTGAAAAGATTGGGAACATTCAGTTTTGACCAAAGTAGGAAGAAATGAGCCCTTTCATTTCTCTCAGAGGAAAATACACTGGCACAATCTTTATGGAGGGAAATACAGGTAAAAATTTTAATGTGCATACCCCTTGATACAAACTGATTCTTTTTCTAGACATGTATCCTAAGGAAATAATTGACAGATATGCATGTTTACGGATGTTCTTCACAGTACTATTAGAAATTGTAAAAAAGTAGAAACAATGGAGAATTTTTAAGATTCATGAAACCTCCAACCGTGCAATTATTAATTTTTTTATGTTTGCAACATATTATTAAGTGGAAAAAGTAAGTTACAAAACAGTTTATATAATATAATCCCATTTTTAAAATTAATACTTTATTTTTTTAGAGCAACTTTATCTTTACAGAAAAAAATGAGCAGAAAGTACAGAAAGCTCTCATACAGCACCTTCCCCTCCCACAAACACAGTTCCCTTATTGTTAACAGACTAACATCTTGCATTAGGACGATAGATTTGTTACAGCTGATAAGGCCAATATTGATACATTATTCACTAAAGTCCATAGCTTACACCTGGGTTCACTCTTGGTGTTGTACATTCTGTAGGTTTGGACAGATGTAGGATAACATGCATCCACAACTATAGAATTACAGAATAATTTCACTGTGCTAAAAATCCCGTGTGCTCTGCCTATTGATCATTCCCTTCCTCTTCCTGAACCCCTGGCAACCACTGTTCTTTTTACTGTCGCCATACTTTCACCTTCCACAGAATGTCATATAACTGGAATCCTACAGCATATAGACTCTTCAGATTGGCTTCTTTCCCATAGCAATAAACATTTAAGGTTCTTCTATGTTTCTTCATGGCTTGATAGTACATTTCTTTTTAGCACTGAAGAATATTCCATTGTCTGGTTGTACCACAGTTTATTTATCCATTCACCTACTGAAGGACATCTTGGTTGCCTCCAAATTTTGGCAATGATGACAAATAAAGCTGCTACAAACATCTGTGTGCAGGTTTTTGTGTGAACCTGTTTTCAACTCCTTTGGGTAAATTCCAAGAAATGTGATTGCTGGATCATAAGAGTAGGTTTAGTTTTTGTAAGAAACAGCCAAACTGCCTTCCACGGAATGGCTGTACCATTTTGTATTCCCTCCAGTAATGAATGAGAGCTCCTGTTGCACCACATCCTCGGGAGCATTTGGTGTTGTCAATGTTCTGGATTTTAGCCATTCTGGAAGGTATAGAATCTCATTGTTTTGTTTTGTTTTAAAAAAAAAGATTTTATTTATTTGAGAGAGAGAGCGTGAACAAGAGAGCAGACGCAGGGCTAGCAGCCGAGGGAGAGAGAGAAGTAGACTCCCCACTGAGCAGGGACCCCAATGCGGGGCTTGATCCCAGGACCCTGGGATCATGACCCAAGCAGAAGGTAGCTGCTTAACCGACCGAGCCACCCAGGTGCCCCTAGAATCTCACTGTTTTAATTTACATTTCCCTAAGGGCATATAGTGTTGAGCATCTTTTTGTTTTTTTTATCTTCTTTGTGAAGTATCTCTTCAAATCTTTTGCCCATTTTTAAAATTGAGCTATTTGTTTTCTAATTGTTGAGTTTTAAAAGTTCTTTGTAGATTTTGGATACCAATTCTTTATCAGATAAGTGTTCTGCAAAGATTTTCTTGCCATCAGTGGCTCTTTATTCTCTTAACAGTGTTTTTGAAAAGCAGAGGTTTTTAATTTTAATTAAGTCTAACTTTTCAATTTTTTCTTTAATGAATTTGGCTTTTGGCTTTGCATCTAAAAAGTCACCTTCAAGCAAAGGTCACTAAAAATTTCTTCTATGTTATTTTTTAGGACTTTTATACTTTTGTATTTTACATCTAGTTTTATAATCCATATTGAGTTAATTTTTATAAAAGGTATAAGGTATATGGCCAAGGTCTGTGTCTAGATTCATTTTGTACATATGGATGTCCAATTGTTCCAGTACCATTTCTTGAAAAGAATAGACATTTTTCATGGAATTGCCTTTGTTCCTTTGTCAAAGATCAGTTGGCTATATTTGTGTGGGTCTATTTCTGGGCTTTTACCTTTGCTCTCTCAATCTATTTGTCTATTCTTTCGCCAGTACCACACTGTCTTGATTACTATAGAATTAAGTCTTAAAGCCAGCCCCTCCTTTATGCTTTTTAGCTTTGGTGTCATGCTGCACAAATCCCCCTCTACCTGCCGCTCATTCCTTTGCACTCTGGCTCCTATAAGTCGAGTAAGTTCCAATAGGAGGTCAGAGACACAGGGAGGAGTGCCCTGGGAATGCACTGGTCCAGGATGGCTCAGTAATCACACTGTGCTGGACTGAAACATCCCATGGAAGACCTTTATCCTCTTCTCCTTGCCTTAAAATTGGTCCTTCAATTTTATTCTTGTCTTTCAATATTATATTGGCAATACTAAATCTTTTGCCTTTCCCTATAAACTTTTTTTTTTTTTTTTGAGAGAGAGAGAGAGTGCATGAGCAGGGGTGAGGGGCAGAGGGATAAGGAGAGAGAGAATCCTAAGCAGGCTCCATGCTCAGCGTAGAGCCTGATGCAGTGCTTGATCTCACAACCCTGAGATCATGACTTGAGCTGAAATCAAGAGTAGGACACTTAACCAATTGAGCCACGCAGGCACCCCATTTCTGTATAAACTTTAAAATCAGTTTGCTAATATTAATGAAATAACTGATTGGGATTGCACTGATTGTATAGATTAAATTAGGAATAAATGACATCTTAACAACATTGAATCTTCCCATCCACAAACATGGATTATCTCTCTATCTATTTAGATCATCTTTGATTTCTTTCATCATCAGAGAATTATGGGTTTCTTCATTTAGATTGTATACAGGTTTTAATGAATTTATACCTATGATGCTAACAAAAATAGTAGTTTTTAATTATAAATTCCAGTTGTTCACTGCTGCTGTAGTAAAGCAATTGACTTTTGTATATTAACATTCTACAACTTTGTTATAATCACTTACTTGTTCCAGGAGGGTTTTCTTTGTTGTTGGTACTTCAGGATTTATGACTTACACAATATGTCATATGCAAACAAAGACCATTTTATTTCTTCCTTCCCAATCTATACACTTCTTGTTTCCTTTTCTTGTCTTATTGCATTAGCTAGGCCTTCCAATACCATGTTGAACAGAAGTGGTGAGAAGAGATATCCTGGCTTGTTCTTAATGTTAGCAGAAAAGCGTTTAGTTTCTCATCACTAGATATGATGTAAGCTATAATATTCCTAGTTTTCTGGGAGTATTTATCATGAATCGATGCTGGATTTTATCAAAGGCTTTTCTGTATCTCAACAGATATGATCAAATTATTTTTTTTTCTCTTTAGCCCATGAATGTGATGGGTTACACGAATTGGTTTTTGAATGTTGAACCAAACTTGGATACCTGGAATAAATCCCACTTAGTCGTGGTATAGAACTCTTTTTATATTTTGTTGGATTTTACTTGTTAATATTTCATTGAGGATTTTTACATCTATGTTCATGAGAGACATTGGTTTATAAATTTTTTTCTTGTAATGCGTTTACCTGGTTTTAGTATTGGGGTAATGCTGACCTCACAGAATGGGTTGGAAAGTAGTACCACTGCTTCTATTTTCTGGAAGCCATTGTGAAGAACTGGTACAGAGAGGGGGGAAAGATGGCGGAGGAGTAGGGGACCCTATTTCAACTGGTTCCCAGAATTGAGCTGGATATCTACCAGACCACTCTGAGCACCCACTAAACCAGCCTGAGATATAAGAAGATCTGGATCTCTACAAACAGAATACCACAGGCGGTTGGTTTCGAGGTACGAAGCGGGGAGACCTGCTTCTGTGGGCAGATATCGGAGGATAAACAGCAGCGGGAGGGTGCCTGGCCATGGGGAACCTACACCACCGGTGAGTGACAGCCTTGCACTGTGGACGGGGGGCACAGACTCGCAGACCAGTAGCTGAAGGGAAAGGACTTTAGGGCAGCCCCTGGGGCAGGAACCCAGAGCGGCGGGGTCGCGCCTGTGAACTGCAGCCCCCAGGACGGAAACCTGGAGCAGCAGGGTCGCGCCTGCGAACTGTAGCCCCCCGGATGGAAACCCAGAGCGGCGGGGTCACACAGACGAACTGGGAGCGGCTGACGGTTTTAGAAGCACAAGGGCAGAGACGTGCCCAACCTGGAGGCAGGACTGGGAGTGCTGCAGAGGGGCGCACAACTCAGGACCCTGTAGTTTATAGCAGCATGGACAGAAACGGAGAGGGGGTGCCCTGGAGAGCTCACTGAAGAACAGACTGCGGTCTCTCTGCTCTGAGGCAGAGGGTTAGAAACAGTCTCCTCTGCTTTGACTCATGGAAGAGAAGTGGAAAGCCACCAGGGAAAGCCACCAGAGAACAAAAGCCCCCAAAAACTGATTCTCGCTGAGCCCATCCCCCGCCACAGGGGGGCAGGGCAACTCCGCCCAAACAGGGTTGCCTGAGTAACAGCACGGCAGGCCCCACCTGCACAAGACAGGCTGAGAAAACAAGAGGCCAGCAACGCTAAGGTCCCAAGAAAACAGGTGCATCTTGCTTGGGTTCTGGTCAATAATTTGGACTCTATACATTCCCTCAAACACCCATCAACAGAGTGACTAGGAGGAGGAGCCCCCAAAATAGAAAAGACTCAGAGATTATGACTTATGCTGCAGATTTACAAATGGATGCAGATATAACCAAGATGTCGGAGCTGGAATTCAGGCTAGCAATTGTGAAGACGATGGCTAGAATGGAGAAATCAATTAATGGCAACATAGAGTCTCTAAGGACAGAAATGAAAGCTGAATTGGCAGAACTTAAAAATGCTGTCAATGAGATCCAATCCAATCTAGATAAGCCAACAGCTAGGGTAACTGAGGCCGAAGAACGAATAAATGACCTGGAAGACAATATAATAGATAAAAAGGGAAAAGAGGAGGCCAGGAAAAAACAACTCAGAATCCATGAAAATAGAATCAGAGAAATAAGTGACACCATGAAGCGTTCCAATGTCAGAATAATTGGAATCCCAGGGGGAGTGGAGAGAGAGAGAGGACTAGAAGATGAATTTGAGCAAATCGCAGCTGAGAACTTCCCTAATCTGGGGAATGAAACAAACATTCGAGTAAAACTTGCAAATCTTAGAACCAAGGAAACCATCTTAAGGGCAGTGGGGAAAGAGATTCCTTACATACAGAGGGAGGAACATCAGAATAACGTCAGACCTATCCACAGAGACCTGGCAAGCCAGAAAGACCTGGCAAGACATATTCAGGGTACTAAATGAGAAGAACATGCAGCCAAGAATACTTTATCCGGCAAGGCTTTCATTTAGAATGGATGGAGAGATGCAGAGCTTCCACGCCCGGCAGAAACTGAAAGAATATGTGACCACTAAGCCGGCCCTGCAAGAAATATTAAGGGGGGTTCTATAAAAGGAGAAAGACCCCAAGAGCGATCTACAACAGAAATTTACAGGGTCAATCTATAAAAACAACATCTTCACAGGCAACATGATGACAATTAATTCATATCTTTCAATAATCACTCTCAACGTGAATGGCCTAAACACTCCCATAAAACGGCACAGGGTTGCAGATTGGATAAAAAGACAGGACCCATCCATATGGTGCCTACAAGAGACTCATTTTGAACCTAAAGATACATCCAGACTGAAAGTGAAGGGATGGAGATCCATCTTCCATGCCAGTGGGCCTCAAAAGAAAGCTGGGGTAGCAATTCTTGTATCAGACAAATTAGATTTTAAACTAAAGTCTGTAATTAGAGACACAGAAGGATACTATATCATTCTTAAAGGTTCTATCCAACAAGAAGATCTAACAACTGTAAATATCTATGCCCCCAACATGGGAGCAGCCATCTACATAAGCCAACGGTTAACCAAAATAAAGAGTCATATTGATAACAATACGTTAATTGTAGGAGACCTCAATACTCCACTCTCAGCAATGGACAGATCATCTCAGCAGAAAATCAACAAGGAAACAAGAGCTTTGAATGATACATTGGACCAGATGGACCTCATAGATATTTACAGAACATTCCGCCCTAAAACAACAGAATACTCATTCTTCTCGAGCACACATGGAACTTTCTCCAGAATAGACTTTCTCCAAATCAGGTCTCAACCGATAACAAAAGACTGAGATTATTCCCTGCATATTCTCAGACCACAGTGCTTTAAAACTGGAACTCAATCACAAGAAAAAATTTGGCAGAAATTCAAACACTTGGAAGCTAAAGGCCACTCTGCTCAAGAATGTTTGGGTCAACCAGGAAATCAAAGAAGAACTTAAACAATTCATGGAAATCAATGAGAACGAAAACACATCGGTCCAAAACCTATGGGATACTGCAAAGGTGGTCCTAAGGGGGAAATACATAGCCATCCAAGCCTCACTCAAAAAAAATAGAAAAATCCCCAATTCAACAACTAACTCTATACCTTAAAGAACTAGAGAAAAAACAACAAATGATGCCTAAGCCACACATTAGAAGAGAAATAATTAAAATTAGAGCAGAAATCAATGAATTAGAAACCAGAAACACAGTAGATCAGATCAACAAAACTAGAAGTTGGTTCTTTGAAAGAATTAATAAGATCGATAAACCACTGGCCAGACTTATCCAAAAGAAAAGAGAAAGGACCCAAATTAATAAAATTATGAATGAAAGGGGAGAGATCACGACTAACACCAAGGAAATAGAAACAATTCTTAGAAATTATTATCAACAACTATATGCCAATAAACTGAGCAATCTGGATGAAATGGAGGCCTTCCTGGAAACCTAGAAGCTGCCAAGACTGAAACAGGAAGAAATTGACAACCTGAATAGGCCAATAACCAGTAACGAGATTGAAGCAGTGATCAAAAACCTCCTAAAAAACAAGAGTCCAGGGCCTGATGGATGCCCTGGGGAATTCTACCAAACATTCAAAGCAGAAATAATACCTATTCTACTGAAGCTGTTTCAAAAAATAGAAACAGAAGGAAAACTTCCAAACTCATTCTATGAGGCTGGCATTACCTTAATCCCCAAACCAGGCAAAGACCCCATCAAAAAGGAGAATTTCAGACCGATATCCTTGATGAATATGGATTCCAAAATCCTCAACAAAATCCTAGCTAGTAGGATCCAACAATACATTAAAAGGATCATCCACGACGACCAAGTGGGATTTATCCCCGTGATGCAAGGGTGGTTCAGCATTCGCAAATCAATCAATGTGATAGAACACATTAATAAGAGGAGGGAGAAGAACAATATGGTCCTCTCAATTGATGCAGAAAAAGCATTTGACAAAATACAACATCCTTTCCTGATTAAAACTCTCCAGAGTATAGGGATAGAGGGAACATTCCTCAAGTTCATAAAATCCATCTATGAAAAACCCACAGTGAATATCATCCTCAATGGGGAAAAGCTGAGAACCTGTCCCTTAAGATCAGGAACACGTTAAGGATGCCCGCTCTCGCCACTATTGTTCAACATAGTACTAGAAGTCCTAGCAACAGCAATCAGACAACAAAAAGAAATAAAAGGTATTCAAATTGGCAAAGAAGAAGTCAAACTCTCTCTTTTCGCAGACGACATGATACTTTATGTGGAAAACCCAAAAGACTCCACCCCCAAATTACTAGAACTCATCCAGCAATTCAGTAATGTGGCAGGATACAAAATCAATGCACAGAAATCAGTTGCTTTCTTATACACTAACAACGCAACTGTAGAAAGAGAAATTAGAGAAACGATTCCATTTACAATAGCACCAAAAACCATAAGATACCTCAGAATAAACCTAACCAAAGAGGTAAAGGATCTATATATACTCTAGGAACTACAAAACACTCATGAAAGAAATTGAAGAAGACACAAAAAGATGGAAAAAGATTCCATGCTCATGGATCAGAAGAATAAACATTGTTAAAATGTCTATGCTACCCAGAGCAATCTATACCTTCAATGCCATGCCGATCAAAATTCCAATGACATTTTTCAAAGTGCTGGAACAAACAATCCTAAAATTTGTATGGAATCAGAAAAGACCCCAAATCGCCAAGGAAATGTTGAAAAAGAAAAACAAAGCTGGGGGCATCACGTTGCCCGATTTCAAGCTATATTACAAAGCTGTGATCACCAAGACAGCATGGTAGTGGCACAAAAACAGACATATAGACCAATGGAACAGAATAGAGAACCCAGATATGAACCCTCAACTCTATGGTCAAATAATCTTTGACAAAGCAGGAAAAAACATGCAATGGAAAAAAGACAGTCTCTTCAATAAATGGTGCTGGGACAATTGGACAGCCACATGCAGAAGAATGAAACTCGACCATTCTCTAACACCAGTCACAAAGATAAACTCAAAGTGGATGAAAGACCTCAATGTGAGACAGGAATCCATCAAAATCCTAGAGGAGAACATAAGCAGTAACCTCTTTGACACCGGCCACAGCAACTTCTTTCAAGATACATCTCCAAAAGCTAGTGAAACAAAAGCAAAAATGAACTTTTGGGACTTCATCAAGATAAAAAGCTTCTGCACAGCAAAGGAAACAGTCAACAAAAAAAAGGGGCAACCCACAGAATGGGAGAAGATATCTGCAAATGACACTACAGATAAAGGGCTGGTATCCAAGATCTATAAAGAACTTCTCAAACTCAACACCCAAAAAACAAATAATCAAGTCAAAAAGTGAGCAGAAGAGATGAAAAGACACTTCTCTGAAGAAGACATACAAATGGCTAACAGACACATGAAAAAGTGTTCATCATCATTAGCCATCAGGGAAATCCAAATCAAAACCACGCTGAGATACCATCTTACATCAGTTAGAATGGCAAAAATAGACAGGGAAAGAAACAACAAATGTTGGAGAAGTTGTGGAGAAAGGGGAACCCTCTTACACTGTTGATGGGAATGCAAGTTGGTACAGCCATTTCGGAAAACAGTGTGGAGGTTCCTCAAAAATTTAAAAATAGAGCTACTCTATGACCCAGCAATTGCACTACTGGGTATTTACCCCAAAGACACAGATGTAGTGAAAAGAAGGGCCATATGCACCCCAATGTTCATAGCAGCAATGTCCGCAATAGCCAAACTGTGGAAAGAGCTGAGATGCCCTTCAACAGATGAATGGATAAAGAAGATGTGGTCCATATATACGATGGAATATTACTCAGCCATCAGAAAGGATGAATACCCCACTTTTACATCAACATGGATGGGACTGGAAGAGATTATGCTAAGTGAAATAAGTCAAGCAGAGAAAGTCAATTATCATATGGTTTCACTTATTTGTGGAACATAAGGAATAGCATGGTGGACATTAGGAGAAGGAAGGGAAAAATGGGGGGGTAGAATTGGAGGGAGAAATGAACCATGAGAGACTATGGACTCTGAGAAACAAACAGGGTTTTAGAGGGGAGGGGGGAGGGGGGATTGGTTAGCCCGGTGATGGGTATTAAGGAGGGCACGTACTGCATGGAGCACTGGGTGTTATACGAAAACAGTGGATCGTGGATCACCACATCAAAAACCAATGATGTATTGTATGGTGACTAACATAACATAATAAAATTAAAAAAAAAAAAAGAACTGGTACACTTTCTTCCTTGTTTGGTAGAATTCACTGGTATTTTCTGTTTTAGAAGATTATTAATTATTGATTCCAGGTCCTTAATAGATATGTCTATTCAGATTTTGTATTTCTTCTTCTGTGAATTTAGGTCTATGTGCCTATGAAGGCATTAGTCCATTTCATCTATATTACCAAATTTATGGACATAGAATTGTTCATAATATTCCTTTATTATCCTTTTCACATCCCTGAAATCAGTAATGATGATTCCTCTTTCATTTCTGATATTAGTAATTTGTTTCTTCTCTCTTTTGTCTTTAGTTAGCATGCCTAGAGATCTATCAAATTTATTTATTCTTTAAAAAAAAACAGTTCGTAGTTTCATTGATTTTTAGTCATTTCCTGTTTCAATTTTATTGATTTCTGCTCCAATTTTTATTACTTATTTTCTTCTCCTTACTTTGGATTCTTTTTTTTTTTTTAAGTTTTATTTATTTATTTGAGAGACAGAGAAAGCAAGAGAGTACAAGCAGAGGGATGGGCAGAGGGAGAGGGAAAGGCAGGCAGGCAGCCTGATGTGGGGCTCAATCCCAAGCCCCTGTGATCATGACCTGAGCCAAAGGCAGACGCTTAACTGACTAAGCCACCCAAGAGCCCTTACTTTGGATTCTAATTTGTTCTCCTTTCTCCAGTTTCCCAAGGTGGAAGCTCAGATTAGTGACTTGAGATCTTTCTTCTTTTCTAATATGTGCATGCAACTCTATAAAATTCCCTCTATGTGCTGCTTTTTCTGATTCTTTGTTCTTTTTTGTTGCTGTTTTTTCCCCACTCTTTGCTGCCTTCTCTGGTTTTAATTGAGCATTTTCTCTCCTCTCTAAGCATATCCATTTTACTTCTTTTAAACTTTTTTTTAGTGGTGTTCATGGAGTCTGCAATACACATTTACAACTAATCCAAGTCCACTTTTAAATAGCACTAAACTGCTTCACTGGTGGTGCATGTACCTTATAACAAAGACTTCCCAATTCCTCCTTCCCATCTCCTACATCATTGCTTTTATTCATTGCACTTCATAAGCGATCATTACAAATATGTTTGTTGGTAATATTATTTTGAACAGTTATCTTTTAGGTCGACAAAGAATAAGAAAAATAAATGATTGCATTTTTATCTTTATGTACTCCTCCTCTAATGCTCTTCCTTCCTTTATGTAGACCCAAGTTTCTGACCTATATCATTTTCCTTCTCTCTGAAGAATTCCTTCTTGCAAGGCAAGTCTACTGGCAACAAATTCCCTCAATTTCGTTTGGGAAGGTATTTATTTCTCCTTGCCTTTTGAAAGATAATTTCCCTGGACACAGGATTCTAGGCTGATGGGGCTGCTGCTGCTGCTATTGTTGTTGATGTTTTTCTTCACCACTTTAAATATTTCACTGCATTCTCTTCTCATTTGCATGGGTCTGAAGAGAAATCTGAAATTTTTCTTGTTCCTCTCTACATAAGCTGTTCCCTCCCCTCTTTGGCTTCTTCTTTTTTTTTTTTTTTTTTATTCATGAGAGACAGAGCGAGAGAGAGAGGCAGAGGGAGAAGCAGGCTCCCAAGGACCAGGGACCCCGATGCGGGACTCGATCCCAGGACCCCGAGATCGTGACCCGAGCCGAAGGCAGACGCTCAACCATCTGAGCCACCCAGGCGCCCCGTCTTCCATTACATTTTG
>NW_023270454.1:6577996-6586381 GCF_011800145.1 Mirounga leonina | reverse complement strand
GGCTCGATCCCAGGACCCTGGGACCATGACCTGAGTCGAAGGCAGACGCTCAACCATCTGAGCCACCCAGGCGCCCCCCCCCTTTGGCTTCTTTCGAGATTTTATTTCTCTTGAATTTTGTGCACTTTAAATACAATATGTAGGGATGCATTTTTGAAGTGTACCCTGCTTCGTGTCCTCTGAGATTCCTAGATTTATGTTGTAATGTCTATTATTAATTTTGAGAAAATCTCGGTTATTATTGCTTTGAGTATTTCTTCTGTTCTTTTCTTTATTTCTTCACCTTCTGGTATTCCCACTACATATACGTTACACTTTTTATGACTGTCCCACAGTTCTTGGTTTTTTTTTAAGATTTATTTATTTATTTATTTATTTGAGACAGAGACACAGAGAGAGAGAAAGCACGGAGGGGAGGGGCAGAGGGAGAGAGAATCTTGAGTAGGTTCCCCACTGAGCACGGAGCCCAATGTGGGGTTCCATCTCTCAACCCTGAGATCATGACCTCAGCCGAAATCAAGAGTCAGACACTTAACCGACTGAGCCACCAGGCACCTCTGTCCCACGGTTCCTGTATATTCTGTTCTGTCATTTTCATTCTTTTTTTTTCCTCTCTGCATTTCAGTTTGGGAAGTTTCCATTAAAGTTTCTTCAAACTCATTGATCCTTTTTGTCTGTGTCTAGTCTCTTGATAAGCTCATCGAAGGCATTCTTCATTACTGTTATAGTGTTTCTGCTTTCTAGGGTTTCCTTTTGATTCTTTCTTAGAGTTTCCATCTGTTCTTGCATGTTTTCTACTTTTTCCATGAGAACTTTTAGTTATATTAATATTAATTGTTTTAAATTCCCTGTTTGATAAATCCAAAATCTCTGTCATATCTGAGTCTAGTTATGATGTTTGCTCTGTGACTTCAAACTATGTTGTCCTTTAGTATGCTCTGTAATTTTTTGTTGAAAGCCAGCCACGATGTCCTGGGTAAGGAAATCCATACTTGTTCTTATGGAGGGCCTCTGCCGCCGTAAGCTGATTCTCTGTATTAGTTTATCTCTCCAATTGTGGGTGTAATAGTTTGGCCTGTAACCTGGGTTATCTGATGGATCTAAAGAGAGTTGATTTTTCATTTGTTTAGCTTTTTTCTTATTGTGAAAACAGAAGTCATGACTTCCAAGCTTCTAGCATGTCAGACCAGAAACCAGAAATCCTCTCATCTGATCCTGTTTTTTTTAAATGTAATATACACAGTGTATATACACACAAAAAATGTAAATAAATGCATGTGTATAAATTCCTTTAAAAGACTCTAAAAGGATATAACCGACATACCAGCAATAGTCTGCTCTCTCCTGCAATTTCTTAACATGCTCTGTCTACATTGATAAATGCACTTAGGGAAAACTAACAAGTTAAAGCTCATTTTAAAGTTAAAAAAAAAAAAGACTCCTTTAAAAGACTCTAAAAGGATATACACCAAAATGTTAATATTATTAATATTTCTTGAACAGCCACTGTGTGCCAAGTATTATTTTAAGCTCTCCTTGGTAATTAATTATTACTATATTATATGTTATAATTATGATGCTATTATATAATTATTAATAATGATGATTAATTATTTAGTTAAATAATTGTTTAAATGTTTAAATAAATAGTTCATTTATTCCTGACACCAACCCCAGAGACAGTTTGATATCATTGTCATTTCCTTTTTATAGATGAAGGAACTGAGGCACAGAGAGGTCAAGTAACTCACCTAAGTAAGTATTTGAAACCAGGCAATTTGTTTGCTGCATCTGTACACTTAACTTGTGGTTATCCTTGAGGTGGAATTAGGTAAGAGTCACCTCTTTATTCTTTTCTATAATGTCTGATTTTTTCACAATGAGCATATATTACTTCTTTTTTTTTTTTTAAGGATTTTATTTATTTATTTGACAGAGGGAGACACAGCGAGAGAGGGAACACAAGCAGGGGGAGTGGGAGAGGGAGAAGCAGGCTCCCTGCAGAGCAGGGACCCCGATGTGGGGCTTGATCCCAGGACCCGGGCTCATGACCTGAGCCGAAGGCAGACACTTAACGACTGAGCCACCCAGTCACTCCAAGCATATATTACTTCCATAATAAAATAAATAAAGATATTGTCTTGAAAAACAAACCAAGTAGGAATGCAAAGCAGCTGGGGGAGGAAATCAGAGAAAACATTTCAAAGTCAAATCTAAATTGCTCTTACATTATCCACTGCTAAGGTCACATTACCACTTGTCTCCATAATGAGCTGTGGCCCATATATTCATCTAGCAGAAAATTTTAGACCAGTGTTTTGCAAACATTTGACCAAGATTCTTTGTTAAAAAAATACATTTTACATCATGACCTAACATACAAATATGTCTGTGCAACTAAAATAAAACAAAATAGGGGCCCCTATTTTGTGGCTCAGATGGTTAAACATCTGCCTTCAGCTCGGGTCATGATCCCAGGGTCCTGGGATCGAGCCCCGCATCGGGTTCCCTGCTCAGTGGGGAGCCTGCTTCTCCCTCTCCCTCTGCCATTCTCTCCACTTGTGCTCTCTGGCTCTATCTCTCTGTCAGATAAATAAATCAAATTTTTTAAAAATATAAAATAAAATAAAATAAATAAAATAAAACAAAATATTTTCTCTCTTAAAAATTGGTCACAACTAACTACGGTAATCCAACCACCCATTAGCCCCATTTGAAAGATTTTTAGATAACTATAATGAAGAGTAATTGGGACAACATGACTATAAGTCCCTTTCCCTGACTTTTAGCAAAATATCAGAAGTTTAGAGGGTAAGTCTACGCATACATTCTGTCTTCACAACTCATTGTCACAGAGTCCACTTCTCAGGTGGCCAGTGTTCAAAACTGGACAAATCCCATGGTCTTTTGAGGTTCTGGTGTACCATACAGCAGGCAACTGCTGCAAAATTCACCAGCTCCCAGGACCTGGACTTCATGAAATCCTCAGAGGATCCCCTCTCTAGGCAAACTCAACCATGAAGATGGAGCCTTAGGACTCAATAGTCCTGCATGGTCAGCAGGTGCTGGTCCTACTCAATAACTGCAGGAGATCAAATCTGACCTTGGAGCTCAAGACAGATCACTCAGATTCCTGCAACCCCACATCCAAGCAGCCAGTAACCCAAACTCCCAAGAACAAAGACTTTGCATCAGATGAGAGCTATCTGTCTACCCTGGCCTCTGCTTTTCATGAGGAACAGTGCAATTCCCTTCCTTCCCCCAGCCCATTCAACAAATAAAGTACCAAGCACACTGCTAGGCCCTAGGCATGTAAAGACAGACAAAGTTCCTATTATCCAGAAACTTGCAGATTAGAAAAGGAAATAGACAATTAGATAGTCACACTAATGAAGTGAGAAGCTAGGATTACAAGTTAATAAGGGGCACTGAAGGAATGAGCACACGTGTGTTTTGAAAATACCTGCAGTGTGGAGAATGGGTTACAGGAGGCTCAAACTGGACAAAGGGAGAGCAGATAGTAGGCTATCACGGGATGTCCTGGGGAAGCAGAAGGTAGCTAGAACAGTGTTGCATAGTGGAAGGAGACCCAGGCTCGTTCCAGTCCTGCTCGTTTCAGAGATTAACTGTGTCACCATGGGCAGCAACACCTTGCTGAGCCCCAAGCTCGTTAGAGTCAATTTTACAGGGTATTATGAGGGTTAAATAAGAAAAAGCCTGAAAATTATAAAATGCTACACATTGACATAAGAATTCTTTATGGTAAGCAGTATTCTTTATAAGTATTCTTTATGGTCAGCAGATTTCTAAGGTGCTCCCTAGTAGCCCCTTCCTCCTGGTATTCACACCTTTATGTAATCTCATGAACTGTTCCAGATTGAAAGATATTAAAGAGATAAAAACTAAGTATAAATCCTACTCACAGGGCACCTGGGTGGCTCAGTTGGTTAAGCATCCAACTCTTGATTTCAGCTGGGCTGGGATCATGGTCTCAGGGTCGGGAGATTGAACCGCTCATCAGGCTCCACACGGGGCATGGAGCCTGCTTATGATTCTCCTTCTCCCTCGGCCCCTCCCCACCCCGCTCTCACTCTCTCTCTCTAAAAAAATTTAAAAATAAAAAATAAAATCATGATTTGGATGTTAAACCCAAAAAAGGACATTACTGGATAATTGGCAAAATTTTAATGGTATCTGAAAATTAGATGGTAATACTGTATCAATGTTAATTTTCCAATTTTGACAGTTATACTTGGTTATGGAGGAGAGTGTCCTTGTCTAAAGTATTAAGGAGTAATGGGCATTATATCTGTAAGTTTCAAATAATTCAGAAAAAACACATATAGAGTTGTGTGTGTATGTTTAAAGAGAGAATAAGGCAGATGTAGTAAAATGCCAACAATTTAGAGAAACTGGATAAAGTTACACAGAAAGTCTATACTACTTCTGCACTGTTTCTCTAAATTTTAAATTACTTTAAAATATAAAGTTAAAAAATAAGCTTAAAAGCAGAAGTTGATTTTTATTAAATACTGTATAAATAATAGTACAGACTGCATGCAGATGTAACAAAACTAGCAAACGCCTGGAGTTAGGGACTCTACGCTGAATCATCCTGCAGCTTCTGCACTTGCCTTAACTCCGCAGAGCTGGGGCAACCTGCCCACATCAGGCTCCACGAAGTCAGAAAGTGGAGAACCAAGGCCATCCCTCAGCTTCTCCCAGAACACTTGATCTTGCCCTAATTACCCAAATATTTAGGCAGTTGTGAGGAAACTATTGCCCAGTCATTTCTGTAAGAATCACTTTTCGTTCCTACAGTCCATTAACATAAATCTAGCTGTAAACAAATCTATTGGAGGAGATTATGCTAAGTGAAATAAGTCAAACAGAGAAAGTCAATTATCATATGGTTTCACTCATATGTGGAACCTAAGAAATAGCATGGAGGACACTAGGAGAAGGAAGGGAAAAATGAAGGGGGGTAAATTGGAGGAAGTGATGAACCATGAGAGGCTATGGACTCTGAGAAACAAACTGAGGGTTTTAGAGGGGAGGGGGGTGGGGGGACGGGTTAGCCTGGTGATGGGTATTAAGGAGGGCATGTATTGAATGGAGCACTGGGGGTTATACGCAACTAATGAATCATGGAACACTACATCAAAAACTAATGATGCACTGTATGGTGAATAACATAATAATAATAATAATAATAATCTATGCCACTAATCAGAAAATCAAAATTTTTAAAAGATTTTATTTATTTATTTATTTATTTATTATCAGAGGGGGAGAGAGATAGAGAGCACACGCAGAGGGAGAGGGAGAAGCAGGCTCCCCACTGAACAAGGAGCCCGATGCGGGGCTCGATCCCAGGACCCTAGGATCATGACCTGAGCAGAAGGCAGACACTTAACCGACTGAGCCACCCAGGTGCCCCCAGAAAATCATTTTTTAAAATTTTCTATCAAATAAATATATCCTTATTACCTATCATAACCTTCCTTCACATGCCTGTCAGCGATGAAGGGACATCAGGGTTCATAGGCATTTTCTCATGCATTACAAGCGTCTCCCTCTCCTACTCCCCCTGCTTGTGTTCCCTCTCTCATTGCATCTCTCTCTGTCAAGTAAATAAATAAAATCTTTAAAAAAATAGAAATGTAAAAACGTATGTCCACACAAAAACTTATACATAGATATTCATAGTAGCATTATTCATAATAGCCAAAAAGTGGAAATAATGCAAATATCTTTTTTAATTTTTTTAAGATTTTATTTATTTATTTGCCAGAGAGAGAACAAGAGTGAGCCAGAGAGAGAGAGAGTGCACAAGCAGGAGGAGTGGCAAGCAGAGGGGAAAAGCAGGCTCCCTGCTGAGCAAAGAGCCTGATGCGGGACTCAATCCTAGGACCCTGGGATCATGACCTGAACCAAAGGCAGACGCTTAACCGACTGAGCCACCCAGGCATCCCAACAATGCAAATATCTGAATGGATAAAGAAAAAGTGGGATATTCATACAATGAAATATCATTCAGCCATAAAAAGGATAAAGTACTAATACATATTCTAACATGGATGAATCTTGAAAACATTACACAAATTGTCTTAGTTTGGGCTGCTATAACAGAAGGCCATTGACTGTGTGGCTTAAGTAACATTATTTATCACAATTCTAGAGATTGGAATTCCAAAATCAGGGTACCAGCATGGTCAAGTTCTGATGAAAATCCTCTTCCTGGTTTATAGACAGCCATCTACTCAACATCTCCTCACATGGTGGAGAGGGAAAGAGAGAGAGAGAGCAAAAGAGAGAGAAAGAGAGAGAGAGAGGACTAGTTCTCTTTCTCTTATTATAAGGGCACTAATCCCATCATGGGGGTTCCACCCTCATGACTTAATTACCTCTCAATGGCCTCACCTCCTACCACAATCCCATTGGGGTTAGGGATTCAACATATATATTTGTTGGGGGACACAAACATGCAGTTTACAAAACTAAGGAAAAGAAACAAGTCACAAAAAGCCTCTTATTGTATGATTTCATTTATAGAAATGTCCAGAATAGGCAAATCAGTGGAGATGGAAAGCAAATTAGTGGTTTCCAGGAGCGGGGGGTGGAGGGAATAGAGAGTAACTGCTTAAGGGTTTCCTTTTGGGGTGATGAAAATGACTTGAAAGTAGATCATGTGATGGCTGCACAACTTATGAACAAACTAAAATCACTGAATCATACACTTTAAAGAGGTGAAATCCTATGGTGTGTGAAGTATATCTCATTTAAAAAATGCCTTTATCAAAACTCATTCCTCTCCTGAAGTACACCCTGGCCTCACTTGCCTTTGAACATACCCTCCCTTCCTCTTTTACCTAAAAATCAAGCCCACCAGACATAAACTCCCTCAAGTGCCCTCCCTTCACCTTCACCCCCCCATCCCTGGTCACACAGTTTCTTTCCAACTGCAAGAAAAAGCCTTGATCATCCTCCAGCAACCACATCCACCCCTGTACTTGAAGCCAATCCATCTTTCCTAGTAAGGAAACCACACCCTCACTCTCTATCAGTCCTGCCCTTGCACTGGGGCCCTCCTCTCACTACCCAAAAGTGATCAGGGCTCCCCATTGTATCAAAGCAAATAGGGGTGCCTGGGTGTCTCAGTTGGTTAAGCGATAGCGATCGGCTCGGGTCATGATCCCGGAGTCCCGGGATCGAGTCCCATATTGGGCTCCTGGCTCAGCGGGGAGCCTGCTTCTCCCTCTGACCCTCTCCCCTTTCATGCTGTTTCTCTCTCTCTCTCTCTCTCTCTCTCTCTCTCAAATAAATAAATAAATAAAATCTTTAAAGAAGCAAATAAACTTACAAAAACACAAAGGGCCTTCTCATGCCTGCCTCCCCAGCAAACTACCTGTCTTCCCTAAGGACATCAAGATGAGATCTATCCATCCACCCCACCCCCTCACCTCCCAATCTCCCCAACCTCACAGCACATATCTGCTACCATCCACCCTCCACCACCCCCTACTACTTGTTCAAAGATCCAGAACTTAACAGCCAACTTGTGGTGTCCTTTCAGGTTTCATCCTATTTCATTTGATTCTGCCTTTCACACTGCTGACCATCTTGCACCTTCTGAAATTTCCTCCTCTCCCCTTCCTATCTTGACTTTTATGATGCTAAATAAAATACAATCGCCATTTATTAAGCATCTGGTAATACCAGGCACTGTACTTCCACCAATCCTCTGGGTTAATCTGAATGACGCTATGGAATAAGGGTTGAGACAATTAAAAAAGAACTGTTTCTATTTTTCATACATGGCTCCAGAGCCAATAGATTAGTTACACTGAGGCCCAAAATTAAATAAGTGACTCACCTCCAGCTCTGGATGACTCCAAAATCATGTACCATGATACCATGCCTGCCTGTTAATTGGTCTTATTCCTCTGACCTCTGCTTTTCAATCTCTTTTGGTCATTTTGCCTCCAGACTCTCCCACGTCTAATAAATTCTTCACCCTCATGCCAGAACAATCTTTTTACAACAGGTGTCTAAGCATGCCATCCCTGTTGAGAACCCTCCAGAAGAGTTCCATCAGACCTTCAAAGAACAGGTAAACCTAATGTTATTTAAACCATTCCAGAGCAGGGAGTGCCTGGGTGGCTCAGTCAGTTAAGCATCGGACTCTTGATTTTGGCTCAGGTCATGATCTCAGGGTCGTAAGATTGAGCCCCGAGTCGGGTTGTACACTGGGTGTGGAGCCTGCTTAAGGTTCTCTCTCTTCCTCTCCTTCTGCTCCTCCCCCTCCCACTCTCTCAGAAGAAAGAAGAAAGAAAGAAAAGAAAGAAAGAAAGAAAGAAAGAAAGAAAGAAAGAAAGAAAGAAA